>NC_042979.1:31907320-32241252 GCF_901001165.1 Salmo trutta
CTAATTAATCCCAATGGCTACCCAACCTGCATATCATATACAGTACCAGTCAAAAGTTTGGACATACCTACTCATTCAAGGGTTTTTCTTTATTTGTACTATTTTCTACATTGTAGAATAATAGTGAAGGCATCAAAACTATGAAATAACACATATGGAATTATGTAGTAACCAAAATGTGTTAAACAATCAAAATATATGTCATATTTGTCACAAAAAATGTCGTACTGGAGAGAAGAGGACCAAGACGCAGCGGGAATATGGATACTCATATTTTAATTTCAAAGAAAAAGGAGTAAAGCATCCACTTGACAAAACAATAAGAGATTCTCACGACAGTGCAACAGTTCTGCAGGCTATTAAACGGAGTGCAAAAACAACTACCCACAACCCCAAAGAAAACACACACACCTATATAGGACTCCCAATCAAAGGCAACTCAACACACCTGCCTTCAATTGGAAGTCCCAATCACCAACACAAACATTCACACACACAAAACTGCCACGTCCTGACCCCAAAACTAATACAATAGCTCCATCTGCTGGTCAGGACGTGACAATATTTTAGATTCTTCAAAGTAGCCACCATTTGTCTTGATGACAGCTTTGCACACTCTTGGCATTCTCTCAACCAGTTTCATGAGGAATGCTTTTCCAACAGTCTTGAAGGAGTTCCCACATATGCTGAGCACTTGTTGGCTGCTTCTCCTTCACTCCAATTCATCCCAAACAATTTCAATTGGGTTGAGATTGGGTGATTGTGGAGGCCAGGTCATCTGATGCAGCACTCCATCACTCTCCTTGTTCAAAAAGCCCTTACACAGCCTGGAAGAGTGTTCTGGGTCGTTGTCCTGTTGAAAAAAACAAATGATAGTCCCACTAAGCGCAAAGCAGATGGGTTGACGTATCGCTGCAGAATTATGTGGTAGCCATGCTGGTTAAGTGTGCCTTGAATTCTAAATAAATCACATACATTGTCACCAGCAAAGCACCCGCACACTATGACACCTCCTCCTCCATGCTCATGGTGGGAACAACACATGCAGAGATCATCCTTTCACCAACTCTGCGTCTCACAAAGACACAGTGGATGGAACCAAAAATCGGAAATTTGGACTTATCTGACTGAAGGACAGATTTCCACCGGTTTAATGTCCATTGCTCTTGTTTCTTGGCCCAAGCAAGTCTCTTCTTCTTATTGGTGTCCTTTAGTAGTTGTTTCTTTGCAGCAATTCGACCATGAAGGCCTGATTCACGCAGGCTCCTCTGAACAGTTGATGCTGAGATGTGTCTGTTACTTGAACTCTGTGAAGCATTTATTTGGGCTGCAATCTGAGGGGCAGTTAACTCTAATGAAATCCTCCGCAGCAGAGGTAACTCTGGGCCTTCCTTTCCTGTGGTGGTCCTCACGAGAGCCAGTTTCATCCTTGCGCTCAGTGGTTTTTGCGACTGCACTTGAAAAAAACATTCAAAGTTCTCGAAATTTTCCAGATTGACTGAACTTCATGTCTTAAAGTAATGATGGACTGTCATTTTTCTTTGCTTATTTGAGTTGTTCTTGCCATAATATGGACTTTGTCTTTTACTGTATAGGGCTATCTTCTGTATACCACCACTAACTGATTGGCTCAAATGTATTATTAAGAAGGAAAGAAATTCCACAAATTAACTTTTAACAAGGCCCACCTGTTAATATAAATGCATTCCAGGTGACTACCTCATGTAGCTGGTTGATAGAATGCCAAGAGTGTGCAAAGCTGTCATCAAGGCAAAGGGTGGCTTCTTTAAAGAATCTCAAATATAAAACAGATGTTGATTTGTTTAACACTTTTTTGGCTACTATATGATTCCATATGTGTTATTTCATAGTTTTGATGTCTTCACTATTATTCTACAATGTAGAAAATAGTAAAAATAAAGAGAAAATCTTAAATGAGTAGGCGTGTCCAAATGTTTGACTGGTACTTTATGTGTTTGGCTGAGCTTGTCTTGGGCATTATTATGGATTCATGTTAGAGTGATTATACATTTATTAAGCGATCACATTATTCTGCTCAGTTTGGACAGATTTTCAGATTTTGATTCGTCTCCGGAGATCAGTTTGATACAGTGAATTAAAACGTGGATTGCATTTTTCCAGGATCCTGCACAGTATATGAGAGATTGATGTGTGATGAGTTATGTGGCCTTCCATACCTGCTGACGTATCTCAAGGCTATGTACTAAGAGCTTTTTCCCATCCTCTCAAGTCATTGAGAGCCAATCAATTATAGCAAGGCATTTGTTGAACATTGTGTCTTTGTGACATTAAATGAAATCACCCTACCAATCAAAACCAACACAATTCCCAGAAAAATCCATGCGTCATATGTAATAACGGTCATATTATTGGTTATTTTGGTAGTTTGTGGAAATAAGCGAGGGAAGACAAAGGGGAGAAGGGAGGTACAACGGAATATCACATTTTGACTACAGCCATCATTTTCTTTTCATAAATGGCTTGTATAAAACATGTTTCTATGATCCATCCATGTTGCTTCTGTCCAACAATCAATAGTAATTTTCTTTTTCATATCTGTGCCATCAAAGACTCTAATTTCTCCCTTCATGCTCCTTTAGAAGGAGTAAATGGGCTGAGCATGGCTGGGTTGGGAGGAAAGCTCTTCAATGTCAATATGCCTTAATCAAAGGTTATAAACATACATCTCCACAAAACCTTCACATTGTCAATTTATGGCATTGAACTGGCAAGCAGACAAATGCATGCAGATATATATGCATACTCTGTACAAGAAGAGATGGATTGAATATACTGACATACTGATAGATATATAATTTCAAGGATAAGAACATCATTTGCGACGTACGAGTACGTTTGTGTGCTTGTATGTGTGTGTGTGTGTGTGTGTGTGTGCAGTTGTGTGCCTGTGTGGGTGCATGCATGTGTATGCTTTGAGACAGAGCCCTGCAGTATTGCTGTGTATGGTACTGTTGTTGTGCTGATACTATCTTTGGGTGACTATAAATTCATTAACAAGTCATTTAGGGCTTGTTTTCGCAGCACAGGGAAGTCTGTGACCAGTTTCAACCTATAATTTATGTGCACCTGAAGATGTGGCTCCAGGACCTCTGAGAAACTATTGTAAAGATTATGGGATACTTTAGAACATGTTTACTTGTGGATTTGTAGCAAACAAATATATTGCGACAGAATCTCAGTAGGTGGTAATGTTGTTGCTTTGAAAGAAAAGCATATTAAGATGTCAGGAACAACACGATCGGTAAAACAAGAACTGTAATCACAGGTAGAAACAACACATATGTTATATAAACATATATTTTATATAAACATATATAACCTTATCAGAGGGGAATAAGAGTACTAGTGTGAAGCAGTTGTTACGTAAGTAATGCCCATAGCAACAGACCTGCAATATATTTTTATTCCATGCATGGTTAACATAAAAGAAGATTGTAGTTTTCTAGCTTGATGATATGATTAAATGTCAAAGAGTGCATATCAATGCATAGATGTAAGTATAAATTTAGAGGCTTGTTCAATAACAACATAAAAAACATTCAACAGTATAGAGAGAGTAAATCCAGGCATGGTTTCTTTCTGCGCTATTGAACTTCAGTATGAACTTCGACATCCCATGTTTGGCACTATATTTTTCCTGACTGCCTTGGTAACCCATACGAAGATCAATACTGTAGAGTCCTATAGCTGGTCTGGGGTCAGAATGTCAGTGATATTTTAAGTGCCAAACAGTAATTGTGCCTGGTAGTCTCCTTCAGCCTGAGTGATCTGAGGGCTGCGTCTCAAATGGTACGCTATCCCCTATATTGTGCACTACTTTTGGCCAGAGCCCTATCAAAAGTAGTGCAATATATAGGAAAAGGGTGCCATTTGGGTCGCAGACAATGTCAATGCAGTTTATGAGCTGGACAGCGGTGGAGAGAGGAGACATGAATTGTGCCTCTGATCAAAAGAGGTGTTTCGATATTGCATGGTCTGAGAGGAGAGGAAAGCAGGAGCACGACGCAAGCCTTTGATCTCCCAGAGATCAATAACCTCTCACACCTGTCTTTTCCTTTTCATTCTAAATATACAGGGGTTAACAGTGACATATTATGTAAAGAAATACAATGCAAAACATGAGAGAGGAGGGAGGGAGGGATGGATAACTGGGGGAATGATAGAAAGACAGGCAATCAGAGGGTGGGATGAGTGGGGTAATGATAGAAAGACGGGCACTCAGAGGGAGGGATGAGTGGGGAAATGATAGAAAGACAGGCAATCAGAGGGTGGGATGAGTGGGGTAATGATAGAAAGACAGGCAATCAGAGGGTGGGATGAGTGGGGAAATGATAGAAAGACAGGCAATCAGAGGGTGGGATGAGTGGGGGAATGATAGAAAGACAGGCAATCAGAGGGAGGGATGAGTGGGGTAATGATAGAAAGACGGGCAATCAGAGGGAGGGATGAGTGGGGTAATGATAGAAAGACGGGCACTCAGAGGGAGGGATGAGTGGGGGAATGATAGAAAGACAGGCAATCAGAGGGTGGGATGAGTGGGGTAATGATAGAAAGACAGGCAATCAGAGGGTGGGATGAGTGGGGTAATGATAGAAAGACAGGCAATCAGAGGGAGGGATGAGTGGGGTAATGATAGAAAGACAGGCAATCAGAGGGTGGGATGAGTGGGGTAATGATAGAAAGACGGGCACTCAGAGGGAGGGATGAGTGGGGAAATGATAGAAAGACGGGCAATCAGAGGGAGGGATGAGTGGGGAAATGATAGAAAGACGGGCAATCAGAGGGAGGGGATAAAAAACAAACAGGTGGAAAGATAAAACGAGGAGAATAGTGAATCAGATGCAAAGAGAAATGAGAGAGAGAGAGAGAGAGAGAGAGAGAGAGAGAGAGAGAGAATATGTGTTTCCTTTAATCTATAGGGGCCTAGAGGGCTGTGAGGACAAAATCTCCATATGCTCCTCCTGGATCACGTGACCCACACAGAGGTGAGGGGAACACCTTATACCATCCTCACAATTTATAACACAACACCATGCTGCATCAACACCACACACACATCAGGAGCATCTTTACAACCACCTCAACCTTCCGTGGTTACATGTCTAAAGCCAGCAGCAACAACAACATGAAGGCATTGGAGAATACATTAACATGTACCCCTGTAGCAGCACAGGAACACCTGTTTCTGAAGATCACCATATGTAATATGTTACACTGCATCGGCTTTACAAAGAAATAAAAAAATGAACACCCGCTTAGACCAATACATAATGCATTCTATTGAGTCTATTCCATTTACAGTGTGGAATTCAAATATATATGCAGTTAAAAAAGAAACATGTATTCTGTACTGAGTGTGTTTCTGTATAACCCACCATGTACTCTGTGAAAGAACTCATAGTACGTTTCTTTTGATTGTGAGTGTTCTAGGCACAGTTTTTTAACATTCATGGAATGTCAGGTCTTGTTCTGACAGGCTCGATGGAGGAGGCATCATCACCTTGTCGCTCAACATATATGTAACAGGGAGAAGATCTTCAGCGACAGTTACTGTCACACAGTAAAAACTCTAATTGGGGTAACATCAGTGTAAAAGTTGATGTTGATGTAGGAGTGAAAAAAGCTTGTATACTGTGAGTTCCAGCCAGGTGTAAATGGTTGACAGTGGCACCACGACAATACATACCCTGCATCACAGACATCACACAGACGTTTGGCTTTTCTAAAATAACATTTGAAAGGCTGAATACACGGCTCATGTAGTTGGTACACTAAAAAACTACAAATCTAGTTGTTTCAAGTAAGTTTTATAAAGTAACTGGTTCCACCGCCATTTTTATGTTGTTTACTCAACTTTTCGGTCAAAGTGTTACCTGAACTGGCCCAAACTTAGCTCCAACCTGAGAAAACATAGGCTAAGATTCAGTCAACCCAAAATGGTATGTCTCATACGTTCATTCAACTAGAAGTTATTTTGTAAAAAGTCTGTGGAACTAGTTACACACACAACTTAAATTAACATATGAGAAAGGTTGAGCAGTTGAGACAAGTTAAAATGACAGAAGTTTTCTTAAGTTTGGGCCAATTAATTTTTTTGTTCAGTTAACACTTGAGTAAGCAAAAAAAGGCCTTTGAACAAGTTACTTAATAATAATTAGTTGAAACGACTACATTTGTGTTTATTTATTTACGCCTGCTCCCCGTCCCGCTCTCTGGCGCTCGAGGGTGCCAGTCGGCCCATAATTACTCACACCTGTCACCATCATTACGTGCATCAGCCCTTCATTGGATTCAATCACTTTATTGATTGCCTCCTCTATATCTGTCTATTCGTCAGTTTGATCCCCTTGTCAGCATTAATGTTGTTATGTTTCCCTTGTCCAGACGCTGTCCGTGTTTTGTTTCATGTCTATTATTTATTTAATATTCACTCCCTGTACTTGCTTCTCGTCTCCCAGCTTCTGTGCTCACAACAGGTAACTTTCGATCCACATTATCGCAGGGGATGTAAAGCCATAACACATACTGTACGTTTTTCCAGCAGCATGATCAATAATGTGACTGAAGCTGCACTGAAGTCTAACAAAACAGCTCCCACAATCTTTGGCTTGTCATTGTTGATAGACAACAACAACAAAAAATTAACCTCTTCCACAATCACTTTACGGAATTCAAAATTACAATGCTTGTCTTTCATAATTTGGTCAGTTATGCATAGGTTCAGAAGTTGCTGTTGACATGTCATGTCTAAATTTGCTAATCTTTCCAACTGAAATATTTTACACAGTGATTATTAAGAGTCTTAAAACAAATCTACTTTGAAATAAAAGTTTACACCAAACACACATGCTTATTAGTAATTGGAATTTCATAAATGCATCAAGTGCAACGTCTGGTTGCTCCTCATTACACAACACTGACAAGCAAATATTCTTTACATCTTCAACATAGGAATCACTACAAAACTTGTATGACCTCTTATACACGATATTAGGCCAAGCCTTTGGAACTTTGTTTTTCCTGGATATGGCTACAATATTATGATCACTACATCTGATGGATTTGGATACTGCTTTAGAGCAGATCTCTGCAGCATTAGCAAAGCTGTGATCAATACATGTGGATGATGTAATGCTTGTGCTGTTAATAAATACCCTGGTAGGTTGACTGATCACCTGAACCAGGTTGTAGGCACTGGTTACAGTTTGAAACTTTTTCTTGAGTGGGCAGCTTGATAAAAGCCAGTCAATATTTAGGTCACCCAGAAAATATACCTCTCTGTTGATATTACATACATTATCAAGCATTTCATACATATTATCCAGATACTGACTTGTGGTGGAATATAGCAGCTTCCCACAAGAAAGGGCTTTACGTGAGGCAGGTAAACTTGTAGCCTAATTACTTCAACAGAATTTGACATGAGATCCTCTCTAAGCAGGAATATGACTCTGAATATAAAAGGCAACACCTCCCTTATTAGCATTCCTGTCTCTTCTGAAGATGTTGAAACCATGTATTGCTTCTATTGAGTTATATAGGTGGAGCTTCCAGGCAGCCGCTTGAGAGTAACGTACATTACAATGTTTGAAATGCTTGTTTTTTATACATGTTTTTTTTGTAACACTACGTACTTTTCCTGTTATTTTAACGGATTAAGCATGACTCTGACAATGATGGATTATACAAACGTTTTGGAATACTCATCACATTTTCTACGGACTTACAAAAAACATCACCTCCACTGGCACCAGATATCCGAGAAAAACTTCAGTGGTTTGGGTTAATCCGCACAAGAAGCTGTGTGAGATGGACTACAGCTGGTAAGGGCAGACGGAGGAAAATATTGACAATAGAAGTTAGCAGACATAAAATACATCAGAACCACAATCGCTCACGTGAATACAGAGTTCAAACTGATTTATGTGATGTCGCAAATACATCCAAAAATGCCCCAGAGACTCCGAATATGTAATTCAAGATCATTGATAAACAAAGTGGATGAATTTGAACTGATTCTTCAATCAGTAAATGTAGTCATTGGATGTCACTGAAACATGGGCCCACAAAAATATCCCAGATGAATCTCTTTTCATACAAGACTGTCAGCTGTTCAGAAATGACAGGTCCGGAGAAGGGATGAGAGGGTACGTGGCTATGTATGTGAATCACAGTATGCGGGCAAAGAGAATAACTGATATAGAGCAGAGGTGGAAAAAGTACTCAATTGTCATACTTGAGGAAAAGTAAAGATACCTTAATATAAAATTACTCAAGTAAAAGTGAAAGTAACCCAGTAAAATTCTACTTGAGTAAAATTCTAAAAGTATCAGATTGTAAATGTACTTAAGTACAGTGGTGGAAAAAGTAGTCAAATGTCATATTTGATTAAAAGTACAACGTAAAATAAATACCGAACATGAAATTCCTTATATTTAGCGAACCAGAATGCACAATTTCCTTTTTTATTACTTTTTTGACAGCCACACCAACACTCAGACATAATTTACAAAGGAAGAACTTATGTTTAGTGAGTCCACCAGATCAGAGGCAGTAGGGATGACCAGGGATGTTCTCTTGATAAGTGTTTGTGTAACGGCCATCGTAGGAAGTGGACCAAAATGCAGCGGGTACTTGAATGCTCATATTTATTTTATGACGAACATTACACAAAAACAACAAAACGAAAAAACGAACGACAGCTAGACAGTCTTGCAGACTAAACATAACAATGCAAAAACAACCTCCCACAATTCCCATAACAAACACACCCCTATACATAGGACCTTCAATCAGAGGCAACGAGGAACAGCTGCCTCCAATTGAAGGCCCAATCCCAATTAACTAAACAGACTAGACTGAACATAGAAATACACTAACATAGAACATAGACCAAAACCCCGGAATACCCTAAACAAACACCCCTCTACGTAAACAATTATATCAACAACCCCGAACCACATAAAACAAACACCCCCTGCCACATCCTGACCAAACTACAATAACAAATAACCCCTTTACTGGTCAGAACGTGACAGTTTGACCTTTTTCCTGTACTGCTAAGCATTGAAATTGTAACTACAGTAGTACTTTTGGGTGTCAGGAAAAATATATTGAGTAAAAAGTACATTTTCTTTTGGAATGTAGTGAAGGTAAAGCAGTCAAAAATATTAACATTAAAGTAAAGTACAGATACCTCAAAAATCTATTTAAATAGTACATTAAAATATTTTTACTTAAGTACATTGCACCACTGACCTAGAGAAAGAGGAGGTTTGAGTGCATGTGGCTTCAGCTTTGTCACGAGAATGGGTTTTAAACGACTCCCCAGCTCAGTTTCAACTCTGGTAGTGAGAGTATTCTGCCATCTTCCATGGGCAAATGAGAAAACACTTCAGCAGAACACTGGGTTTTCTCATAACCACTGTCTATGTGATCAGGACTTCCTCTCCCCAATTGGGTCTCATCCTATGTGGAGACTTTAATCACCTGCCCATCAGGATGTTGACAACTCCCATCCAGACATGAAACAAGTGGTCATAGTTAAAACCAGAGGGGACTCCATCCTAAATCTGATCATTACAAATCCGAAGAAATACTACACCCCCACTGTACTTGCTCCTGAACACAAATGTCTGCTGTTCTCCCCAAACACAACATCAGGAGGGAGAAGTGAGGTGCAGTGGAAAAAAGGATATCTCATAACCCAGAACAGAAAGGAGACCTTGGCATGGTGTATGGCCAGTACTGACTGGTCTGCCATATGTGAGGTGGAGAGCATCGATGCAAAGGTGGAGACGTTGAACACCTGCATTCAAACTGCACTTGATGTATGCATGCCAATCAGAAATAAGAAAACAACAACACTGGACAAGCCATGGATGACTGAACAAATAAAGACTGCCATCAAGAAAAGACAGAGGGTGGGAAACAATGAAATGGAGAATATACAGAAAAACAGTGCAAATGTTTAGGAAGTCCAGGACCTAAAGAAGATAACCCCTAAGGAATGGTGGGACTTTGTTAAAAAAGGACTGTGACAAAATAAAACATCAGGATGGAGAATACAGCTCGAGAGAGAGAGTTGAAGACGATGTGGCTGATGCTTTGAATGGCTTCTTTGCTGAGGCATGGACAAGCACCACACCTCTCGCCACCTTCCCCCTGCCCATGCCTACAAGGCAGGTTGAGCTGTGCAGCATTGGCCAGATAAATCTCTGACCAGACTGAGCCCACGTAAAGCGCGGGGGCTTGATGGCATTTCAGCCTGGCTACTAGAAGAGCAGAAAATCGAGCCCCTGTCATACATTGGTAACACCTCCTACTGGCAGGGGAATGTTCCTGCTGCCTGGAAGACTGCCAATGTGTGTCCCACACCTAAAGTGTCAAACCATTGTACAACGAGTGACTTCATCCCTTTGAAAAATCCAGGAGACTTTCATCATAAAAAACCTCATGCCAACAGTTCTATCTGAGTGCAGGAATCAGTATGCCTACCTCCCGAGGCCCAGCACTACTACTGCCCTTGTGAAAGCCACACACTCCTGGCTTCAGCTACAAACCAACAATGGTGATGGTATTACTTGCTGACATGTCCAAAGCCTTTGATCGAGGAAATCACACAAAGCTCCTGCAACATCTGTCTGACATTGAACTGTCTAAGCTTACTAGCCTCTCCACAGCTACACCACCAGAAGAAGGCAGAGGTCACCTCTGGTGTGCCACAAGGGGCGTGGTCTCACCATATCCGTTTCTCCTTCACATGTCCACCTGTAAAGTTGTCTTCAGTGACAGTCTGGACACTGGGTATGCAGATGATGTAGAGCTGTCCTGAGCTATACCAACCTGTTGGGGATAGGGGGCAGTTTTGAGAATTTTGAAAAAAATATGTGCCCATTTTTAACTGCCTCCTACACCAACTCAGAAGCTAGGATATGCATATTATTAACAGATTTGGATAGAAAACACTCCGAATTTTCTAAAACTGTTTGAATGGTGTCTGTAAGTATAACAGAACTCATATGGCAGTCAAAACCCTGAGACAAATTCTGACAAGAAGTGGATACCTGATGTGTTGAATTACTTTTAAGCCTATGCCATTGAAACACACAGGGACGTATTAATCATTGAGCACTTCCTACGCCATCCACTAGATGTCACCAGTCTTTACAAAGTGGTTTGAGTCTTCTACTGTGAAAACTGACCGAACAAGAGACTTGGAACGTTGGTCATAAGCGGATGGCCGATACGACTCTGGCGCGCGAGTGCATGTTTTGGTACTCTCGTTCCAATACGTTTTAAATGAGAATGCAATCGTCCGCCTTGAATATTATTGAAGTTCTGATTGAAAAAGGCCCTAATGATTTATGCTATACAACGTTTGACATGTTTGAACGAACATAAATATTTTTTTCCCTCTTTGATGAAGACAAGTTCGGCGGGCGTCGTTCATGTTTTTGAGTAGCCTACAGGACGCGCTAACAACACGGAGCTTTTTGGACATAAATGATGAGCTTTTTCGAACAAAACTACATTTGTTATGGACCTGGGATTCCTGGAAGTGCCTTCTGATGAAGATAATCAAAGGTAAGGGATTATTTACATAGTATTTTTGATTTTAGATCTCTCCAACATGGCGCTTAGTCTGTATCGCAAAGCCTATTTTTCTGGGCGCAGTACTCAGATTATTGCAAAGTGTGATTTCCCAGTAAAGTTATTTTTAAATCTGGCAATGCGGTTGCGTTCAAGAGATGTTAATCTATAATTCTTTGAATGACAATATAATATTTTACCAATGTTTTTGAATAGTAATTATTTAATTTGTTGTGCTGATTGACTGCCGGTATTGGAGGGAAAATATTTCCTCAACATCAACGCCATAGTAAAACGCTGTTTTTGGATATAAATATGTACTTGATAGAACAAAAAATGCATGTATTGTCTAACATAATGTCCTAGGAGTGTCATCTGATGAAGATTGTCAAAGGTTAGTGCATAATTTTAGCTGGTTTTCTGCTTTTGGTGACGCCTGTCTTTGCATTGACAAAACATTACACACAGCTATTTTCAATGTACTGTCCTAACATAATCTAACTTTATGCTTTCGCCGTAAAGCCTTTTTGAAATCGGACAACGTGGTTAGATTAAGGAGATGTTTATCTTTCAAAGGGTGTAAGATCGTTGTATGTTTGAGAAATTTGAATTATGACATTTAATTGTTTTCAAATTTGGCGCCCTTGATATTTCACCTGCTATTGATAGGGTGTAGCAGGGGTGGGACGCTTGCGTCCCACGTTCCCAGACAGGTTAACCAACATCCAAGAGAATAATTCCATGGGCTTGGAGGCAAAGCAGCTGGAAGAGTGGGCCACATCCAACTACATGCTCCTGAATGGGAACAGGTCATTGGAACTTCATATATCATTTTCAAGAGACCCTCCACAACCTTCACCACTCATCCTAGGAGGACAGGAAGTACCAGTGGTGACAACGACCAAGTATCTTGGTTTTCATCTAGACTCTAACCTCAGTGGTGACACACATGTGGAGCAGTCTGTGAGGAAGGTCTCAAAACACCTGCACTTTTTGACTGTTCTTGACAGAAATGGCCTACCCACTGAAGATCTGGTCACAGTCTACGCTACGAATATCTGGTCACAGTCTACACTACGAAGATCGGGTCACAGTCTACACTACGAAGATCTGTTCACAGTCTACACTACGAAGATCGGGTCACAGTCTACACTACGAAGATCGGGTCACAGTCTACGCTACGAAGATCGGGTCACAGTCTACACTACGAAGATCGGGTCACAGTCTACGCTACGAATATCTGGTCACAGTCTACACTACGAAGATCGGGTCACAGTCTACACTACGAAGATCGGGTCACAGTCTACGCTACGAATATCTGGTCACAGTCTACACTACAAAGATCTGGTCACAGTCTACACTACGAAGATCTGGTCACAGTCTACACTACGAAGATCTGGTCACAGTCTACACTACGAAGATCTGGTCACAGTCTACACTACGAAGATCTGGTCACAGTCTACACTACGAAGATCTGGTCACAGTCTACAATACGAAGATCGGGTCACAGTCTACACAACGAAGATCTGGTCACAGTCTACACTACGAAGATCTGGTCACAGTCTACACTACGAAGATCGGGTCACAGTCTACAATACGAAGATCTGGTCACAGTCTACACTACACTGGTCAGGCCTTGTCTGGAATACGGTGGAGTGCTGTTAGTTGGATGCAGCAAAAAGCAGCAGGCCCAACTAGACAGGGTATAGAGGAGGGCCTTGAGGATCATCTCCAGAGGTGGAGCAGTCCAACCACAGAACATGCACACTCTTGACCACCCACTGAAGGACCTGCTCCCTCCAAAAAGAGAACTGCACCAGCAGGCTTCTAAGAAACAGCGATGAACTGTCCTGTAAAACTGCCCGTACGAACCACCTGAGAAACGCCACTCTACCCACTGCTGTCAGACTGTACAATAAGTCTAGCTCTTAAATGTTTATCCCTAAAACTCTCTTTTTAACAACCACACTTTAATGTTTAAATTTTCCATCATGAAAAATGTCCTGTAATGTTTCAAAGGTTATGTTGCTGTCACGTATTATGTGTTATGTATTTTAAATGATAGTTTTGAAATTCTTAGCAATGTAAATTCTGCATTTCTTCAGTTTTATCTGTGAGCAAAAAAAAATAAACTCCAACAAAACAATCATCAAAGGTATTACATAAGTGAGTTTCAGAGAGAGTCAGTATATGAATGGTATCTGTTACTAGCAAGTTGTTGATTTCATGAACCTTGTGTCTTAGGCTACATATGTTCATGTGCGGGGAAAAATTATTTCACCTCTCTGAGATTCTTGATTGTTTTTAATGCTTTACTGGAAGGCTTATTAGAGGTTGACATGACAGTGTTATTTATGTTTGAGCTGGGTGAGCTGCACACAGTGGACATCCTACTTGGGCAAACCGCCTCAGTGCTAACCGCATAACTCAAGTTCATAGGCGTATGATTATTGCATACAATAGCTGTAGGATTGACAGAAGCATTCAGGGGGGTTAGAGTGACATAAATTCCGTTACTTACATTATGACTGCCAACAGCCCTGGGACAATGTATATTAGCAGCAGCACTAGGACAGCTCAGCAACACAATGGTAGGGATTCTCTGAGCTGGGCTTGGGTCACTGATAATTCATTGTCTCAACGCAGCCTTGACGGAGTGGTCCACCCTCAACAGGTTCAGGACTGGCCACAGCCCATGCCTCGCCAACCTCCACTGATGGGACATTAAAGAAAGACCCTTATGTGCCTGTGTGGGGAGCAAACCATGCACCACATTCTTGAAGTCTGTCCAATCCACAAACTCAGTAAAAGCCTACTCCCCCTCAACACAGCAGGACCAAAAGCAACCGCTTGGCTCAGAGATTTTGCATTTGATGAATATGTAAATATGAAGATAAGAGACATATGGAATGAGTGACATACTCACACTTCTACACATACGAATGCACAGCATTTGGAAAAACATTTGTATGAATTTGGTGTGTGTGTGTGCATGTGTGTGCCCGCATGTGTTTTTTGCATCCATGACTATATACCATATGATATGTGTGTGTGACCATAAAATCATTAGCACTACGGGGGTTTCTATCACTGTGAGACAACACATCAGACATAGTAGAAGCAGAGAGCGTGTCCATGCTATTAAAGCGGTAGTGCAAAACAATGTATTGGAGAAAACGCAGCCAGACGTCTCTTTGCTGACAGCTATACGACCTTGGTATAGACCCTACCTTCCTGTATAGATTAAATGCTGCCTAAATCCAGCTGTAAGGATGCAGGATTTATTGTTTAGTGACATAAAAGCAGGAAGATCCATCTTCAGTCATCTTCTATACATATTTCAAAATGCCTCCTATTTTCTCTATGATTGGAAAAACAATTCAGAAGAAAAAGGGGTATCACTATAAACAACATCGAATGTAATGACTTATTTTCTGAACGTGACGGATTCAACATGGTCTGTTGATGTACATCTATTGATGTAAAATGCTAATGTTTTGCATTTAAACCATGTCATGGTGAACACACATTGATAATGGAACAGCAGGTGTACCAGAAAACTAGATTCCAATTAAATCTGACTGACCTAGTTAAATAAAGGTAAAATAAATAAAATAAAATAAATCAATAGTGGTCCTCAAACACCTCTGCACACAGAGCGTTTGCTACTATCCCTCCCACTGTATTATCCAAAGCATTAGTAGTTTTGCTTGGCGGACTCTGGCATGTAACTACAGGAAGTGTAATTGTAACTGATCCATATTCATTAGCCAATTTCCTTCTGCAACGGGATGAAATCTACACAGAAGTTGCCTTTCTGGGATTGGGGCAGCTTCTAGCCTGAATGCTTTTGATGGATGAACATGTTTTGGTAGGGTTCACACATGAAAGGCTTCCTGCTGTCCCTTAGTGGAGAACCGCAGTGCAAATTGACCCTTTTACTAGAATTTAACTCAGTTAGATAGTACTATGCTACTGACTACAAGAAAGAGTGCTACTTCTGAACAGCAAGGGTCTGTGTCCCAAATCATACCATATTCTTTACTTGATGCACTACTTTTAACTAGAGCCTGATATTCATGAGTTTTTCCTTTACCCAATCTTTTTTCTTGATAACGTTGGAGCTACGTGGCTAAACGAAGAGGATTGTGACTAATTACTTAGATAAAGTTCACTGGCATGATGCTAATGAAGCTTTATGACACTACCCACTAGTCACACACTGGTTGAATTACCGTTGTTTCCACTTCATTTCAATGAAATTGTGTTGAACCGAAGTGGAATATACGTTGAATTGATGTCTGTACCCAGTGAGTAGAGTGTTATATGTGTGTGTGTGTGTGTGTGTGTGTGTGTGTGTGTGTGTGTGTGTGTGTGTGTGTGTGTGTGTGTGTGTGTGTGTGTGTGTGTGTGTGTGTGTGTGTGTGTGTGTGTGTGTGTGTGTGTGTGTGTGTGTGTGTGTGTGTGTGTGCGTGCGTTTGTGTGTCAATGTGTGTGTGTTTATCATCTGTTTGAATAGTTTGTCAAATGCATGCCTGTGTCTCATCCTCAGATTAGTTTCCAGTCATCTGAAATCAGCTGTGATTTTATATCCTGAGGTGATTTGAGCTCTAATCTTAATTCAACTCTTGTTCATATCTGTAAGCCATATAACGACCTGTTATATCTGTGCTGTATGCAATATTATTTCAGATCTGTAATGCAAAGAGAGGTTATGCAAAGTGCATTGACACAGTGTACACAACCCTTTCTCCATCTCCCTATCAGTATGCAGCTAGAGACAACCGTTCCTATTATCCTCAACCTTGATCCTGTGTATCAGAGTGGGGTTGTGTGGACACAGCTGTGTGAAGCACTTAGATAGGAGCACTATATAAAAAAGGAGAATACCAGGAAAACCAATCGCTCCATACTTTTGTTTTTCTGGTCAAATTGTGTGTGTTCTCTAAAATGGCTGCATGGGGGGGAAGAACGTGAGGAGAAGGAAAGAGAGGAGATTGTGGAAGGAGAGGTGGACGAAGACAAAAGAAGAATGATAGAGGGCTATGAAGACAAAGATGGACAGAGAAAGCTGGGAGAAAATGTAACTAATAGAGAGGGGGAAGAGTATAGGGGAAGGGAAAAGGGGATGCTTAGTCAGTTGCACAACTCAATGCAGTCAACTGAAATGTGCTTTCAGCATTTAACCCAACGCGTCTGAATCAGAGAGTGGTGCGAGGGGCTGCCTTAATTGACGTCATCAGCGCCGGGGAGCAGTTGTTGTTGGGGGTTGAAGGTGCACTATGCAGAAATGTGTGTATGTGTGTGTGCATCATAGACGGAGAGAGAGAGTGTTTGTGTGTATGTATGTGAGGGCGAAAAGATGTGAGATGAGCCTCTCTCTGATTACACTCTAACCAGGCCTCTCTGTGACTCGCCCAGCCTGCCTCCCTGTGCCCAGTCCCCCCTTCTCTCCTGTGCCTGTCTCTAACGCTGATAAATGGCTTTGTTCGGCCCATCCTCTGTTCAGCAGATAACATTTCACCCTGCAAAACCTTGCAAGGATGGAAGGGGGCTGGGGAAGAGGAGAAAGAGGAGGAGGTTCATGTGCAGGATATTGAGGAAGGTTCCTATTATAGTGAAGATGGAGTGAGGGCTCAGGGTACAGGTGGGGCGTTGAGGAAGAGGAGGAGAAGGGTGATGAGGTGGGAAAGGGAGGCACGGTACTGGGAGGATGGAGGAGGATAAGGAGGGCAAGGCAGGGCACTGTACTGGGAGGAAAGAGAAGTGAGTGTTGAGTGGCAAGTCAGGGCACTGTACTGCCGCAGGCAACTGGCCACTGGGGCTTTATACTAGCCCTGACTTCCCCAAGAGCCCTGAAGCACTGCCTCTGACAGCCAGCATGAGAATGCATAGCATAGCCCACCAGAGCTAATTAAGTAACCCACGCATGTGTCAGTATACAGTACTGACAGTACTAATAACCATTCCAATGACTCAGGATAATAAGAACATACTCAACTTTGATTATTATTGACTCACAATCAGGTCAAAAAGATGCCTCAGATATACCAAGTAGGCAGGGACATAGACAAGTGTTGAATTCATAGCGTCATGCTATCTGGAGCATGCTAGAAGGCATCCTTCCACTCCCATTGTTTTGTCACTCAATAAGCTGAGTGAACAAAAACACATATTGATCTGCTATCTATCCAGGTCTATAAACCACTGTCACAGAATCCACAAGAGAAGGTGCATTCGTAGTTTGGGTGAACCATCCCTGTCATTGGCATGTATGTCACGCCCTGACCTTAGAGTTCCTTTTTATGTCTCTATTTTGGTTTGGTCAGGGCGTGAGTTGAGGTGGGCATTCTATGTTCCCTATCTATGTTTTGTATTTCTTTGGTTTTTGGCCTGGTATGGTTCTCAAACAGGGACAGCTGTCTATCGTTGTCTCTGATTGGGAGCCATACTTAGGTAGCCCTTTTTCCACCTGTCTTTTGTGGGAAGTTGTTTTTGCATTGCTGTGAGTACCCTGCGAAACTGTTCGTTCGTTGTGTTGCTTCTTGTTTTGGTTTTTGCTGGTTCACCGTTTATATTAACCTGTTTAGGATAGGGGGCAGTATTTTCATGGCCGGATAAAAAACGTACCCGATTTAATCTGGTTATTACTCCTGCCCAGAAACTAGAATATGCATATAATTGTTTGATTTGGATAGAAAACACCCTAAAGTTTCTAAAACTGTTTGAATGGTGTCTGTGAGTATAACATAACTCATATGGCAGGCCAAAACCTGAGAAGATTCCATACAGGAAGTGCACTCTCTGACCATTTCTTGGCCTTCTATAGCCTCTTTATGGAAAATAGAGGATCTCTACTGTAACGTGACATTTTCTAAGGCTCCCATTGGCTCTCAGAAGGTGCCAGAATTGGGCTCAAACCACAGCTAAATGCAGCACTAACCTTAGATGATCTTCATCAGATGACACTCCTAGGACATTATGTTATACAATACATGCATGTTTTGTTCAATCAAGTTCATATTTATATCAAAAAACAGCTTTTTACATTAGCATGTGATGTTCAGAACTAGCATACCCAACGAAAACATCCGGTGAATTTACTAAATTACTCATGATAAACG
This sequence comes from Salmo trutta, assembly GCF_901001165.1. Classification (NCBI taxonomy): domain Eukaryota; kingdom Metazoa; phylum Chordata; class Actinopteri; order Salmoniformes; family Salmonidae; genus Salmo; species Salmo trutta. Next base: position 31,926,079 of record NC_042979.1, read on the forward strand.
TTGACAAAATACATAACAATTATTTTAAGAATTATAGATACCGAACTCCTTTATGCAATCGCTATGTCCGATTTTAAAATAGCTTTTCGGCGAAAGCACATTTTGCAATATTCTGAGTACATAGCTCGGCCATCACAGGCTAGCTAATTTGACACCCACCAAGTTTGGGACAACCTAAACTCAGAATTACTATTAGAAAAATTGGATTACCTTTGCTGTTCTTCATCACAATGCACTCCCAGGACTTCTACTTCATCAACAAATGTTGTTTTGGTTCCAAATAATCCATAGTTATATCCAAATACCTCCGTTTTGTTCGTGCGTTCAGGTCACTATGCAAAGGGTGACGCGCAAGCTCAATTCGTGACAAAAAAATTCAAAATATTCCATTACTGTACTTAGAAACATGTCAAACGCTGTTTAACCTGTTGGGGATAGGGGGCAGTATTTGCACGGCCGGATAAAAAACGTACCCGATTTAATCTAGTTACTACTCCTGCCCAGTAACTAGAATATGCATATAATTATTGGCTTTGGATAGAAAACACCCTAAAGTTTCTAAAACTGTTTGAATGGTGTCTGTGAGTATAACAGAACTCATATGGCAAGCAAAAACCTGAGAAGATTCCTTACAGGAAGTGGCCTGTCTGACCATTCCTTGAGCTTCTTGACTCTGTTTATTGAAGACTGAGGATCTTTGCTGTAACGTGACACTTCCTACGGCTCCCATAGGCTCTCAGAAGGCGTGAAAAAGCTGAATGATGTAATTCCAGCCCCAGGCTGAAACACATTTGCGCTTTTGGCAAGTGCTCTATCAGAGGACAATGGGCTGAGGCGCGTGCTTGAGTCGACCCCATGTTTTTATTTTCTATTGTTGTTGAACCTAAACACAGATTCCCGGTCGGAATATTATCGCTTTTTTACGAGAAAAATGACATAAAAATTGATTTTAAACAGCGTTTGACATGCTTCGAAGTACGGTAATGGAATATTTAGAAATGTTTTGTCACGAAATGCGTCGTGCTCGTCACCCTTATTTACCCTTTCGGATAGTGTCTTGAACGCACGAACAAAACGCCGCTATTCGGATATAACAATGGATTATTTGGGACCAAACTAACATTTGTTATTGAAGTAGAAGTCCTGGGAGTGCATTCTGACAAAGAACAGCAAAGGTAATAACATTTTTCTTATAGTAAATCTGACTTTGGTGAGTGCTGAACTTGCTGGGTGTCTAAATAGCTAGCCCTGTGATGCCGGGCTATCTACTTAGAATATTGCAAAATGTGCTTTCACCGAAAAGCTATTTTAAAATCGGACATGGCGAGTGCATATAGGAGTTCTGTATCTATAATTCTTAAAATAATTGTTATGTTTTTTGTGAACGTTTATCGTGAGTAATTTAGTAAATTCACCGGAAGTGTTCGGTGGGAATGCTAGTCACCTGCTAATGTAAAAAGCTGGTTTTTGATATAAATATGAACTTGATTGAACAGACATGCATGTATTGTATAGCATAATGTCCTAAGATTGTCATCTGATGAAGATCATCAAAGGTTAGTGCTGCATTTAGCTGTGGTTTGGGTTTATGTGACATTATATGCTAGCTTGAAAAATGGGTGTCTGATTATTTCTGGCTGGGTACTCTGCTGACATAATCTAATGTTTTGCTTTCGTTGTAAAGCCTTTTTGAAATCGGACAGTTTGGTTAGATTAACGAGAGTCTTGTCTTTAAAATGGTGTAAAATAGTCATATGTTTGAGAAATTGAAGTAATAGCATTTCTAAGGTATTTGAATAACGCGCCACGGGATTCAACTGGCTGTTGAGTAGCCCAGAGAGGTTAAAATCAATTTTTATGCTATTTTTCTCGTAAAATAGAGATAATATTCCAACCGGACAACGTTGTATTCATTCAAAGACTGAAAGAAAGAAATGGAGAAGTCTTGTGACAGCGCATCTCCAGTCTCACTGTCCCCAGGCAGGCCACTTACAAACTCTGCTGCTGTACTTTGCCCAGAGACAGGAGACACGTCATTCCGCTTTCTGAATGCTTTAGAGAGTCAATGGAAGCCTTAGAAGGTGTTACGTAACAGCACAGATGCTGTATTTTTGATAGAGATGCAACAGAAGGACAACAAATTGTCAGACAGGGCACTTCCTGCATGGAATCTTCTCAGGTTTTGGCCTGCCATATGAGTTCTGTTATACTCACAGACACCATTCAAACAGTTTTAGAAACTTTAGAGTGTTTTCTATCCAAATCTAGTAATTATATGCATATTCTCGTTTCTGGGCAGGAGTAGTAACCAGTTTAAATCGGGTACCTTTTTTATCCGGCCGTGAAAATACTGCCCCCTATCCCAAAGAAGTTAAGATACCGTCTGATGTCACTTTTCATGATAACCTCGAAAGAACAGATCAGAACATCAGTTTTGTTCAGTTCATTAACTACATGATAAATTATTACTTTTACCAATTATTCTTAATACAAATGTGTAAACATATTTCAAAGAGAATAACAACACATTCTATTGAAACTATTCTTTCAAATTGGCTAATTCTTCCCATCACAATTTCAACTCCATTACAGAGCCACAGAATCAGGAAGTTAGACCTATAACCCATTGGGAATAGAACAGAACAAACAACACAACAATACACTCCTTCACATATCACTCAAGGTGTGTAAACTTCAATCCAAATTTCAAACAACTGAATCCAAAACCTCAAAGGACTGTATCCTCCCCCATTTTTAACACATAACGCTCCTTGAGAGTAATGTATTAAAAAAACACTATTACTGGTCAAAAGATAAAACAACATTTCAAATAACATAACCAAATGAAAATCACAACTCTGAAAACCTCCACAAAGAAAAAATTATTTACCCATATGGTCATAGGAAAATAGACTTCAAGCAGCCTTCCCTTAGTGAAAGGCAATGCCCTATATCACATAGGTTGCGACTCTACGTCTTACAGGAACGCGCATACCAGCCAAGCACACGCACAACTGTGATTCATTTGCACTGTCCCTGTAAAATAAAATGAACTCAACCTGCAATTCACTGTACTGACCTGACATTGTTCCACGTAATGGAAACAGAGTATAATGTTTGAATACATAAACTTCCTTTTCAAATTCACTGGTGTTACCTAAACATTCAAACCAAGAATCAATAACCAGAAACCATCACAAACCTTTTAAGATTCAACTATCCAGACCTGAATAGCTTACCGCCAAATATAACACTGTGCTCACAACCAACTCTTCTAATCCTTATTTTTTACCCGTAAGCAAAAATATAACCCAATACTCAAACAACCTTCTGCCTTACCTCTATCGTAAGATTAAAAATAAACTTTACAACTTCCTCTTCTCTTTCGGCTTCACACTTATGAAATGTCCAAGACTTTAAAAATAACACGTAAATCGCCATACTAAGAACATACTTCATTCAACTCTTTCTCTGTATGTCATTTCCAGCAACAGACAACGTATTATATCAAAATTGGCCTCGCTATTATTTTGAATGAATTAGTCTTTCAATTTAAACTAATCAAGCTCTCAAAATGTTAAGTTTATATCTTAAACGAACACTAGCGACCGTATCTTTCCCGGCAAAACATATCAATAGTAGAATTATGATCAGAAACACAGATTTTAGTCAATTGGTGCATAGGCTAGGATACAAACCCGGGCCTCCTGCGTGGCATGTGACAATTCTACCCCTGAACCACCAATGCTATTGAAATGAACAAGACTCCCAGCAAATAAACCCATTTACAATTGTCTGTAGTCATAAAATCAGGCACATATTACCGAGACAATTCCCAGAAAATAGCCCTAATTTAGAAGTCCAAGCTTTACTCCAGCGATGATTCTCACATACCAAGTGAATAGATTAGCAGTCAAAGAGTAAAATCAACATTCATAGACTAGGAAACAGATCTTGCGCCTTTTAATAAAAGTAGATTATGTTTTCTCATCGTATTTCAATTACTTTACTACATCATATTAAAATCAGGCAATGATAATTAGTTTGATGGATACCCTAAGCTTTGTCCGACTTTATAAATTACGTCGAGATTCCATCTTAATTCGCTCCAACTTTATGGAAGACGGTGTATTCAATATATCCAGCAACTCCTCTCATACTGGGAGGAGAAAATATAACAGTTTCAGACCGTAAGGGCAGTTTTAATTTCAACTGGACACTTTCTAATGACAAGTATCTCACATAAGCATATTATACTAATAAAACATCTTAATTATCTATGTTACCCAACTAATTCTGATTCATCCACCACACATTACAATATAAGGATTGTCTGGACTTGCTTTCCCCATATGAACCTTTATGAGATAGCTAAAACATAGCTCCAGAACCATAGATAGCTCTTTATGACTCTGGATAGCTCCATTTGCTACTATTATCAACCACTATTATTAATATCAACTCTACAGCATGCCCATTCCATGCTACACCAACAGACTAAAGCCTCTCAATTTAATTTCCAATCTAAAACAAAGCAAGTTGCTCTGCAATCTGCACTCTGAAAGCAGAAACCATTAAAGACCCTGATGATAACAGAATAGTATGAAGTAAAACTGATTACTGCAAAGTCCCAGAGGCTTCCTGAGGCTGTTACAGCTCTGCAGCCTGGTGTGGCTCATTGGCTCATGGCTCATTTCAGATATTGCCTTTACAGAGCACTGTCAGACATGAATGCACTTCATTAATGGAGAGTCACGTCCACTAATGCAACGTACATGCCATGTGAGCGCTGACCGTACAAACACACACTGACTCATACACGCAGATAGTCATGCACGTGCACCCCCCCCCCACACACACACAATACACACTAACTGTACATTCACAGCCATTCACACTTAAACACGCCCAACAACACATACACACACATAGACATAACCACACTCATATACAAACAAACCTACAGATATACTGTTTTTGAAAAACATGTTTTTCTCACACCTCTTAGTGCATTAAAGAGGGGTTGACTCAATTGTGTGTAACAGTCTTTCCATATTAATTGTATTTCAAATCAAATGCCTTGCGATAATGTTTCTACTAGTGCTGTGCCATCTACGTGCCTACATCAGCTTTCTGTCTCCTCTGTCTCTGTCATCCTCCACAGTCTCAGATCAGCACAGCAGTCACTTATAGAGGATGTGTCGTCTCCATGTTTTTCACAGAGGGGGGCCAAGGACATGGCTGTATGCTCAACAAAGTCCTCCTCATGTCTTCTGAATGTCTGATTGTAAATTGGATGTAATTTCCTGCACTGGAATCAAATAAAGAGAAAGAACATGGGCTTGATTTCTCATAGCCCCTGATGTAAGATGAAAGCGAACCTTGACAGACATTTGTTCAAAGATAGCGGGGAGGGAGATGGGGAGGGAATGAGAAGTAGATGAAGTGAGAGAATTTTTTTTTCGAGAATCAGAGACAGAGAGGGAAGGAGGGATAGAAAGATGAAGTGTAGTGAGAAAAATATAGAAAGAGGGAGGGAAAAAATGACAGAGACAGAGGGGGGAAGTGAGAGAGAGAGAGAGAGAGAGAGAGAGAGAGAAAGACCATGAAAACACGAGAGAGAATCAGAGAAAGAGGGAGAGAAAAGAGAGAGAGAGAGAGAGGCAGAAAGATGCAAATGTCCTACGGCGATAAGCGGGAAGCCAATCTCAGCTGCGACAGACATATGGTGCTGTGCTAGACTGGTGTAGAAGGAGCTCCTTCAGCAGGGCCTTATCTGGAGGAACGCTCCTCTTCAGCTTGATTGAATGACTAATCTCCTGTTCTGACAGTATAACAAGAGACAGAGTACACAAAGACACACAGCCCCAGGAGATGGAGAGAGCTTGCCGACCAGGGAATTTAGCCTCAGGGTTGGAGAGAAGGAGGGAGGAGAGAGTGGGACTTATAGAAGGAGAAGAGGTGGGAAATGGAGTGAGAGAGTATGAAAGATGAAAAGGTGACAGTGAGAGAGAGAGAGAGAGAGAGAGAGAGAGGAGTGAGAGAGAGAGAGGGAGGAGCGGGAGGGGGGGATTAGAAGGGGGAGATGGAGTGAGAGGATGAAATATGGAGAGGCGACAGTGAGAGAGAGTCCGGAAGAGTGAACGTTAGAGAGAGTTACCCTTGGAGGTAAAGACATGGAGAGTTGACAAGACAATAGAAAAAAAGAAGAGAGGATGAAAGAGTAGAAGAAGAGAGAGTGACAGAAACAGAACAAGATCAGAGAACTAAAACACTGTTGTTTTTTAACCCCTGCAGGAATATAAATGATGAACGTGTAGCACCAGTCCTGCCTGCCTGATGTTTCTGTATGCTACTGTTGCTGCTACTGCTCTCCTCATCCAGCTCCAGCTAGGCTGCATTAGTAATTACACTTCATTATGAACATTCCTTATGCAATTAACTTGGCTAATGGGATCTAATTGAAAACACTCCATTAAGTTGCCCGCCTTGTTTTATCTGCCTGGTATGTTGCTGCGAAATCTGTGATTATCAACACTATAGTTGGTGATTTTCCATCTGTTTTGCTGTTGTGACTTAATGCTTTATGTGTTTTTGGTGCTATGGTCATGTAGTGCAGCACATAAAGTACCTGCGGTATAAAAAGGCCGTAGGGACTGGTATTATATCCATTCAACCTCTGTGTTGGTTCAGTAATCGTGCTTGCTCAGTAGGCGGAGCAACATGACGGAGCAGCATGGCGGAGCTACATGGTGGAGTACACTGGTTATTGTGTGTTTCTAAGATAGGTAAGAGTAGACTGGTTTTAGTGTGTTTCTAAGATGGGTAAGAGTAGAGTGGTTATTGTGTGTTTCTAAGATAGGTACAGCAAGAGTAGAGTGGTTATTGTGTGTTTCTAAGATAGGTAAGAGTAGAATGGTTATTGTGTGTTTCTAATATAGGTACAGTAAGAGTAGAGTGGTTATTGTGTGTTTCTAATATAGGTACAGTAAGAGTAGAGTGGTTATTGTGTGTTTCTAAAATGGGTAAGAGTAGAGTGGTTATTGTGTGTTTCTAAGATAGGTACAGTAAGAGTTGAGTGGTTATTGTGTGTTTCTAAGATAAGAGCAGTGGCATACACATATATTATTCACTGGAGAAATCCAGTGGGTGTGCAGACACCCATTATTAAAGATGAACCTGCTGTAGTTTTCATATCACACACACAAATAATAAAATAATAATATCTAAATACACCTACCCACACACGCAAACACATCTTCCCCCCCCCCCCCCACACACACACACACACTCTCCCTTCTCCATTGTCTTCCGTCCGAGGTTTAATTATAACCCCATACATAATTCTGTTCATCATGACAGAAGTGGCAGGCAACTAGAGAACTATGTTTAACAGGGAACAATCAAAATTACAGCACGAGAACATGCATTTTTAAAACTTCTATTGTCATTCATAAATACCCTGTACGAAAATGAAAACACATTCAGCCGTCTGATTAATATGAAATGCCTCTATCCTGCTCTACATAGGAAGACAGCTCTAGAAATGGCATGTCATGGGGGTGCTACTGTACTGTATCACTCACAGTGTGACACACATGGATCTGGCCTCACTCTAATAGTCACTGTGTAATTAGGTAGAAATACATATGTCTGATGTTCTCTCCTGTCTCTCACATTCTCTCTCTATCTTATATAATTCTCCCTCTCTTTCTCGCTCTCATCTCACTCTCTCTTATCACACTCTCTCTCATCTATCTCTCTCTCTCCATCTACTCACATCTGAGGGGTATTTGCCCCATACTGAGTCTTTTACTTAAAAGAAGAGAGAGCGAGAAGAGAGAGAAAATAAGAGAAGATAAGGGTCAGAGAGGAGTGAGAGAGATAGAATGACATAGTGAGATCGAGATTGAAGCAGATGTAGACATAAAGAATGAAAAAGACAGAGTGAAAAAAAGAAAAGAGGATGTGATTCAACTTGTACCCCCTCCTCTGGCCCTCTACCCCCGGCCGGGCCCTTCTCTCTCCCCACAGAGTTCTACCCAGACCCAATGAGGAATAATGAGCTTTAGAAATCCACAAAGGTCACCATTGAAAAGCTCTGTCTCCTCTCTCTTCTGTCTTCTCACTGCAGCCCCAATCAGAAATGCCACCTCCAGGCTGGCCTCAAAGACTGAACTCCATAGTTTGGAAAAAGAGTGGAAGAATGGACGTGAAATAATAGGAAAAAGTAAACCAAAGCCCAAAAGAAATCGACGACCTGAAACGAAGAGGAGAGGAGAAAGATTGGCCACAGGAAAGGAAAGGGGTGGAAAAATCTAGGGAAGGAAGGATGGTATGGCGAGAGACGAAGGAATGAGGAGAGGTGGACAGAAATAGGATAGGTATGGTACTTTACAGTTAGAAGGAGGGAGCGTTCGGGAATAAATAGAGGGAAGATGTAACAGTCAGTGAAGAGAGAGAGAGAGATATTTATAATTTAACCTATGAGGAAAGGGAGTCTGTGTGTGTGTGTGTGTGTGTGTGTGTGTGTGTGTGTGTGTGTGTGTGTGTGTGTGTGTGTGTGTGTGTGTGTGTGTGTGTGTGTGTGTGTGTGTGTGTGTGTGTAGGTGTGTGTGTGTGTGTAGGTGTGTAGGTGTGTAGGTGTGTAGGTGTGTGTGTAGGTGTGTAGGTGTGTGTGTAGGTGTGTAGGTGCGTCCGTGTGTGTGTACGTGCGTGCGTGCGTGTGTGTATGTGTGTGTGCGCGCGGGTGCACATGATCAGAGAGCATCACACTAACAGGCATTTACATAAATATACTGCTCCAACACAATATCAGACAATACAATAGAACACATAACACAACATAATACAATTGACTATCCATTCTCTTATGGTGATCAGTGTCACAGTGAGGGCAAACGGCCATTGTGTATAAAAAACAACACTTGAGGAACAAACCATTGGTGATCAGGAACAAGAGGCCATTTGATACTAGGATGCTATCTCCCGTCATGGTAGCCAGATTGGAGACAGTACAGAATAGAGGGATGGAGGAGGGTTCTAAAAATAAAATAAATAGCTGTTCTTATTTCTCTGTGTGTCCAGAGTGGCTGTGAGGCCTGGAGGCTAGCAAAGGAAACAATGGGAGTTATGACAGAGAGATTAGGAACGACCAGATCCCCTACAGGCACTGGTTCAGGAAGTATGAGAAACAAAGGGAGGGGCTGGAGGGAGGGAGAAAGAGAGGGAAAATGAGAGGGGAGAATGAGAGGGAGAGAGACACAGAGAGAAAGAGAGGGAGGGAGGGAGGGAGGGATATGGAGGGAGGGATTTTTGTTTCTTTCCGTTATTTATTTCCCTTTTGTTTCTTGTCTATTTCACTTGCTTTAGCAATTAAAAAATATTTTTCTCATGCTAATAAAGCCAATTGAATTAATTGAGAGAGAGAGAGAGGAGAGGTCATGAGCAGATGAGCTCCTGCATTTTTCAGGATGTTCTTAAAATACATTTTTTTTATTTAACTAGGCAAGTCAGTTAAGAACAAACTCTTATTTTCAATGACGGCCTATGAACAGTGGGTTAACTGCCTTGTTCAGGGGCAGAATGACAGATTTTTACTTACTAGTCTAACGCTCTAACCACTAGACTACCTGCCACCCCCCAAAAAATATAGATTTAGAGTGAGATAAAGAGTGAGATTTTTTTGTCAGGGACATATACAGGATGCTACCCTCTACAACATAACCTTCACTCCAAATCAAAACTCAAAACCTACAACCTGATTTTGGACAGAATTACGGAATCACCTGGAAGGCTTACAACTACAAAAGATTATTATTCCAAAGCTATACAGCAAATGCTCTGGAAAACAACAGAAACCTGAAAACACCATCCAACCTGGAACTGAGTGAGTAATGTTAAGTCTGAAGCTATATTTTATTTCCAAAAGCCAAGAAGAAAAATACATGACATTGCTTTATAAGGACGGAATGCTAAATTAAGGCTGACAAGCTTGATACAACTTCAATTAGCAATGACGTGTCAAGTGAGAGGTGTCAAAGCCCTTTAGCCCACCAATTGGAGAGGCATTAGAAGTTGCCTCCTGCTGTTCAGAGGTAATTAAATACAGAACTCTGTGTATGTAAAGAATGATAAGACATGAAACGAGCACAAAATGAAAATCCTTATGGAAAATCCTTATGGAAAATCCTTATGGAAAATCCAGAGACACTTTTTGCTGACTATTGCTGACTATAAAAATGGGAACATCAGCAACCTCGTCTTCCGCACAGACCATCCCCTGGGATGGCACAGTGCTATATTAGCACACTACCCCTCTGTTAAGATGGGGGGTGTTACCGAGGGGTGGAAACTCAGGATACTAGACAACGAGGACTCTGAGTCAGCTAATATAAATCTCTATAAGTCTGGAACAGTATTGGTACAGGGCAACCCCAAACAGTTTCAGCTGGACTTTCACCTAATCAAAGAATTAGCCCAGCAGAACAGCCTACCTCAGCTCCCGACACCACAGTAGAACAGTTCACCCCAGACCCTGACCACGTCGACATCACAGCGGGACAGACGAATAAGAACCCCAAGCCCAGGGGATCTCACCCCCTCTGAGCACCCCCCTGTCAGCCACCCTGATAGCCTCCTGATAACCCACCCACACCCACTGAGGACATACACAAGACACAGATTGTACTCCTTATGGACTCAAACTGGAAATATATACAAGAAAACAGTGTGTCTAAACTCTGGTGTCCAAACACCCAGCGCGCCCTAGACCTTCTGTCTAAGGACCAACTAGATTCACCTAGCCACATAATAATACACACAGGCACAAATGACCTGAGAGCACAGCAGGAAAGGGTGGCCACGGCACTCAAGGGAGTGATTGAAAAGGCTTCTTCTACTTTCACCAATGCACAAGTGGGTATATCCACCCTGCTACCATGAAAAGACTTCCAACCTGCTACCATACAGCGGGTAAACGCAAGTATTTCCCGTGACTGTGCCTCAAAACCAAATGTTTACTTGGCCCACCTCTCCACCCTGGACTTGAACAGCCTTTATGACCAGGTCCAACTATACAAGGCAGCAGTGCCCACCTTCGCCCAGACCCTAAAGGGCATCGCACAGCCCCAACACTTCACTTACACTTTATGTGCAAAGTGTTAGACTGATCCAGTGAACCATTGCATTTCTGTTCAAAATTTTGTATCAAGACTGCCCAAATGTGACTAATTTGTTTATTAATAACTTTTCATATTCAAAATTGTGCACTCTCCTCAAACAATAGCATGGTATTCTTTCACTGTAATAGCTACTGTAAATTGGACAGTGCAGAAGATTAACAAGATTTTAAGCTTTCTGCCGATATATCAGAAGTTAAGGCATCCTCTTTATCAAATTTCAAGCAGCCCGATCAGCACTCCCGACCTCACCAGGCTAGACAATAACTCAACTGTCTTATTTTTTTTTATGTCTCAAGGGAACGGTTTTGAAATCAAAAGTTTCATAAAAACTCACATACACCTACACATTAGCACACAGGCCTAATAGTACCGTAGAGCTCTTTTTACTTGCATACAATATAGCTGGGTCACCATGTCCTGCCCCTAGTGGTCCACGGCTCTGTAGTGCCCCAACCCAACACACCCCACTCAGCTTTAGGATCTTAGCAAAACATTAATTATTAGTTTCAGGTGTGTTAGGCCAAGGCCAAGGTGACAACCAACAGTACAGCAGACCCTCAGGGTCAGGACTGAGCAGCCCAGCAGCTTGGGATTGCCTAAATAGGTATCTTCACTGACGTGGGCATGTTTTCAATACAGATTCCTTTTGTCATACAGTATTACATATAAGGCATCCAGGCCTTATGAAAGTTGCACAGTATACACATAATTTTGTAAAAAAATATATATAGTACATAACTTGACATTTCTTCCATACACTGTAGGAGGATAACCAACCTTCCAAGTAATGGCAATGCATACCTATGCCACTATAAGTGCTAGGTTACAATGTTTCTTCTGATAACAGTCTCCAGTATCAACATTTCAAAGCAAACAAAAACAGGGAGAAGGGAGACTCTGTGGACATGCAGAGATAAAATAACATATTCTTTGCCAGAATGCAGCTAGCCTTTACAAGACCATAACATATGCAAATATTTCCCTTTTTTTGTGATTTCCACCTTCAGCAGAGGACTTACATTTCTGAGTGCATAATATTCAGTTTCACTGGAATATAGTATGTTCTGTGGACAGTCTTAAACTGCAGTAATTTATGTCTGAGATTATATGAACATGACTTGGGATTCAAACATATCTGTATCCATTCATCATCATCAATAGCGTCACCAAGTGCTTCCTCAGATTTTTGTTTGACATGTTTTGTGACATTGGGAAAAGCCCCTTTCAACCCTTAATACAGTTTGGAAATTAACTTCTTTTTTTTAAATGTATTTAACCTTTATTTAACTAGGCAAGTCAATAAAGAACAAATTCTTAGTTACAATGACGGCCTACCAAAAGGCAAAAGGCCTCCTGCGGGGAAGAGGGCTGGGATTAAAAATAAAAATAAATGAAATAAAAATATAGGACAAAACAACATCACGACAAGAGAGACAACACAACACTACATAAAGAGAGACCTAAAACAACAACATAGCAGGCAGAAACACATGACCACACAGCATGGTAGCAACACAACATGGCAGCAGCACAACATGGTAGCAGCACAAAACAAGGTAAAAACATTTTAGAGTGCCTGACTGACTTAAAATAGTTCTAATCTTTGAAGCTTCTTGCTTGTCCAGTGTTTGCTGCACAGAGAGAGTAAAGTGTTGTATGGCAAAATTTCACATCTAAGCTGTCACAGACTGGTCTTCCCTGTCTGTCTGACCCCTTGTTTTTATTTCTTGACTTACCTATTGTTCACCTAATACCTTAATTTTTTTGATATTTTTTAATTGCACTGTTGATTAGAGGCTGTAAGTAAGCATTTCACAGTAAGGTCTACACCTGTTGTATTCGACGCACGGGAAAAATTAACTTTGATTTGATTTGATGAGACCCCTGTCACCATCTGATCCTGCTCAGATGAAGCATGACAAATATTTTTGTTGGGCTGAAAAAATGTCTGAATATCTGTCTTCAACAGTTTTGCAGCTGGTTTCATCATTTGATTCATTTGTAGTGTGATTGAGCAAAACTAATAGCTAAAGTTAGTGAGTAAGCTAGCATAAATTAACTAACTTTGTCTAGCTCTAACGAGGTACATCCTCACATTTACTTAGATAGCTAGAGCCTAGCTAGAACTGGCTGTGATAGCTCCTAGTTAGCTAACAAGCTGCTAATAGTTCATTTATTTCAGTTGAGAGGGGATGAAACATTAGCTAATGTAACATGTCAGTTACTACTAGCTCAGCACTGGGAATACATACCTTTTTCTGTCAAACAGCAGTTACCTTGCCAGCTAGATGAGTCAACTAAAGAGTAGCCAGTTTCCGCTCAGCTTGCTTTTACAACTCAGAGAAAAAGCACGACACAGACAACAGCTGCCTCTTGTGGTGGAATTATTGTAATCAAAAGGAGAGACTTTTAGATTTCTTCAAAACAATCAAACTTTATTATTTAATTACTGCAGTAATGGAGCTGGTCGGTAATCACCCCTGGAGGTGATCACTGAGAACTCAATGAGATGGTTTGAGCCACAGCATTTTATAGCAAAGTCCATCCTCCTTCAGTCTATATGACAAACAAAAGATGTAGGGAATGGGTCAGAAGGTTAAGATTTGTATGAAAGATACTTAGAATTCACAGCAGACAGTATCTGCTGTAAAAACAGTTCTCATTGTGTAGAGGCCAGTGTTTGGCCCCCAACTCCATACTGGAGCCATCTCCCCCTGGTACCCCAGTACAGAAACAGTAACTCATAAAACTCAACTGTCAATCCATCGACCCTTCAGCACACAGCCTAGGGAGAGCTGCTGTACAGCCACTGTTAGTTCCTGAAACTAAAGATCCCCCACAAGCCTAGCACTCTGCTCAGGCCCGAGCTCAGGCATCCCATGCAGAATCTCCTGAGCACACTGATAATCAGTGTTGCTGTCACTGTAGAGGTCTGCATAGAAGTCCATAGTCATCCTCCTCATCTCTGCTGGATCCAACATCAGACACCCTGAAGGACATCATAGATGGAACATCTGCTTCTGATGCGCCGATTTCTTCTCCAGGTTGAAGAACAATGCACTTGGAGCATCCATATCCGTCTGGGTGGCCATCCATGATCTAATGAGTGGACTTGATCCTGTTAAAATATCCCAGCTGTGTCCGCTTAGCGGTCAACTCCCACTCTGACCCTGAGTCCTGCTGCCCAACAAGGCTATTCTCAATTTCTCAAACATCCTTCTCCAACCTCTAAATAGTAGACCTTATCCTAGCTGTCCCATGGGCAGAGTACTGCTGGCAAAACACCTGTAACGGCTGTCGTAGGAGAGAGAGGACCAAGGCGCAGCGGGTTGCGTGCTCATCATTATAATTTATTAAATAAATGTGAACACAGAAAACAAAGACCGACAGTTTCACAGGCTACAATAATAACAGCAGTGCGAAATACAACTACCCACAATTAACAACCCCAAACACATACCTATATATAGGACTCTCAATCAGAGGAAAATAGAAACACCTGCCTCCAATTGAGAGTCCACACCCAAACCTAAACATAGAAAAACTAAACTAGACAGAACGTAGAAAATATAACCTAGAACATACCCAACAGCCAGAACTAACAAATCACACACACTAAACACAACCAACCACCCCGAACCAACCAAAACAAATACCCTCTGCCACGTCCTGACCAAACTACAATACAAATAATACCTAAACTGGTCAGGACGTGACAACACCCTTATTTGTGTTTTCCCCACCTCCCACCATTGTCTTAGGTTCTCAAACTCAGCTTTCCTCCCTTTCCAACTCTCCCATAAAACACAGAACCACTCACAAAAAGAGGCATGATGCAATCATTTAGCACTAAAGTGCCAGAAAGACCTTGGATGAGGTACAACTGACAAGCTATACTCAACAAGCTACACTCAACTGTTACCAAGTGATGGTCTGAGAAGCCACTAGGGCAGATCTGGGATCCATGAACCCTGTACAGATCCCCTTACTGACATAGATCCTATCCAGCCTTGCTGCACTAATGCTCCCCTCCACTACATCCATGTATAGCTCCTGCCTCCCTGATTTCTGTCACTTAACAAATCTACTAGTCCATGCTGTTTCAACATATCGGTTAAGACCACCCCTGACATTGGCCTCTTCCCAGTTCCTATCTAGTGTTTAATCTGTTGTACAGTTCCCGGATTACAATACAGCTATTTATGTCATACTGCAGCAGATCCTGTCTAAGCTTATCAAATAACTGCACCTGGTCAATCCCCCTACTGGGAGCATAGACATTAACAAACAGAAAATGAAACCCCCCTATTTCTGCCTGAATCACCAACAACCGCCCCTTATCCACCTCTGAGGTAGTTATCACTTTAAGGTCTAGGCCCGATAAGAACAGAACTGCTAATCCTGCACTTACATTTGCCCCATGAATAATAAAATACTGCCCCTCCCGCTCCATGCCCCACACTGTCTCAATACCACTATCACTGTGGATCTCCTGTAAGAACACCACATTCAAAAGTTTATGTCTACTGAACTCATACACCACAGCCCTCCTGTCTCTTTCCCCATTTATGTTTAAGCTTCCATAAAAGACTTGAAAAGGAAAGCAATAAAACCAACAGAGGTAATAGACAAGGGGAATAAATCACCCTGTGATGCTGATCATACCAGGTTTTTTTATTAACTTTTTCTTTCTTTCCTTTTTTTCTACCACTTTCTTTCCTTTTGCTGGACCTTTCCCTTTTCTTACTGCTGCTACATGGCCTTTCAAATGCCACTCCCCAATCTGACTAACTTTATCCAAGCCCACTGATGTCTTAATGTGATCAACTGTCCTGATACATATTTTACACAAACTTTTAAAAATGTATGTGAATAAACATAAAATATGTGTATGTGATCAATAACATTTGATTTGATTTGAATGTCCTGATGAACAGAAAAATCCTGTACGTCAATATTCTTACTAAATTAATCCTGCAGAAAAGCATCAACCTGCTGTAATGTGTACAGTAAACCTAATTAGGACTCACCCTGAGATCCTGAATCTACATTGATGCGATATCCGACAGCGTAGCAATCTCTTCCTCCATTCCGCCATCCTCATTGGGCAGCTCCACAGAAGCCCCCCAGCTTCCCCCCACTGCCTCCAACTCCACTCCACCATCACCCTGCATGTCTGTAATTACACTGGGCACATCAGCCTGTGTGTCTGTAATTACTCTGGGCACATCATTCTCCATTGTCTGTGAGACAGGCATCTCAGCCTCAGGGTCAGCATTGCCACTACCCTCAGTAACCACTGACGTGAGTTCCGTCACTATCACGCCCGCCCCTGAGCTCCCTGCCACAGCAACCTCGGCTACATTAACATTAACAGCATGGGCGACAGAATCTTGCAATTCCAATGTTTGGGGTTGAGTCTGGACCTGGTGTGGAGTCGGGTCCGCCCCGAACCCCCAGGCCCGCTCTCAGATCTGGGGCCAGACACGACAGAGGATCCAGTGCCCTGCTTGCCCCGCTACCTGTCCGTGCATGCATGCCGCTTCTGTACAATGTCCCCACAATCAAAACACTTCAGACTACCTGTGGTCGTATAAACCATGTAGGTTTTCCTCTCATACCTCACCTGATACAAAATGTCTAAATGTCGGTGAGTCTAAAAACATGAAATCCTGCCTTCTA
This sequence comes from Salmo trutta, assembly GCF_901001165.1. Lineage (NCBI taxonomy): Eukaryota > Metazoa > Chordata > Actinopteri > Salmoniformes > Salmonidae > Salmo > Salmo trutta. Next base: position 31,942,944 of record NC_042979.1, read on the forward strand.
CAAGCAGTAACATGTTTCAAAGGTGGATCTTTACATCCAAGTAATAACTCTCTCATTGGTCTGGCAAATTTCACGTAACATACAAGTTCTGGCATTATGTCTCCATCAGGAATGAATGGTGGCACATTGGATATACTGTAGTAACCCTCTTAGTCGGACCAAAAGTGGGCATGATTTCCATTTAGAGTAACAACTGTCTCAACTAGCCAGTTGACAAGGCACCCTTCTTTCAGAAACACAATCACTGCTTTATTCATTTGCAAAGCATTTGAAAGATTTTCATGGCCAACCTGTTTTCCCACAGGGAGGGCAACATCCTCCAATACACAATCAGCTCAGTCATACACCTGAACCCATGGTGGAGAGACAGGGACGGCTTCTCAAAGGGAGACCATCCACACTCCCACCAAACAAATACCAACCAAGCGACTAATTCTCCCGACAATGTAGGCTGTAAAACCACTAAAATAAATCCCACTAAACCACTAAAATAAAACCACTAAAAAAGGGAATGCTAATTCTCTCACCACCCACAGCACCCTCACACAACCAACTGTGTGTGTGTGTGTGTGTGTGTGTGTGTGTGTGTGTGTGTGTGTGTGTGTGTGTGTGTGTGTGTGTGTGTACATGATTAGAGACAGCTAACAGTTAGGCTCATATTCAAATCAAATCAAATCAAATGTTGTTACTCAAATGCGCCGAACACAACAGGTGTAGACCTTACAGTGAAATGCTGACTTACGAGCCCCTAACCAACAATGCAGTTTAAAACAGACGAATTAGAATAAGAAATAAAAGGAACAAGTAATTAAAGAGGAGCAGTAAAATAACAATAGCGAGACTATATACTGGGAGTGCCGGTACAGAGTCAATCTGCGGGGGCACCGGTTAGTCAAGGTAATTGAGGTAATATGTACATGTAGGTAGAGTTATTAAAGTGACTATGCATAGATCATAACAGAGAGTAGCAGTGGCAGAGGGGGTGGGCGGGGGTGGGCAATGCAAATAGTCCTGGTAGCCATTTGATTAGATGTTCAGGAGTCTTATGGGTTGCGGGTAGAAACTGTTTAGAAGCCTCTTGGACCTAGACTTGGCGCTCCGGTACCGCTTGCCATGCGGTAGCAGAGAGAACAGTCTATGACTAAGGTGGCTGGAGTCTTTGACAATTTTCAGGGACTTCCTCTGACACTGCCTGGTATAGAGGTCCTGGATGGCAGGACATTTGGCCCCAGTGATGTACTGGGCCCTACGCACTACCCTCTGTAGTTGAACAGTTGCCATACCAGGCAGTGATGCAACCAGTCAGGATGCTCTTGATGGTGCAGCTGTAGAACCTTTTGAGGATCTGAGGACTCATGCCAAATCTTTTCAGCCTCCTGAGGGGGAATAGGTTTTGTCATGCCCTGTTCACGACTGTCTTAGTTTGTTGGTGATGTGGACACCAAGGAAATTGAAGCTCTAAACCTGCTCCACTACAGCCCCGTTGATGAGAATGGGGACGTGCTCGGCCCTCCTATTCCTGTAGGCCACAATCATTTAATTTGTCTTGACCACATTGAGGGAGAGGTTGTTGTCCTCGCACCACATGACCAGGTCTCTGACATCCTCCCTATTGGCTGTCTCATCGTTGTTGGCCTACCACTGTTGTGTCATCAGCAAACGTAATGATAGTGTTAGAGTCATACCTGGCCATGCAGTCATGAGTGAACAGGGAGTACAGGAGGGGACAGAGCATGCACCCCTGAGGGGCATTTACATTTACATTTAAGTAATTTAGCAGACGCTCTTATCCAGAGCGACTTACAAATTGGTGCATTCACCTTATGATATCCAGTTGAACAACCACTTTACAATAGTGCATCTAAATCTTTTAGGGGGGGGGTTAGAAGGATTACTTTATCCTATCCCAGGTATTCCTTAAAGAGGTGGGGTTTCAGGTGTCTCCGGAAGGTGGTGATTGACTCCGCTGTCCTGACGTCGTGAAGGAGCTTGTTCCACCATTGGGGTGCCAGAGCAGCAAACAGTTTTGACTGGGCTGAGCGGGAACTGTGCTTCCTCAGAGGTAGGGAGGCGAGCAGGCCAGAGGTGGATGAATGCAGTGCCCTTGTTTGGGTGCAGGGCCTGATCAGAGCCTGAAGGTACGGAGGTGCCGTTCCCCTCACAGCTCCGTAGGCAAGCACCATGGACTTGTAGCGGATGCGAGCTCCAACTGGAAGCCAGTGGAGAGAGCGGAGGAGCGGGGTGATGTGAGAGAACTTGGGAAGGTTGAACACCAGACGGGCTGCGGCGTTCTGGATGAGTTGTAGGGGTTTAATGGCACAGGCAGGGAGCCCAGCCAACAGCGAGTTGCAGTAATCCAGACGGGAGATGACAAGTGCCTGGACTAGGACCTGCGCCGCTTCCTGTGTGAGGCAGGGTCGTACTCTGCGAATGTTGTAGAGCATGAACCTACAGGATCGGGTCACCGCCTTGATGTTAGTGGAGAACGACAGGGTGTTGTCCAGGGTCACGCCAAGGTTCTTAGCACTCTGGGAGGAGGACACAAGGGAGTTGTCAACCGTGATGGTGAGATCATGGAACGGGCAGTCCTTCCCCGGGAGGAAGAGCAGCTCCGTCTTGCCGAGGTTCAGCTTGAGGTGGTGATCCATCATCCACACTGATATGTCTGCCAGACATGCAGAGATGCGATTCGCCACCTGGTTATCAGAAGGGGGAAAGGAGAAGATTAATTGTGTGTCGTCTGCGTAGCAATGATAGGAGAGACCGTGTGAGGATATGACAGAGCCAAGTGACTTGGTGTATAGTGAGAATAGGAGAGGGCCTAGAACAGAGCCCTGTGGGACACCAGTGGTGAGAGCACGTGGTGCGGAGACAGATTCTCGCCACGCCACCTGGTAGGAGCGACCTGTCAGGTAGGACGCAATCCAAGCGTGGGCTGCGCCGGAGATGCCCAGCTCGGAGAGGGTGGAGAGGAGAATCTGATGGTTCACAGTATCAAAGGCAGCAGATAGGTCTAGAAGGATGAGAGCAGAGGAGAGAGTTCGCTTTAGCAGTGCGGAGAGCCTCCGTGACACAGAGAAGAGCAGTCTCAGTTGAACGCCCAGTCTTGAAACCTGACTGATTAGGATCAAGAAGGTCATTCTGAGAGAGATAGCAGGAGAGCTGGCCAAGGACGGCACGTTCAAGAGTTTTGGAGAGAAAAGAAAGAAGGGATACTGGTCTGTAGTTGTTGACATCGGAGGGATTGAGTGTAGGTTTTTTCAGAAGGGGTGCAACTCTCGCTCTCTTGAAGACGGAAGGGACGTGGCCAGCGGTCAAGGATGAGTTGATGAGCGAGGTGAGGTAGGGGAGAAGGTCTCCGGAAATGGTCTGGAGAAGAGAGGAGGGGATAGGGTCAAGCGGGCAGGTTGTTGGGCGGCCGGCCGTCACGAGACGCGAAATTTCATCTGGAGAGAGAGGGGAGAAAGAGGTCAAAGCACAGGGTAGGGCAGTGTGAGCAGGACCAGCGGTGTCGTTTGGCTTAGCAAACGAGGATCGGATGTCATCAACCTTCTTTTCAAAATGGTTGACGAAGTCATCCGCAGAGAGGGAGGAGGGGGGGGAGGATTCAGGAGGGAGGAGAAGGTAGCAAAGAGCTTCCTAGGGTTAGAGGCAGATGCTTGGAATTTAGAGTGGTAGAAAGTGGATTTAGTAGCAGAGACAGAAGGAGGAAAATGTAGAGAGGAGGGCGTGAAAGGATGCCAGGTCCGCAGGGAGGCGAGTTTTCCTCCATTTCCGCTCGGCTGCCCGGAGCCCTGTTCTGTGAGCTCGCAGTGAGTCGTCGAGCCACGGCGCAGGAGGGGAGGACCGAGCCGGCCTGGAGGATAGGGGACAGAGAAAATCAAAGGATGCAGAAAGGGAGGAGAGGAGGGTTGAGGAGGCAGAATCAGGAGATAGGTTGGAGAAGGTTTGAGCAGAGGGAAGAGATGATAGGATGGAAGAGGAGAGAGTAGCGGGAGAGAGAGAGCGAAGGTTGGGACGGCGCAATACCATCCGAGTAGGGGCAGAGTGAGAAGTGTTGGATGAGAGCGAGAGGGAAAAGGATACAAGGTAGTGGTCGGAGACTTGGAGGGGAGTTGCAATGAGATTAGTGGAAAAACAGCATCTAGTAAAGATGAGGTCAAGCGTATTGCCTGCCTTGTGAGTAGGGGGGAAGGTGAGAGGGTGAGGTCAAAAGAGGAGAGGAGTGGAAAGAAGGAGGCAGAGAGGAATGAGTCAAAGGTAGACGTGGGGAGGTTAAAGTCACCCAGAACTGTGAGAGGTGAGCCATCCTCAGGAAAGGAACTTATCAAGGCGTCAAGCTCATTGATGAACTCTCCAAGGGAACCTGGAGGGCGATAAATGATAAGGATGTTAAGCTTGAAAGGGCTGGTAACTGTGACAGCATGGAATTCAAATGAGGAGATAGACAGATGGGTCAGGGGAGAAAGAGAGAATGTCCACTTGGGAGAGATGAGGATTCCAGTGCCACCACCCCGCTGGCTCGATGCTCTAGGGGTATGCGAGAACACGTGGGCAGACGAGGAGAGAGCAGTAGGAGTAGCAGTGTTATCTGTGGTAATCCATGTTTCCGTCAGCGCCAGGAAGTCTAGGGACTGGAGGGTAGCATAGGCTGAGATGAACTCAGCCTTGTTGGCCGCAGACCGGCAGTTCCAGAGGCTGCCGGAGACCTGGAACTCCACGTGGGTCGTGCGCGCTGGGACCACCAGGTTAGAGTGGCAGCGGCCACGCGGTGTGAAGCGTTTGTATGGCCTGTGCAGAGGGGAGAGAACAGGGATAGACAGACACATAGTTGACAAGCTACAGAAGAGGCTACGCTAATGCAAAGGAGATTGGAATGACAAGTGGACTACACGTCTCGAATGTTCAGAAAGTTAAGCTTACGTAGCGAAAATCTTATTGACTAAAATGACGAAAATGCTAGCTAACTAACACAACACTACACTAATCAAGTTGTTCCATTGTAATGTAATAGTTTCTACAGTGCTGCTAGTCGGTAGAGGTTGGCTATTATACAAAAGCAACTTTGTAGCTAGCTAACATAACATAAGACTAATCAAGACGTTCCTTTGTAATGTATTTAGTTTCTACAATGCTGCTCGTCGGTAATAGTTGGCTAGGTATGGAACAATGGCGTCGCGGGGGACGGAAATGGCTGGCTAGCTAACCTAGCTAACCTCGATAATTACTAAACTACACAGTTATCAAGCTATGACAAAGACAACTATGTAGCTAGCTAGCTAACACTGCACTAGTCAAATCGTTCCGTTGTAATGTATTAGTATCTACAGCGCTGCTCGTCGGTAACGGTTGGCTAGCTAGCAAACCCACTAGCTAGCAGTGGGTTTGATGACTAGGTGTGTTGACTAAGTCTGGAGTCTGGACAAGGCGTCGCGGCTGGCTAGCTAACCTCGATAATTACTCTAAACTACACAATTATCTTAGATGCAAAGACAGCAAAGACAACTATGTATCTAGCTAACTAACACTACACTAATCAAGTCATTCCGTTGTAATGTAATAGTTTCTACAAGGGCCCGTGTGATGAGGACCAGCGCAGCGGATGTGTTGTTACCTACCCTTACCCCCTGGGGGGTTGCCTGTCAGGAAGTCCAGGATCCAGTTGCAGAGGGAGGTGTTTAGTCCCAGGGTCCTGAGCTAATTGATGAGCTTTGAGGGCACTATGGTGTCGCACTTCATGTCTACAGACGTGTCACTGTGCAGCTCTCGGCTGTGCTTCCCTTTGTAGTCTGTCATGGTTTGCAAGCCCTGCCACATCCAACGAGCGTCGAAGACGGTGTAGAAGGATTCGATCTTAGTCCTGTATTGACGATTTGCCTGCTTGATTGTTCATTATAAGCTTCTGGGTTAGAGTCCCGCTTCTTGAAAGTGGCAGCTCTAGCCTTTAGCTCAGTGTGGATGTTGCCTGTAATCAATGGCTTCTGGTTGGGGTATGTACGTACGGTCACTGGTGGGACAACGTCATCAATGCACTTATTGATGAAGCCAGTGACTGATGTGGTCTCCTCCTCAATGCCATTTTAAGAATCCCGGAACATATTCCAGTCTGTCCTAGGAAAACAATCTGACCACTATTTTATCGAACGAGTCACTGGTGCTTCCTGCTTAAATTTTAACTTGAAAGCAGGAATCAGGAGGTAGAATTATGGTCAAAATTGCCAAATGGAGTACGAGGGAGAGCTTTGTACGCGTCTCTGTGTGTGGAGTAAAGGTGGTCTAGAGTTTTTTCCCTCTGGTTGCACATTTAACATGCTGATAGAAATTTGTTAAAACAGATTTAAGTTTCCCTGCATTAAAGTCCCCGGCCACTAGGAGCGCCGCCTCTAGATGAGCGTTTTCCTGTTTGATGTCAGAATACAGCCCATTGAGTGCGGTCTTAGTGCCAGCATCAGAATGTGGTGGTACGTAGACAGCTATGAAAAATACAGATGAAAACTGTCTAGGTAGATAGTGTGGTCTACAGCTTATCATGAGATACTCTAATTCAGGCGAGCAAAACCTTGAGACTTCCTTAGATATCATGTACTAGCTGTTGCTTACAAATATACATAGTCTGTCCCCCCTTGTCTTACCAGGAGTCGCTGTTCTATCCTGACAGCGTATAACCAGCCAGCTGTATGTTGTTAACGTTGTCGTTCAGCCACGACTCTGTGAAGCATAAGATATTACAGTTTTTAATGTCCCGTTGTTAGTTTAATCTTCCTCGTAGGTCATTGATTTTATTTTCAAATGATTGCTTGTTAGCTTGTAGAACGGAAGTCAGTGGAGGCTTATTCGATTGTCTACGAATTATCAGAAGGCAGCCTCGTCCTCTTTTTGTCCTTCTGCTCTTCTCGCAAATGACGGGGATTTGGACCTGTTCCTGGGAAAGCAGTATTTCCTTCACATCGGACTCGTTAAAGGAAATTAAAGCTTCTGCCAGTTCGTGGTGAGTAATCGCAGTTCTGATGCCCGGAAGTTTATTTTCGGTCGTAAGAGACGGTAGCAGCAACATTATGGATAGAATAAGTAAAAAAAAAAAGTTACAAACAAAGCAAAAAAACAAACAAAAAAACTAAGTTGTTTAGGAGCACGTAAAACGTCAGCCATCTTCTCCGGTGCCATGATACGTGTGTTTCTGTGTGTGTGCGTGTGTGTTTGCGCGCACGTGATCAGAGACAGCTGACAGTGAGGCTCATAGAGTAGGGTACCCCACCCCCTATCTGCTAATCAAAGTTAAATAAGCTCCTGTTAATTAGGTTTAGATAGGCAGAGAGGATGAGGGAGAGAATCAAATCAAATAAATGTTTATTTGTCACATGTTTCGTAAACAACAGGTGTAGAATAACAGTTAATCGCTTACTTAGGAGGTCTTTTCCAACAAGAAAGATAAGATAAAAAATTGAATTCAATAAAAAAATAGAAATAGTAACACGTGGAATATATACACAGTAAATAATGAATAAAAATAATGAGAAAAAATAACAAGGCTATATACAGGGAGTACCAGTACCGAGTCGATATGCAGGGGTACGAGGCAGGTAGCTATGTACTGTGCAAATAAGGTAGCTATGTACTGTACAAATAAATAGGGGTAAAGTGACTAGCAGCAGCCTATGTCGTGAGTGTGAAAGTGTATGTGTGTACATCTATGCTGGGGTGTCAGTGAAGTATGTATGAGTGTGTGGGTAGAGTCCAGTCTGTGCATAGTTTCAGTGCAAGACAATTAGTGTGCTCCGACCAAACTTTACTATTTGTGGATCTTTTGCCGTTTATTTTTACTTTATTTTCATTAAATGTATCGGCTATAATTTCATATAACCAAGAATAACTTTTGAACATGATATCAGCAGTTAACTACCCCAATTCCAGCTTTATCTTCGACTTCGACTCATCTGCCCTGGGCTCTTTCTGTAATTCCGAAAACACAGACTTTACATAGGCAAGGGAAATCGCAGACATTACAGAGTCAAGACAGGGGGGATCCTGGTAAGATTAAAGCGAAGGGAAACCCAGCCACCTCTTCCCTCCATTCTATTGACCTATGTGCAGTCACTTGATAATAAGATGGATGACCTCCAATCACAGATTTTCTACCAACGTAACTGCAATATTCTCTGCTTTTCTGAAACATGGATTTGAACAAGATACCCCTCATGGCTATCCAACTCGATGGATTCGCCATTCACTGAGCGGACAGGACATGGTCACTGTGGGGACATCATCGTCGATGCACTCATTAATGAAGTCGGTTACTGATGTGGTGATCTCCTCAATGCCATCAGATTAATCCCAGAACATAGTCCAGTCTGTGCTAGCAAAACAGTCCTCTAGCGTAGCATCCGCTTCATCTGACCACTTCCAAATTGAGCAGCATGTAGCCTAGCGGCTAAGAGCGTTGGGTCAGTAATCGCAAGGTTGTTGGTTTGAATCCCCAAGGTGAACAATCTGTCGATATGCCCTTGAGAAAGCACTTAACCCGTATTCCTCCTGTAAGTTAAATGCTAAATATAAAAATACACTTCCTGTTTGAGTTTTTTGCTTGTAAGCAGGAATCAGGAGCATAGAGTTATGGTCAGATATGCCAAATGGAGGGCAAGGGAGAGCTTGTATGCGTCTCTGTGTGTGGAGGAAATGTGATCTTGAGTTTTTCCCTTTAGTTGCACAGGTGAGATGCTGGTAGAAATGAGGTAAAACAGATTTTCTGTTTTCCTCCATTATAAACACCGGCCACTAGGAGTGCTCCCTCTGGATGATCATTTTCTTGTTAGCTTATGGCCCTATATAGTTGGTTGAGTGCAATCTTAGTGCCAGCATCGGGTTGTGGTGGTAAATACACAGCTATGAAAAATATTGATGAAAACTCTCTTGGTAAATAATATGGTCTCCAGCTTATCATGAGGTATTCTAACTCAGGCGAACAGAACCTCGAGACTTCCTTAATATTAGAGATCACGCACCAGCTGTTGTTAACAAAGGGACACACACCCCCTCCCCTGAGTTTACCAGTCACTGTCGTTCTGCCCTGCCGATGCATAGCAAAACCAGTTAGATTTATATTAACCATGTCCTCAATCAGCCATAGCTCTGTGAAGCATATGATATTCTGGGTGAGCAGTATGTCCTGCACGGCCAAGTCATTGGAGTAAAATTCTTCAAATCGAGGTTAGTGATCGCTGTTCTGATGTCCAGAAGATATTTTTGGTTGTAGGAAACGACGGCGGAAACATTATGTACAAACAAAGTTAAGATCTGCACAAAACAAATACACAAAGTAGCAGAATTAGTCAGGAGCCTATAAAACTGCTGCTATTGGCCTACATCCCAGCGCCAGGCATAAAAGGGGTGAGGGAGAGAGAAGACGCTGCACACTGATGGAAAATCAGAAAAGTCTCACATTAAGTTAGAGATAATAGGACGATTGTTATGCCTGAAGAAAGCAATTGTTATGAGAAGGCCATGGACAGAACCTAGTAATTATGTATACTGCTAGAAAGCTCAGATTTCCAGCTTTTTTTGGTCTTTATTATTTATATATATATATATATATATATATGAGTTGTATTCACTTTTCAAACCACAAGATCTAGTAAATCATATGAAAAATTATTCTTGAATATGCTATGAGCAACCTATTCATGAAAAATCTGAGACTTTACTCTTGGTACATTAAACCATATCAAATGATCCTAACAGATATGATTACATCATCATAACTGTAAATGTCCTATTTTACACTTAAATGTATCTGCTACAACAGGGATTCAAAATATTTTGAATGTGGTTAACTAAGATTGTTCAAATGACGCTGCAGGTGTTTGTGAATATCAAAGTGTACATAACTCATACAGCCAGGAAATTAGACTGCTACTCTTTTAACTACTTGTTTTTCTTCTCTCTTTCCTCCCTCTCTCTTCACACATGAAATGCATGCAGATGGTATAAATTCTGTTTGAAAAGGGGAGAGAAAGGAAATAATACAAATAATCTGATATATTCAGAATGGCATACAGTGCATTCGGAAAGTATCCAGACCCCTTCCCTTTTTCCACATTTTCTTACAATACAGCCTTATTGTAAAATGGATTAAATGTATGTTCTCCTCATCAATCTACAATACCACATAATGATAAAGTCAAAACAGGAAAAAACATTTTTTTGCACATTTATAACATTTCAAAACATAAATACCTTATTTACATAAGCATTCAGACCCTTTGCTATGAGACTCGAAATTGAGCTCAGGTGCATCCTGTTTCCATTGACTTGATTGGAGTCCACCTGTTGTAAATTCAATTGATTGGACATGATTTGGAAAGTCACACACATGTCTATATAATTATCCTCTCTGGGCTAGGAGGGACGTTTGCGTCCCACCCTAGTCAACAGCCAGTGCAATCGCGTGGCGCGAAATACAAATAGCTAAAAAAATGCTATAACTTCAATTTCTCAAACATATGACTATTTTACACCATTTTAAAGACAAGACTCTCGTTAATCTAACCACATTGTCCGATTTCAAAAAGGCTTTACAGCGAAAGCAAAACATTAGATTATGTCAGGAGAGTACCCTGCCAAAAATAATCACACAGCCATTTTCAAGGCACGCATACATGTCACAAAAACCCAAACCACAGCTAAATGCAGCACTAACCTTTGATGATCTTCATCAGATGACACTCCTAGGACATTATGTTATACAATACATGCATGTTTTGTTCAATCAAGTTCATATTTAAATCAAAAACCAGCTTTTTACATTAGCATGTTGTCAGGGATTTCTTCGTCGTCAGACGATATAGCGAAATCATCGTCGGAAAAAGAGGACCAAAATGCAGCAGAGTTGAGATTGTTCATTTTGAACATTTAATAAACTCAAAAAGGAACATACAAAAACAACAAAACGAACTCACGATTACTAGACAGTCCTGTTAGGCTCACACACGCTAAACAAGAAACAATCTCCCACAATTACACAGACAAACACACCAACTAATATAGGACTTCCAATCAAAGGCAACACCACACAGCTGCCTTCAATTGGAAGTCCACCCCAATTAACCAAACATAGACATTCAACTAACTAGATCAACATAGAAATACGTAAACAAGGAACAGTGCCCAAAACCCCCGGAATACTTAAATCAAATGCCCTTTTAGAAAAAACACCACCCCGAACCACATAAACCAAATACCCTCTGCCACGTCCTGACCAAACTACAATAACAATTAATCCTTATACTGGCCAGGACGTGACAGTACCCCCCCCTAAAGGTGCTAACCCCGGAAGCACCTCAAAAATAACAAAAACCGCAAACAACAACAAAAAATCCCCCTAACTAAAGGGAGGGAAGGGAGGGTGGCTGCCGTCAACGACGGCACTGTGCTACACCCCCCCTCCCCAACCCACCTATATCTGGAGGGGGCTCTGGTTCTGGCAATTCCGGGCAGACGACCCACCCCGGCAGCTCCGGGTAGACGGGCCACTCGGGCTGGGCCGGAAGACAGTCGGGCCACTCGGGCTGGGCCGGAAGACAGTCGGGCCACTCTGGCAGACCTGGAAGACAGTCGGGCCACTCTGGCAGACCCAGAAGGCAGTCGGGCCACTCTGGCAGACCCGTAGAGCAGTCGGGCCACTCTGGTAGACCCGGAAGGCAGTCGGGCCACTCTGGCAGACCCGGAGGGCAGTCTGGCCACTCTGGCAGACCCGGAGGGCAGTCTGGCCACTCTGACAGACCCGGAGGGCAGTCTGGCCACTCTGGCATCGCCGGGCAGTCTGGCATCGCCGGGCAGTCTGGCATCGCCGGGCAGTCTGGCATCGCCGGGCAGTCTGGTATCGCCGGGCAGTCTGGCCACTCTGGCATCGCCGGGCAGTCTGGCCACTCTGGCATCGCCGGGCAGTCTGGCCACTCTGGCATCTCCGGGCAGTCTGGCCACTCTGGCATCTCCGGGCAGTCTGGCCACTCTGGCATCTCCGGGCAGTCTGGCCACTCTGGCATCTCCGGGCAGTCTGGCCACTCTAGCAGCTCCTGACTAGAGGGTGGCTCTGGCGACTCTTCACTGACGGGCGGCTCTGGCGATTCCTCACTGACGGGCGGCTCTGGCGACTCTTGACTGACGGGCAGTTCTGGTGACTCTTGACTGACGGGCAGTTCTGGCGACTCTTGACTGACGGGCAGTTCTGGCGACTCTTGACTGACGGGCAGTTCTGGCGACTCTTGACTGACGGGCAGTTCTGGCGACTCTTGACTGACGGGCAGCTCTAGCGACGTCGGACTGGGATGACACACTTGAAGCCTGGTGCGTGGTGCTGGTACTGGACGTACCAGACTGGGAACACGTACCTCCAGGCTAGTGCGGGGAGCGGGAACAGGAAGAGTCGGACTGGGCTGACGCACTTCCGGGTCCGCACGAGAGACAGGAGCTGGAAACCCAGGGCTATGGAGGCGCACAGGCGGTCTTGATCTTACCTCCTGCACAACCCGTCCTGGCTGGATGGAACTAGTAGTCCTGTACGAGCGGGGTGCTTGTACAGGGCGGACTGGGCTGTGCAGGGGCCTGATGGTAGCCGTGCGTAGAGCGGGAGTTGGGTAGCCTGGTCCTCGGAGGTGTACCGGCGACCAGATGCGCTGCGCAGGCATCCTCCTACCAGGCTGGATGCCCGCTCTAGCACGGCACCTGCGAGGGGCTGGAATAACGCGCACCGGACTGTGCGTGCGTATGGGTGAGATAGTGCGCTCCTCAGCGAAATATGGCGCTCTCCACCTCATACACTCCTCCATATAACCACGGGTAGCTGGCTTCCGGCTCTTCCTAGGCCTAGCCAAACTACCCGTGTGCCCTCCCAAAAAAATGTCTTGGGGGTGCCTCTCGTGCTTCAACGCCAGTCGTGATCCTCGGAAACGTTCCCGGTCCTTACCAGCCATTCTCCATGGGCCCTCTCCGGCCATAACTTGCTCCCATGTCCATCTCTCCCGTTTGTCCAATTCAAAATTCCTCTGCTCCTTCCTCTGCTGCTTGGTCCTGGTTTGGTGGGAGATTCTGTCAGGGATTTCTTCGTCGTCAGACGATATAGCGAAATTATCGTCGGAAAAAGAGGACCAAAATGCAGCAGAGTTGAGATAGTTCATTTTGAACATTTAATAAACTCAAAAATGAACATACAAAAACAACAAAACAAACTCACGATTACTAGACAGTCCTGTTAGGCTCACACACGCTAAACAAGAAACAATCTCCCACAATTACACAGACAAACACACCAACTAATATAGGACTTCCAATCAAAGGCAACACCACACAGCTGCCTTCAATTGGAAGTCCACCCTGCAACAGAAGGACAACAAATTGTCAGACAGGGCACTTCCTGTATGGAATCTTCTCAGATTTTGGCCTGCCATATGAGTTCTGTTATACTCACAGACACCATTCAAACAGTTTTAGAAACGTTAGAGTGTTTTCTATCGAAATCTACTAATATATGCATATTCTCGTTTCTGGGCAAGAGTAGTAACCAGTTTAAATCGGGTACATTTTTTATCTGGATGTGAAAATACTGCCCCCTAGCCCCAACAGGTCCCACAATTGACAGTGCATGTCAGAACAAAAACCAAGCCATGAGGTCGAAGGAGTTGTCGGTAGAGCTCAGGGACAGGATTGTGTCGAGACACAGATCTGGGGAAGGGTACCAAAAAATGTCTGCAGTATTAAAGGTCCCCAAGATCACAGTGGCCTCCATCATTCTTAAATGGAAGAACCACCAAGAATCTTTCTAGAGCTGGCTGCCCGGTCAAACTGAGCAATCGGGGGAGAAGGGCCTTGTTCAGGGAGGTGACCAAGAACCCAATGGCCACTCTGACAGAGCTCCAGAGTTCCTCTGTGGAGATGGGAGAACCTTCTGGATGGCCAACCATCTCGGCAGAACTCCATCGACCAGGTATTTATGGCAGAGTGGCCAGACGAAAGCCACTCAGTAAAATGCACATGACAGCCCCCTTAGAGTTTGCCATAAGGCACCTAAAGGACTCTCAGACCATGAGAAACAAGATTCTCTGGTCTGATGAAACCAAGATTGAACTTTTTGGCCTGAATGACAAGCGTCACGTATGGAGGAAACATGGCACCATCCCTACGGTGAAGCATGGTGGTGGCAGCATCATGCTGTGGGGATGTTTTTCAGTGTTAGGAACTGGGAGACTAGTCAGGATCGAGGGAAAGATGAACGGAGAAAAGTATAGAGAGATCCTTGTTGAAAAGCTGCTCCAGAGCCCTCAGGACCTCAGACTGGAACGAAGGTTCACCTTTCAACAAGACAACGACCTTAAGCACACAGCCAAGACAACGCAGGAGTGGCTACAGGACAAGTCTCTGAATGTCCTCGAGTGGCCCAGCGAGAGCCTGGACTTGAACCCGATCAACATCTCTGGAGAGACCTGAAAATAGTTGTGCAGCAACGCTCCCCATCCAACCTGACAGAGCTTGAAAGGATCTGCAGAGAAGAATGGGAGAAACTCCCCAAATATAGGTGTTCCAAGCTTGTAGTGTCATACCCAAGAAGACTCGAGGCTGTAATTGCTGCCAAAGGCGCTTCAACAACATACTGAGTAAAGGGTCAGAATACTTAAATAACATGGGAACATATTGGCACAGCACGAATCATACACACGATTGTAAATACCACCCAAAGCGGCCCATCTCCGGGCCAATCATATGGCAATTTTCCGATGGCAATTGCCAATTGTAACACCCCAAATTTCCTTTAGATGGCGAGTGCGCTCCACCGTGGATTTTCATACAGCAAATGATACCCAAGTCTTACCCAAGTCTCAGATTTTGATAAAATGAAATTTTTTTTGAAAACTTATCACCTCTTAAAAAAGTGGTTTATGGACCGTTTTTCGATTTTTTTCGATTGTTATGTCAATTACACATGTATAAGAGCTGTATGAACATGCTTATGACGTTTTTTATTGACGTCGTTTTTTGGGTTGCTTTTGCTTGTGCACAAGGCATATGTTTTGTGCATTTTGAATATGATTTCATAGGAAAAAAGTGACTTTTTTTTCATTTTTTTTGCAAAATGACGTCCAATGCTTTTTTTGTCAATTGTGAAAGTATTGCATGTGCCAAATCACAGCAAATATCCAATAGATAGCTAGAGCTCTCCGCAGTGAATTTTCATATTGCAAATGTAACACAATTGAAGTCCCAAGAGTCAAATTTTGAAAAAAATTACATATTTTTTGAAAACTTTTCAACCCTTAAAAAGTGGTTTCTGGACCGTTTTTCGATTTTTTTTTTGATTTTTATGTCAATTACACATGTATAAGAGCTGTATGGACATACTTTTGACATATTTTATTGACATAATTTTTTGGGTTGTTTTTGCTTGTGCATAAGGCATATGTTTTGTGCATTTGGAATATGATTTCATAGGAAGTCAAAAGTGACATATTTGCTTGTGCATAAGGCATATGATTTGTGCATTTGGAATATGATTTCATAGGAAGTCAAAAGTGACATTTTTTTTTGTTGCCAAATGCCATTAGAAATGTGCAAATGAAATGTCCAATTCTTTTTTTGTCAATTATACATGTATGAAAGTATTGAATGTGCCAAATCAGGATGTTTGTCCGTTTGCCATGTACGATCATAGGAAGTCAGATTCCAAACCCAAAAGTCAGTGAACCATGGTCCAAATGGCATTTATACTGCCCAAATGATATATAGCCCTATGTTAAGCCATGAATCAACGCAGATGGTCTACTTGTCATGTCTGATGAGGGAGAAGTGGGACTCTGTTGCTTTTAACATTTTTAACGAATTTACAATGCTCAGAATGCATAATTGACTGGCCCGATGATCTCGGGATGGCCGTGCAGTGACTGTGGTTCCTCTCCATCGCTCGATGTGTTGATTTCATCATGTCAACTTTGGTGATATTTTTTGCTGTTGAATCATATTGCAAATGCGCGTTACATTTGCAATATTGCGCGTTACGTTTGCAATATGATTCAATGGGCATTTAGCATCACGAATTTAGGCATGCTCAAAAATACTGCAGAAATGCATAATTGACTGGCTCGATGAACTCGGGATGGCCGGGCAGTGACTGCGGTTCCTCTCCATTGCTCGTCACCCAGCAGTCAGCGTCCATCAGTCAATTAGATGTCACTTTGACACCAAACTGATACCATCTGACACCAAATCCACTTTTTCCAACTCGTATAGAAGCCAACTATCACATATGTCAGAGAAGGCCCATAATTCACAGTGCTTTCAATTTTAACCATAAAAAAACATAAAACACATAGTTACGTTATAGCTGCGGGTCCAGCTCTGACAATATCTATAGGCCTATGTGAGGCGACTCCGAATCCCAAGTTTCGGCTCGATAGGTCATTCGGTGCCCGAGCAATGGCCTTAATTGGTGCTGAAAATCCACTTTTTCAGGGCGTTACTACGGGGTCCCTGAATGAGCTATCGGACAGAGACATTGGGGTCCGTCTCTATGGGCCGAGGCGGTTTCAATGCACCTAGTCTTGCGACTCTGGGACATTTCTACATGTCGCCATGTCCGTGATATTCAAAATGAATTGAACATATTGCAAATGCACGAGGCGGTTTCTCGGTCTGAGAACCTTCTAGAGCCCCATAAATCACCGTGCACTATCGACTTGAGCTCTAGAACAGGTTTCTAAAATTTCGGAGCTCTAGGTCTGACGGTTCTTGAATCGTTTGAACGAAAGTAACTATTGAAGCCGGTATAAGACTCTAAGCCCCACACTATGTCCCTATGGCCAAATTGTGTGTGTGTGTTTTTGTTTTTTTTGCAAAAAGAATAGACACACGTTGTCTTTGGGGTAGGCATATACAGAATCCTGAATATGAAGTCTCTACCTTAAGAATTGACTGAATGACACAGGGTTGAGTTGCGTGATTTTCACTATGTGCAGGTTATATGACAATAGCTCTTGGCTGTTTTTAACCACTTCCGGTTGTCACAGGAAGCTCTTACTCAACACACGTTGTCTTTGGGTTAGACATAAACTGAATCCTGAATATGAAGTCTCTACCTTAAGAATTGACTGAATAACAGATGGTTGAGTTGCGTGATTTTCACTATATGCAGGTTGACCATATGACAATAGCTCTTGGCTGTTTTTAACAACTTCTGGTTGTCACAGGAAGCTCTTGCTTCACACACGTTGTCTTTGGGGTAGACATAAACAGAATCCTGAATATGAAGTCTCTACCTTAAGAATTGACTGAATGACAGATGGTTGAGTTGCGTGATTTTCACAATCTGCAGGTTGCTTTTATGACAATAGCTCTAGGGTGATTTTAACATTTTCCGGTTGCTCCAGGAACCTTAGAATCAACACAGGTAGACCTCACAGTAGCCTTATGGATTATTATAGAAGACAGGTTCATAAGGCATTCATAACCCACATAGACTGCAGGTTGAATTTAGGAGAATTGTCAATGTATTCCTATGGGGAGAGAAGTCATTGCACACTGTTTGATCTAAACACCTTCTTTTCACTATGAAGGGTTAATGCCACAGGGTCAAGGTTAGGCTTGCACAGATCGGGAGGACCTCAGGAACGCTCCTGAGGTTGAATTGTGCTTCTAACCCTAATGGTTCTCTCACTGTCACCCATAAGCACTTGACATATTGGTGCAGGCATCATTTTGGGCCTAGTTTTCTCACGGTCGCTGCGCTCAGACCGAGCAAGCTACGGTCAAGCGGGGCGTCTCATTGAACTCGTCTCAGCCTAGAGATAATGGTAATGCCATTGCAGGCTCTTTGTGTCTTTAAGCACCGCACTGTGTCACTCCGTCCTTGCTGTGTGTGTGTTTGAGAGAGCTTTTCTTTGACATCTGATGGGATAAATGACTGATTTACAGTTCATGAGGGTTGCCTAGTCACACATATGAAGTTGTGGAAAGATCTGACCTTTTTAACCCTTCAAAACAGCCCCTATGACACCATTTTAAGGCATTTCTGGTTGACACAGGAATCTGAACGTTAGGCTCTTATAGAATATTGAGTTTTAAGTGTTTCTGTTAATTAAGAACTGACTTATTTACAGAGGGTTGAACAAGTGTGTGTTGTTTCAGAAAATCACAGAAAATCACAGAAATCTCGCAGAGCTCCGAAACCTGCCTTAACGGACTCATCTGAACACGCTGCAACTGGATATGTAACTTTTTGGGAAAAAAACCCTCTTGTTGTTGAATATCACCAATGTGTCATTGTACAATTTCTCTGAAATGAACATTGGTAAATGCATGGTTCCTTTTCTCCTGACACCGTAGGCTCATGTAGTTTGATGTGAAGCGGTCAAATCAGCACTCTATGTTCCTGTTTGACTTTCAATCCCAGAAAAATAGCCTTAACTCGAAAAGCGTCGAGGCCTCGACTCCATCCTGTTCGGGGCCAACTGCCCATTATGCCAAACCCACGCAGACCGAGTTTCGTCTTCGAATTATTTTCCGTTTAGGAGAAAAAGCCGTGTCGTGATTGGTGATATATGTTACATTTGCAATATGATTCCATTCGCCCTCTCGTGGAATAATCCGGGACTGCAAAGAAATGACCAAAATTTGAAAATTTAATTAAACGGAAACGGAAGGTTCGAGAGACTCCGTTCCATGACTTCCTGGAAGATCCGGCCCCTGTGAGCGGCCCGACACCGTCCGCGGATTTATCGGACGTAGTCGGACGTCTAGTAAGGGAGCGTACATTTGCAATATGGACTTTCTCACTAACCATACGGCTGGCGCACGTGATGTCCCTTCATGTATGTAAATGTGACATTTTTAATTTGTAATACATTTGCAAAAATGTTTGCTTTGTCATTATGGGGTATTGTGTGTAGATTGATGAGGGGGAAAAAACTATTGAAACCATTTTAGAATAAGGCTGTAATGTAACAAAATGTGGAAAAAGTCAAGGGGTCTGATTACTTTCCGAGTGCACTGTATACTGTATGTACACCAGAGATAGCGTTAATACCTGGGCCTGCTTCAGAAATTTATTTGCTGCATTACCCCTGTTTAATGCAAGCGAGCCAATTATCACATACACACACACACGCACGCACGCACATGCACTTGCACACGCATACACGCGCAGAAACAAACACAGAGACACTCTATCTCTCTTGCTCTCTCTCTTTCCTTCTTTCTCTCTCTATACCTCTCTCTCTTCCTCTCCCTCTCTATCTCTCTCTCTTGCTCTCTCTATCTCTCTCTCTCTTTCTCTCTCCCCACCACTGATAGAAATGCAGGAATTAAAAGGCTGATGTGTGTTGTGTGATTATTAACAGATTATTAACAGAACACAGGAACATCTGCATGCATTAGAGCCTAGGACGTGATTCATCATAACACTGGGTGCTCACACATTGCATCAATTTCAATATGGAGAGGAAAGAAATGGAAAAAATAAGGAGGAATGGAGAGGAGAAGAAAGACGATAAGGAGGATGCCTGAGCCGTCTGTGTTCTACCATGTAGCATTAAGTTTCAGAAAGACATAGGGACAGAGAGAGAGAAATAGACAGAGTGCGAAAGACAGAGACAGAAGGAGAGAGAGAGAGTGAGAGAGAAAGAGAGAGAGAAAGAGAGAGAGAAAGAGAGAGAGAGAGAGAGAGAGAGAGAGAGAGAGAGAGAGAAGAAGAGAAGAGCAAAGAGAAGACAGATGGATAGATAGAGAAAGATAGTGTGAGGAAGCGAGGAAGAGTGGTCAGGGGGGTTGTCCGGGCGAAGTCAGGTCATCATGGAGATAAGCCTTAGAGAGGTCGATAAGGGGAACCATTAAAACTGTTAGCTGACAAATGACCAGGGGTGGAACTTTATTAGATACGTTTCGCTGTTCACAGATAGACCAGGACCACGGTGTCCTTAGGACATGAATGGAAATGCGTTTTGCCCAACAATCCTTTCAGTATAATATAGGCTAAATGATAATGATTTGGACAAGAAGGTCTTCGTCAGGCTGAGCTAAACTGTCAATCAGTCACTCTGTAATTGTGAAGCCTGGTGGTCTGGTGTTATTTGTCCAGTGTCTTATCTTACAGTAAATTCTTTTGCAGGAACAAATTAATCATTTAATACCAAAGGCCTCGGTATCCACTAATGACTTTACTCCTTCTCACTTACACACACACTACCGCTCACACACTACCACATGCACACACACATAAACACACATACACACAGGCACCCCCCACATACTCTTCTTCCCTACCTTCTCTCTCCCTCTTCCCACCCTCCCCTTTATTGTTGGCGTGGACACATTACTCTCCTCCTTGGCCTTGTTTACGTGCTCCCTCCATCATGTGACAGCCTGGGCAGGCGATTAATGTTGTTCCCCACGCCCATTCAACCTACTCCCTCGGACTCCTCTTCTCCCTCTCCACTACCTCTCCCTTCCTCTCCACCTCCCCAGACAGCATACGCTCTCCCTCCTCCTCTCTCCCTTCATTATCTTTCACCTCCCTCTTCTTTTCCACCTTTCTCTACCAACTCCTCTCTCTGTCTGGTACGTCGTCTGTATACTCCTGCAGACTACAGCCTGTTACCATCTCCTCTCTCTGTCTGGTACGTCGTCTGTATACTCCTGCAGACTACAGCCTGTTACCATCTCCTCTCTCTGTCTGGTACATTGTCTGTATACTCCTGCAGACTACAGCCTGTTACCATCTCCTCTCTCTGTCTGGTACATCGTCTGTATACTCCTGCAGACTACAGCCTGTTACCATCTCCTCTCTCTGTCTGGTACATCGTCTGTATACTCCTGCAGACTACAGCCTGTTACCATCTCCTCTCTCTGTCTGGTACGTCGTCTGTATACTCCTGCAGACTACAGCCTGTTACCATCTCCTCTCTCTGCCTGGTACGTCGTCTGTATACTCCTGCAGACTACAGCCTGTTACCATCTCCTCTCTCTGCCTGGTACGTCGTCTGTATACTCCTGCAGACTACAGCCTGTTACCATCTCCTCTCTCTGCCTGGTACGTCGTCTGTATACTCCTGCAGACTACAGCCTGTTACCATCTCCTCTCTCTGCCTGGTACGTCGTCTGTATACTCCTGCAGACTACAGCCTGTTACCATCTCCTCTCGCTACACCGCCTTCCTCCAGTGCCTCTTAAATGGCCAGAGAGGCTCATGGATATATCACTGACTCCATTAAACAGAGCCCATTAGTGCTCACACACACGCATGCTCACACACACACAGGCACATGAACACATAAACACATACGCATGCACGCACACAGAGTGAGGATGAGCGGGGTGGGCAAGGGCAGAGTACAGCAGGGGGGATTTGGGTCGGTTGGCAGAATAGGAAGTGGGTGGGTCAAATACACAGTTCACTGCACCCTAATGTTCAGAAGATGGAGATTTTAAGCAGACATGTTTACTTTTGCCATCCATCTTGGGATGGAGGAACGGGCCCCGGCCATTAAGTGAATTACCTCACACGCTCCTATTCCTCTCAAATGTTTTTGGAGCGAGAGAGTGTGTAGAGGAGAGGAGAGGGAGAGTGTGTGGAGGAGAGAAGAGGGAGAGTGGTGCATGTTACACTGTGTGAATAATACATGCAGGTGAGAGAGAGAGAAAAAGAGAGAGAAAAAGAAATAGAGAGAAAGAGAGGGAGAAAGAGAGAGAGAGAGAGAGAGATGGTGCAAGAAAAAGAGAGAGATGGTGCGAGAAAAAGAGAGAGAGAGAGAGAGATGGTGCGAGAAAGAGAGAGAGATGGTGCGAGAAAAAGAGAGAGAGAGAGAGAGATGGTGCGAGAAAAAGAGAGAGAGAGATGGATGGTGCAAGATAAAGAGAGAGAGAGATGGATGGTGCGAGAAAAAGAGAGAGAGATGGATGGTGCGAGAAAAAGAGAGTGAGATGGATGGTGCGAGAAAAAGAGAGAGAGATGGATGGTGCGAGAAAAAGAGAGAGAGAGAGAGAGAGAGAGAGAGAGATGGATGGTGTGAGAAAAAGAGAAAGAGATAGAGAGAGAGAGACAGAGAGAGAGAGAGAGAGATGGATGGTGCGAGAAAAAGAGAGAGAGAGAGATGGATGGATGGATGGATGGTGCGAGAAAAAGAGAGAGAGATAGAGAGAGAGAGAGAGAGAGAGAGAGAGAGAGAGAGATGGATGGATGGATGGATGGATGGTGCGACAAAAACACAGAGAGATGGAGAGAGAAAAGAAGTGATGATGAACAGAATAACTAGAATTGGAAAAGGAATACGGAAATGAAAAAGAGATATAAAAGTAGGGAAATGCATCACACACTTTGCAGAAAAGATTGCATACCTGGCTATCATATTCATTGCTTATAAAACCCAAATGAACCCCCCACCCCCCACAAATAAACCACATACCAAATGCTCATGACCTCCATGAGTCCAACGGCCCAACCAAAAGGTATTGGTAACACTTTCTTTGAAGGGAGCATACATCACAGAATTGTATCAGCATACATGTACATGCTGTAAATCACTCATAACACATTCATGAATGTGTAGGTAACATTTCAATCTGTGTACCCGCTACCCTCTCCTTAGAGACTAGAGACTACCTTCCTAAGGGTATGACTGTGTGATGTAGACAGAGTTGCACATTAAACAGAATATCACCTACATCATCTTCCACTATAATAATAAAATGATGTGTCATTTAGCAGATGATTTTATCCAACACAACTTACAGTCATGCATGCATGCATTTTACTTTTGGGTGGTCCCAAAAATTGACCCCACTACCCTGGGGTTACAAGCACCATGCTCTATCAACTGAGCTACAAAGGACCACAGTGTTGCATGTTGAGAGAAAGAGAGTTGAGAAAAAGTGAAACTTGCATGTCTTTCCCAGCCTTAGAGCCGTAACCCACTGAAGCAGATGAAGAGCAAGTGAGTCAACGAGCATACCGACGACCGAATGAGCGGACGCATCCATTCCACTTTACCAAACCGGCTCAGCCGCCTGCCCGCAGACCATGCATGCCCAATTATGGCAGGGCCAAATTAAAATTGCGGTGTAAAAATCTCAGAGTCAAATTTAAATGTAAAACTTGTCGGCAGCCAGGGGACCATGGAGCACTCTAATAAAGCCATTCTAGAGGATTAATATGCTGGGTAATTACAGGACCTCTTCTTTCTCCTCCACACCCTTTTTTAATCAACAGTCAGCTAATTACTAAACCCGGGATGGAGGGAACAAAGAGGGATAGGGAGAGAGAAAGAGACAGAGAGGTGGAGACGGGGGGGGTTGGGTGGAGAGAGAGAAAGAAAAAGAGAGAGAGGAGGGAGAGAGAGAGTGAGAGGAAGAGAACGAGAGGAAGAGAACGAGAGGTAGAGAGAGAGGGAGAGAGCGGAGAGAGAGAGGAGGGAGAGAGAGAGGGAGAGAGAGAGAGAAGAGAGATAGGGAGAGAGAGGGAGAGAGAGAGGGGGAGAGAGGGAGAGAGGGAAAATGAGAAGAGGGAAAGAGAGAGAGGGCAAGTGAGTGAGCAGGAATTAGAATTAGAAAACGCAGTAAGGGTAGTAATTTACCCAGAGAAAAGTGAAGGTTATAATCAGGATTAAACTATGATTAGAACCACTGGTGACCATGCTCACACATGCACTAATACGCATCTTAGTATTGCAGACCCAAGATCAGAGCGGTTCCTAGAAGTCCACCAGTGTCTTTCAGAGCAGCAGAGGGATGTTTTCCATGAAAATAAGGATTTTAACTTTTCTGAAACAGTGTACAGTGTACTTAATTAATCTCTTCTACATAGTTTTTATGGTAATTTACGCATTTTTTTAGTTTGTGTGTGGTGTGTGTGTGTATATATGTGTGTCGTGGTTTGTGTGTATGTATGTGTGTGTATTCACAACCTTAGCAGATTCCCTAACACCAAAGCAAGCCCAGAGCCTACTACCATAATTGCCACACTGTCAGCAGCACACCAGTCACCTAAAAAAAACACACACACAATTGCAGTGAAGACAGAGTAACACTGTTACACATCGTCACACCCTGCCACATACTGCCACATTGTCAATGGCATAACACTTTCATACAAAAGGAAAGTAAAACCTTATCTCTGCAGTAGCTGAGATCTTGGGTGTTGTGAAGTTTTGTGAAGGCGTAATAGACTGAGACAGTGTAGTAGTTTTGTGAAGGTGTAATAGACTGAGACAGCGTAGTAGTTTTGTGATGGCGTAATAGACTGAGACAGCGTAGTAGTTTTGTGAAGGCGTAATAGACTTAGACAGTGTAGTAGTTTTGTGATGGCGTAATAGACTGAGACAGCGTAGTAGTTTTGTGAAGGTGTAATAGACTGAGACAGCGTAGTAGTTTTGTGAAGTTGTAGTAGACTGAGACAGTGTAGTAGTTTTGTGAATGTGTAGTAGACTGAGACAGTGTAGTAGTTTTGTGAAGGTGTAGTAGACTGAGACAGTGTAGTAGTTTTGTGAAGGTGTAGTAGACTGAGACAGTGTAGTACAGGTTCTTGTCATAGTGCATTGTGATAGACTTGTGTCGGTCGGTGTAGTAGACTTGTGTGATAGTGTAGTATAGTTTAGTGTGGGTCGGTGTAGTATTAGACATGTGTGATAGTGTAGTATAGTTTTGTGTGGGTCGGTGTAGTATTAGACTTGTGTGATAGTGTAGTATAGTTTTGTTTGGGTCGGTGTAGTATAAGACTTGTGTGATAGTGTAGTATAGTTTTGTTTGGGTTGGTGTAGTATTAGACTTGTGTGATAGTATAGTACAGTTTTGTGTGGGTCCGTGTAGTATTAGACTTGTGTGACAGTCATTGCTTGTCTGATAACTAGCCTAGTGTATTCTCTGTGGGGGCGGTGGCATCTGCAGTCTCCTGCATGGCTAAGTGAAGCGGTGACAGCCCATCCATGACATTAAATCCCTGTTTGAAAGCTTAACTCATCTTAGCGACATCACATCATCATAAAAGCCAAGCTGCCGCCCAGCACAGACCTGCCTGTCAGCCAGATTGCAGGAACTACCAGAACAGAGTATAGAGGAGAGGAGAGGAGAGGAGAGGAGAGGAGAGGAGAGGAGAGGAGAGGAGAGGAGAGGAGAGGAGAGGAGAGGAGAGGAGAGGAGAGGAGAGGAGAGGAGAGGAGAGGAGAGGAGAGGAGAGGAAAGGAGAGGAGAGGAGCATCATCACAGACAAGAGAGAGAAACAGAGAGAGGAGGAAGGGGAGAGAGAGCGAGAGGGTGAGAGGAATAACGAGATATGGAAGTTTAGGCCTGTAACTGACAGTTAATCTGTAAGTCTATGTCGTTGTTTTTTGTTTGAATTGTTTACGTGTTCGCTATACGGGGGAAATGATAAGACAGGTGGAACTACGTGGCTAACAACTGTTGTAACGGGGATCATTATCGTAGCAACACATCTTTGGGGGTGAAGGCTTTCCCGCGCGATGTTAGCTAAGCTTTCATGTTACCGGGTGTAGTTCGTAAAGGTGAAATGTGTATGTTAGGATGAAGCGTGAATTCATGCCAGGAATATAAGTGTGAAGTTTGATTTCCTCCCTTCTGTAATAAGCAGCCAATGAGGTATTCTTTCCTTTATTCGTGTGTTCAATCTGATACTGTTATAGCTCCGGCTAAACTGTTTATGTATGTAATTACTTCAGAGTTATACCAAGCTAATAAGTCACTGTTTATGTATGTAATTGCTTCAGAGTTGTACCAAGCTAATAAGTCACTCATAAGACAAGAAGGTGTAAGAGTGTGGTTAAACTGTATTTTAATTTACTTTATAGTTCTCACGGAAGGTGATAATTCTAACTAAACTACAGAATAAAGCCGCCAGTTAAAATCAAGGAACGGTTGTGCTCGTGGTTACTGGAGGGAGTTACAGTGAGAACTCAATGCTCTTCACGAGCAAGAGGTAAAGAAGAATCTCATCCAGCTGTAAACGTCTACAAGATACCCAAATCCTGGTAGGCCCTGTCATCTGCCAGATAAGAGTTTTTGCACCTACCTGCAACCTAAGAAGAAAATCTCCACATAAGGAAGCATCGTGAGGCAACATAAGGTCAAGGCTAACAGGAAAGTCAGACACGCAAGTACAAGTCAATGCGTTTGAAGGTGGCCCTAGCCTTGTGAACTGCTAATAAGAGACTTTAAGATTACAATTCGTAAGGACTGGAGATAGTTGTGTATTTCATCAAGACGCTGGTATTATGCATTTGCTCCTTCTATCTTAATGTATCGCTGCTATGTGTATTACTGGAAAAATATTATTTGATACTTACTAAAACAATATATATATTGCTACAAAACATTAAGGGTCAGCGTACACCTATTCATTATATTTTCACCTGTAAGTTAATAGTGTAATTGTTTGGTAAGGTGTTTGTTCAAGCCTTTGTTACAAGCATTATACATGTTTATACCACGTACTAAGGTTTAAATTACCTACTCACTTATCCAAACCTTACCTAGAATTTATTTGATTTGATTTAGAATGTCAGAAAAGGGTAGTTTCACTAAAGGAGATAGAGATGGGGTGGGTCAAGTTGAGCAGCTGCAGCAACACCTCACAAACTTCAAGCCTTCATCAGAACAAACAGAGCAGCAGGAAGAGACCCAGACTGGTGTGGAGTCACGGCTGACAGCGAATGATGATACAGAAGCTGCTAATGGGACATCACAACAAGAGCCACGGAAAGGTGAGAGGGTCCGCAGGTTAACTGAAAAGGGCAGAGAACTGCGCGACGAAAGGTGGAGACAGCTCGAACATCGTTTCAGGGTCAGCTATGAGAAGTGGAAGGCTCTGGTAAAGGAAGCAAAACTGTCACTGACAGGCTGTTGCTCTGAAGACCTACTAGAAGACCTCTTAAACAAGATCAGCCATACCTCTACAGAGCTAAACCTTGTCTATGTAAATTTGCGTCAAATTGACATTCCCGACAACGATATACGCCGCAGAGTTGATACATGTGAAGCAGTTACAATGTCTATTATCAAGACTGTAAGGTGTCATTTAAAGGTCAGGGAAGAAGGTCAAAGTAACCAGATAGAGCTGCACTGGAAGGACAGCAATTCCTTGTGCATGTCTGAACTCTCACATAATTCAAGTCTCAACTATCAGCCCTCAAGCGCTTCCTCCCAGTCTCAAAGCAACTCAAAGGTCAACTCCAGACACTCAAGCGTGTTATCTGTTAAGAGACAAGAGGCTGCGGCGGAAGTTGCTGCTAACCAAGCAGCTTTAGAAGTAATGGTTAAGCAAGAACGCCAGCAAGAAGAGCTTCAGAGACTCGAAGATGAAGATAAGAAGAGGACAGCGGAGCAAGAAGCTGAGGCTGTGAAACGCAGCTTAGAAGAAGCGAGGCTGCGAGTCAAGTTAGAGGTAGAAAATGCTGCCAGACGAAGGACGCTAGAAGACAAGCGTAGAGAGTTAGACCGCCTAGAAGTGCTCAAGAAACTAAATACTGCCAAGGCGCGGATGCAAGTGTATGAGCAAGATGAAAACTCAGAGGACGAGAAGAGAGAACTACTCTCAAACTGCAAATCTGTGAAAGAAGTCATGCACAGAAGTGGCTCATTTCACAGTCTCTCACCACAACATGTTGTGACAAGCACACAACATGAAGATAGCACCAAGACCATGTTCAGGTTACTAGCGGAATCAATCAGTGAAAGCCGCCTTCCCATACCAGAACCAGTGACATTCAATGGAGAACCACTCTCGTTCACTGACTGGAAGGTCTCTTTTCAGACTCTGATAGACAGGAAGAACATACCAGCAACTGAGAAGATATATTACTTAAGAAAATATGTCGGTGGGCCTGCCAAGAAAGCCATCGATAGTTACTTTATGTTAGGAACAGAGTCAGCCTACCATGCTGCGTGGACCATTCTTGAAGAAAGGTACGGAAACAAATTCCTCATCGCCAAGTCCTTCAGAGATAAGCTCAATGCATGGCCTAAGATAGGATCCAAGGACAGTCTTGAACTTAGAGACCTTGTAGATTTTCTCCGCAGCTGTGAGGCTGCTATGTCTCAGAATAAGGGCCTGGAGGTGCTTAATGACTGTAATGAAAACCAAAAGATCCTCGCTAAACTTCCAGATTGGCTAACTTCAAGATGGAATAGAAAGGTCATAGACATCTTAGAAGAAACGGAAACCTTTCCCAGCTTCAGTCAGTTTGTGAAGTTTCTCACGCGAGAAGCCAAGATCGCTTGCAATCCTGTAACCTCCCTTCACGCTTTGAAACCAAGTGAAGATGGAAAACCTAAGATGCCAAGGATTCAAAGCCCTGGAGCAAGGGTATTAGCAACTAACTCTGATGAGAAAGATACTGTCACTAGTTGTGTCTTCTGTGAGAAGTCAGGTCATAGTCTCCACAAATGTTGGAAGTTCATGGATAAGCCCACCGCAGAGCGACAGAAGTTTGTTCAAGAGAATAAATTGTGCTTCGGCTGTTTAAGGCCTGGGCATCGTTCGAAAGATTGTGATAACAGGAACACCTGTGACACGTGTCAGAGGAGGCATCCTTCCTGCCTGCACGAAGATCGTACTAAAGAAAGGTCAAGGGACAGGAAGACAGAGCCCCCACAAGATAAGGGGACAAGTGCGTCAAGTGAGGCCATATCTAACAGAGTCGTAAGGGACATTAACAACACTCACACCTCCACAATCATTCCAGTATGGGTGTCAACCACAAGCGAGCCCGATCGTGAAGTTCTCGTGTATGCACTTCTTGACACCCAGAGCGACACCACCTTTATCCTTGAAGAGACAACAAAGGCTCTCAATACAAGGAAGGAGCCAGTACAACTGAAACTCTCTACAATGGCTTCAAGGAATACCATCGTGCCCAGCCAAAAGCTGTCTGGTTTGCAGGTTAGAGGGTTTTACCTGGAGAAGAAAATCCCTCTGCCAACTACCTACTCGAGAGAGTTTATTCCTGCAAACAGAGATCATATTCCTACTCCAGAGACGGCAAGAGCATGGTCTCATCTTGAACACATTGCGGAGGAGATTGCTCCTCAACAGAGCTGTGATGTCGGTCTCTTAATTGGCTACAACTGCTCCCAGGCTCTCCTTCCAAGAGAAATTGTGTCTGGTAAGGGAAATCAGCCTTTTGCTCAGAGAACAGACCTTGGCTGGTGCATAGTCGGCTATGGAAACCCATGTATCGACTATGGCGACGCTATTGGAGTTAGTCATCAGGTTATCGTTAGACAGGTGATGCCAAGTCTTCAATCTTCTTCCAACCTCACAAATCAAGTACACTATGTTTGTAGAACACGCGTAAGAGAGGTAATCACAGCACTGGACGTTATCAAGATGCTTGAATCCGACTTCAATGAGAGAGCTGCAGAAGAGGACCTCATATCTCAAGAGGATATCCGGTTCCTGACAAAAATGAAAGCGGGCATCAGACGCAAGGACAATGGACATTACGAGATGCCGCTGCCGTTTAAGGAAGAAAGACCCAACCTGCCGAACAATAAAACATGTGCAGTTCACCGTCTCAAGTGCCTGGAAAGGAGGCTGAGGAGAGACAAGCAGTACTACAAGGACTACACAGCATTTATGGAAGAGACCATAGCTCGTGGAGATGCTGAGAAGGTCTCCAAGGAAGAAATTAACAAACATCCAGCATGGTACATCCCACATCATGGGGTTTATCACCCACAAAAACCTGGGAAGATACGAGTCGTCTTTGACTGCTCAGCTAAGTTTCGAGAGACGTCCTTGAATGACCATCTCCTCACCGGTCCAGAGTTGACAAACACATTGCTGGGTGTCCTTTGTCGTTTTCGTAAGGGTCCAGTTGCAATCATGTGTGATGTAGAGCGCATGTTCCACCAGTTTCATGTGAAAGCAGAAGACCAAGATTATCTGCGGTTCCTTTGGTGGGAGAACGGAGATCTAGAGTCTCAACCCTCAGTGTATCGTATGAAGGTCCACTTGTTCGGCGCAGCATCATCTCCTGGTTGCGCCAACTATGGTCTCAAACATCTTGCTGCCGAAGGACGGGGAAGCTTCAGTGAGGAGTCTATCCAGTTCATAGAAAGGAACTTTTATGTTGATGATGGGTTGACGAGCGTATCGTCTGAAGCTGAAGCGGCCCAGCTGGTGAAAGAAGCAAGAGAGCTTTGCAGCATCGGCAAACTTCGGTTGCACAAGTTTATCTCTAACAGCAAGGAAGTTATAGCCACAATTCCCAAGGAAGAATGTGCTGAGGGTGCCAAAGACCTGGATATGGCTCTGGGTGAACCACACATGGAGAGAGCGCTTGGTGTACTGTGGTGTGTCGCATCAGACGAGTTCCAGTTTAGGGTAGTTGTCAAGGAACGCCCACTTACAAGAAGAGGAGTGTTGTCTACAGTAGCCTCTGTATATGATCCGCTTGGGTTTGTGGCACCCTTTGTCCTGGCAGGGAAGCAGATCTTGCAGCAGATGTGTCGTGACAAGATCGACTGGGATGACCCCATTCCAGATGACCTACGTTTCCAGTGGGAATTCTGGCTCCAAGGTCTACAAAAGTTGTCGGAAGTAAGAATCCAACGAGGCTACTTGCCATCAAGTTTCAAGGAAGTGCAGAGTTATGAGCTCCATCACTTCTCCGACGCTAGTACCTCAGGTTATGGAGAGTGCTCATACCTCAGAACAATCAGCACAGCAGGAGAAGTTCATTGCTCCCTAGTTATGGGGAAGTCGAGAGTCGCCCCTTCCAAGATTACGACCATACCACGACTGGAACTTTCAGCAGCGGTGGTAGCTGTTCGAACAAGTGACATGCTCAAAAGGGAGCTAGAGATACAAGGTCTACAGGAATACTTCTGGACAGACTCAAAGGTAGTTCTTGGCTACATCTACAATGAAGCCAGAAGATTCCACGTCTTTGTAGCTAACCGTATCCAACGCATTAAGCAAAGCACAGATCCCGAACAATGGAGATATGTGACCTCTGAAGAGAATCCTGCGGATCATGCTTCCAGAGGTCTCACATCAGAACAGCTCATGGCTTCCAACTGGTTCACAGGTCCAGACTTTCTTTGGCAAGAAGAACTTCCCAAAGGACAAGTCAAGGAGGGAGAGTTCGCAGACAATGACCCAGAGCTGCAGAAATCCCTGGTCCATGATACCCAGGCAAAGGAAGAAAGATCGTTACTAGATCACCTTCACAAGTTCTCAGACTGGGCAAGAGTGGTAAAAGCTATTGCCAGGCTCAAACGACGTGTCAAGGAAGCCATAGGCTTAAAATTGAGGTCTAGTGAAGCTACAAGCATAGAAGAAAGGAGAGAGGCAGAGCTCACCATTATAAGGTTGGTTCAAGAAGCAGCCTTCTCCCATGAGATACACAACCTTAGGCACCAGAAAGACATCAAGACCAAAGATAAAGCAAGCAAGTTGCATAAATTGAGTCCATTTCTGGATGAGCAAGGTATCCTCAGGGTGGGAGGTCGCTTGGCTCATGCAACTCTTCATTCCCACGTGAAGCATCCTGCAATCCTGCCAAGAGATAGCCACTTGTCAGTGCTGCTCGTCAAGCACTATCATGAAAGAGTACGACACCAAGGACGTGGAATAACGATCAATGAGCTGCGATCCAACGGTATATGGATCCTAGGATGCAGCAATGCAGTTTTCTCGCACATCTACAAATGTGTGAAATGCAGGAAATTCAGAAGATGTACAGAAGAGCAAAGGATGGCAGATCTTCCCAAGGAACGCATGGAGACCACGCCTCCCTTCACATACTGCGGGATGGACTGCTTTGGACCCTTCTATGCCAAGGACGGAAGAAGAGAGTTAAAGCGTTATGGGCTCCTACTCACTTGCATGGGCTCTCGAGCAGTTCACATTGAAATGCTTGATGACTTAACCACCGATGCCTTTATCAATGCCCTGCGTTCATTCATCGCCATACGTGGTAATGTTCGTCAAATCAGATGTGATCAAGGCAGCAACTTCATTGGCGCAAGACGCGAGTTTGTGGACGCCCGGAAGGAAATGGATCAAGAACGATTGAAGGAACTTGGATGCGAGTTTATCATGAACACCCCATCTTCAAGTCACATGGGTGGTGTTTGGGAAAGGCAAATCCGCACGATACGAAGTGTCTTGACATCCATTCTTGATCAGTCAGACGGAAGACTCGACAGCGCTTCTCTGCGTACCTTTCTCTATGAAGTCATGGCAATTTTAAATAGTAGGCCCCTAACTACGGAATATCTGAATGATCCATTAGGTCCAGAACCGCTCACACCAAATCACATCTTGACAATGAAGTCCACAATTCTCTTACCACCACCTGGACAGTTCATCAAGGAAGATCTTTATCTCCGCAAGAGATGGCGCAGAGTACAATTCTTAGCCAATGAATTCTGGGCAAGGTGGAAGAAAGAGTACCTCCTAAACCTCCAACACAGGCAGAAATGGAATAAGGACAGAAGAAACGCAAGTATTAATGACATTGTCATATTGCAAGATGATACTGCACCACGCAACCAGTGGAAATTGGCAAAGGTTACAGAAGTGTACCCGGGACAGGATGGCCGGGTGAGAAGATGCAAGTTACTGATCAGCGACTCAACCCTGGATGAGAGAGGTAAACGCATCACCAAACCCACCTATCTGGAGAGGCCCATCCATAAGACAGTCACCCTCCTGGAAGCCGATCAAATACCCTGCAGACCCCTTTCACAGAAATCACAGGTGATTGGTGGGAGTGTAACTGACAGTTAATCTGTAAGTCTATGTCGTTGTTTTTTATTTGAATTGTTTACGTGTTCGCTATACGGGGGAAATGATAAGACAGGTGGAACTACGTGGCTAACAACTGTTGTAACGGGGATCATTATCGTAGCAACACATCTTTGGGGGTGAAGGCTTTCCCGCGCGATGTTAGCTAAGCTTTCATGTTACCGGGTGTAGTTCGTAAAGGTGAAATGTGTATGTTAGGATGAAGAGTGAATTCATGCCAGGAATATAAGTATGAAGTTTGATTTCCTCCCTTCTGTAATAAGCAGCCAATGAGGTATTCTTTCCTTTATTCGTGTGTTCAATTTGATACTGTTATAGCTCCGGCTAAACTGTTTATGTATGTAATTACTTCAGAGTTGTACCAAGCTAATAAGTCACTCATAAGACAAGAAGGTGTAAGAGTGTGGTTAAACTGTATTTTCATTTACTTTATAGTTCTCACGGAAGGTGATAATTCTGACTAAACTACAGAATAAAGCCGCCAGTTAAAATCAAGGAACGGTTGTGCTCGTGGTTACTGGAGGGAGTTACAAGGCCTTTGTGGTTATTTTACATTTACATTTCAGTCGTTTAGCAGATGTTCTTATCCAAAACGACTTCAAATAAGCGCATTCAAATAACCCACCTGTGTATCTAAAACAACCACATCATGACCACATTATAATTATTTTATTAACCTTCTTTAATGTGAATGTGTCCCAATAGTCAGGCATGTCACCTGAGATACAAGTCAGTATTCGACTTCCATCCATGTCTGAGGAAGTCAGGAGATTTTTATTTATTTATTTATTTAGTTCACCTTTATTTAACCAGGTAGGCAAGTTGAGAACAAGTTCTCATTTACAATTGCGACCTGGCCAAGATAAAGCAAGCAGTTTGATACATACAACAACATAGAGTTATACATGGAGTAAAACAAACATACAGTCAATACTATAGTAGAAAAATAAGTCTATATACAAAGTAGGCAAATGAGGTGAGATAAGGGAGGTAAAGGCAAAAAAGGCCATGGTGGCAAAGTAAATACAATATAGCAAGTAAAGCACTGGAATGGTAGATTTGCAGTGGAAGAAAGCGCAAAGTAGAAATAATGGGGTGCAAAGGAGCTAAATAAATAAATACAGTAGGGGAAGGGGTAGTTCTTTGGGCTAAATTATAGATGGCTATATACAGGTGCAGTGATCTGTGAGCTGCTCTGACAGCTGGTGCTTAAAGCTAGTGAGGGAGAAAAGTGTTTCCAGTTTTAGAGATTTTTGTAGTTTGTTCCAGTCATTGGCAGCAGAGAACTGGAAGGAGAGGCGGCCAAAGGAGGAATTGTCTTTGGGGGTGACCAGAGAGATATACCTGCTGGAGCGTGTGCTACAGGTGGGTGCTGCTATGGTGACCAGCAAGCTGAGATAAGGGGGAACTTTACCTAGCAGGGTCTTGTAGATGACCTGGAGCCAGTGGGTTTGTCGACGAGTATGAAGCGAGGGCCAGCCAACGAGAGTGTACAGGTCGCAGTGGTGGGTAGTATATGGAGCTTTGGTGACAAAACGGATGGCACTGTGATAGACTGCATCCAATTTATTGAGTAGGGTATTGGAGGCTATTTTGTAAATGACATCGCCGAAGTCGAGGATCGGTAGGATGGTCAGTTTTACGTGGGTATGTTTGGCAGCATGAGTGAAGGATGCTTTGTTGCGAAATAGGAAGCCAATTCTAGATTTAACTTTGGATTGGAGATGTTTGATGAGAGTTTACAGTCTAACCAGACACCTAGGTATTTGTAGTTGTCCACATATTCTAAGTCAGAACCGTCCAGAGTAGTGATGCTGGACAGGCTGGCAGGTGCAGGCAGCGATCGGTTGAAGAGCATGCATTTAGTTTTACTTGTATTTAAGAGCAGTTGGAGGCCACGGAAGGAGAGTTGTATGGCATTGAAGCTTGTCTGGTGGGTAGATAACACAGTATCCGAAGAAGGGCCAGCAATATACAGAATGGTGTCGTCTGCGTAGAGGTGGATCAGAGACTCACCAGCAGCAAGAGCGACATCATTGATGTATACAGAGAAAAAAGTCAGCCCAAGAATTGAACCCTGTGGCACCCCCATAGAGACTGCCAGAGGTCCGGACAACAGGCCCCCCAATTTGACACGCTGAATTCTATCAGAGAAGTAGTTGGTGAACCAGGCGAACCAATTATTGGAGAAACCAAGGCTATTGAGCCTGCCGATGAGGATGTGGTGATTGACAGAGTCGAAAGCCTTGGTCAGGTCAATGAATACGGCAGCACAGTATTGTTTCTTATTGATGGCGGTTAAGATGTCGTTTACGACCTTGAGCGTGGCTGAGGTGCCCCCATGGCCAGCTCTGAAACCAGATTGCATAGCGGAGAAGGTGTGGTGGGATTCGAAATGGTCGGTAATCTGTTTGTTAACTTGGCTTTCGAAGATTTTAGAAAGGCAGGGTAGGATAGATATAGGTCTATAGCAGTTTGGGTCAAGAGTGTCCCCTCCCCTTTGAAGAGGGGGATGACAGCAGCTGCTTTACAATCTTTGGGAAACTCAGATGACACGAAAGAGAGGTTGAACAGGCTAGTAATAGGGGTTGCAACAATTTCGGCAGATAATTATAGAAAGAATGGGTCCAGATTGTCTAGCTGATTTGTAGGGGCCCAGATTTTGCAGCTCTTTCAGAACATCAGCTGACTGGATTTGGGGAGAAGGAGAAATGGAGAAGGCTTGGGCGAGTTGCTGTGGGGGGTGCAGTGCTGTTGACCGGAGTAGGGGTAGCCAGGTGGAAAGTATGGCCGGCCGTAGAAAAATGCTTATTGAAATTCTCAATTATAGTGGATTTATCAAAGGTGACAGAGTTTCCTATCCTCAGTGCAGTGGGCAGCTGGGAGGAGGTGTTCTTATTCTCCAAGGACTTTACAGTGTCCCAGGAAGCAAATTTCTGCTTGAAAAAGCTAGCCTTGGCTTTTCTAACTGCCTGTGTATATTGGTTTCTAACTTCCCTGAAAAGTTGCATTTCATAGGGGCTGTTCGATACTAATGCAGAATGGCACAAGATGTTTTTGTGTTGGTTAATGGCAGTCAGGTCTGGAGAGAACCAAGGGCTATATCTGTTCCTGGTTCTACATTTCTTGAATGGGGCAGGCTTATTTAAGATGGTGAGGAAGGCATTTAAAAAAAATAACCAGGCATCCTCTACTGAAGGGATGAGGTCAATATCCTTCCAGGATACCCGGGGCCAGGTCAATTAGAAAGGCCTGCTCGCTGAAGTGTTTCAGGGAGCGTTTGACAGTGATGAGTGGAGGTCGTTTGACCGCTGACCTTGGTTGAGATCTTGGTTGAAAACAGCAGAGGTGTATTTAGAGGGCATGTTGGTTAGGATGATATCTATGAGGGTGCCCCTGTTTACGGATTTGGGGTGGTACCTGGTAGGTTCATTGATAATTTGTGTGAGATAGAGGGCATCAAGCTTAGATTGTAGTATGGCTGGGGTGTTAAGCATGTCCCAGTTTAGGTCACCTAGCAGCATGAGCTCTGAAGATAGATGGGGGAAATCAGTTCACATATGGTGTCCAGAGCACAGCTGGGGGCAGAGGGTGGTCTATAGCAGGCGGCAACGGTGAGAGCCTTGTTTTTAGAGAGGTGGATTTTTAAAAGTAGAAGTTCAAATTGTTTGGGTACATACCTGGATGGTAGGACATAACTCTGCAGGCTATCTCTGCAGTAGATTGCAGAGATAGATTGCAGGCTGTTCTATCTTGTCTGAAAATGTTGTAGTTAGGGATAGAGATTTCAGGGTTTTGGTGGTCTTCCTAAGCCAGGATTCAGACACAGCTAGGACATCCGGGTTGGCAGAGTGTGCTAAAGCAGTGAATAAAACAAACTTCTAATGTTAACATGCATGAAACCAAGGCTATTACGGTTACAGAAGTCATCAAAAGAGAGCGCCTGGGGAATAGGAGTGGAGCTAGGCACTGCAGGGCCTGATTTCCCCTCTACATCGCCAGAGGACCAGAGGTGGAGTAGGATAAGGGTATGGCTAAAAGCTATGAGAATTGGTCGTTTATGACATCCGGAACAGAGAGTAAAAGGAGCAGGTTTCTGGGGGTGAAAAAACAGTTACAAGGTATAACGTACAGACAAAGGTATGGTAGGATGTGAATACAGTGGAGGTAAACCTAGGCATTGAGTGATGATGAGAGAGATATTGTCTCTAGAAACATAATTGAAACCAGGTGATGTCATCGCATGTGTGGGTGGTGGAACTGAGAGGTTGGATAAGGTATAATGAGCAGGACTAGAGGCTCTACAATGAAATAAGCCAAGAAACACTAACCAGAACAGCAATGGACAAGGCATATTGACATTAAGGAGAGGCATGCTTAGCCAAGTGATCAAAAGGGTCCAGTGAGTAGTGCGGTCACGGCGATTCAGACAGCTAGCCGGGCCATTGGTAGCAAGTTGGCGGAAGATGGTCTGTTTTTAGCCACCTCGTGCGCTTCCGTCGGTAGATTAGTGGGGTTTCGTGTGGTAGAGGGGACCAATCCAATTGGCAAAATAGTTATAGTTATAGTGGCCCAAGAAAATTGGCCGATAGACCTATTCAGAGAGCAGCCGATAAGACAGCTAACGATTAGCTGGCCGCAGATGGGCGTTCGGAGGGGCCAGTTGGATAACTCCCTCGGGTAGAAAATGTCGGTAGTCCAGTCGTGAAGTCCCGATGGAGACGGATAGGTGATTGAAAACGGAGACGGATAGGTGATTGTAGCCCAGGAGTGGCATATGGAAGTCTTCAGCTGGCTAGCTCCGGAATAATTGATGTTAGCTCCGGGTAGCAGCTAGCTAGCTGCAAGATCCAGATGTAAATGTCCAAAGCTTGCGATAGAAATCCGGGGATATGGAGAGAAAATAGGTCCGGTATGCTCTGGTCTGAGTCGCGTTGTACAAAACTGGCGATAGCTTTTCGAGCTAAGGGATAGCTGATGACCGCCAACCGTGGTTAGCTGAGTTCTAACGTTAGCTAGTGAACTGGCTAACTTCTGGCTAACTTCTGGCTAGCTTCTGTTGTGGATTTCAGATTTGAGGTAAATAATACTTTTTTTAAATTGGTGAGGCGGGTTGCAGGAGAGTGTTTGGAAGTTTAGTTTTTAGAAAAAATACACGGGACACGACAAGAGGAGGACAAAGGACGTCTGACTGCTATGCCATCTTGGAGTTCAGCTGACGTGGAAACCGGCCACCAGGGGCAACAGTGAGTGCTGTTACCTTTAACCAGGTGTTTTGAACAGGGATGGCGGATGGACATAAGCATCTGTCTCTGTTTCAAAAGTTTGCATATTCGAATCCAGCGATAGAAAGTTGTTTTTTTATTTTTGCTTTAAGCCAATCCCAAACCTTAACCCTTACCTTAACCATTTTGAGTTAATGCCTGACCTTTATTAATGCCTAAACTTAACCTTGGAACAACACAGAGAAGTTACCAAACATTTTGAAATTTGATGTTTGGAAGAACATCGAAATGTGATATTTGAGAAACATGGCTGAACATCTAATTCTGACGTGAGACTGTGAGAGCTTGTTGCCTACAGTATGTGCTGAGAGATGGAGCAGCAGCAGTGATAGATTATGGTTGTGTCCAGCCATGTCTAGTGCATCCACTACCTACACCATCATCATCATCATCCTCCTCATGAGTCTCTCTATACTCTTAGAAGAACATGTACTATCTAGAATCTAAAAGGTTTCTTCGGCTGTCCCCATAGGAGAACCCTCTGTAGAACCCTTTTTGGTATTAGGTAGAACACTTTTGGTTCCAGGTAGAACTTTTTTGAGTTCCATGTAAAACCCTTTCCACAGAGGGTTCTACATGCAACCCATAAGTGTACTACCTGGAACCAAAAAGGGTTCTGCAGAGGGTTATCCTATGGGGACAGCCGAAAAAATGTTTTGGAACCCTTTTTTATAGGAATGTATCTCAGGTGTGCTGCTGTGTTGTTGTATGGAGTATTTCTTCCCCTCTCATCATGGCCCACTCTCTGGTATGTGTGTTGTTGTAGGGAGTAGTGCTTCCAGACCAGCATAACACCCCCCCCTCCTCCCCCCGCCTCCTCCCCCCACCAGCAGGCTTCTCAAGTGCTAAAGGCATGCATGCACACACACAGGCACACTCGCAGGCACAGACACAGACTTAAATACACAGATACACACACATGCACACACACCTCCAAATCACCCCTGGCTTTGAAGCTAAAATAGTGTGGCTTATTTTTGAGCTATTTCAGTAGCAAATTCGATTTTTCACAACTTACCTTTTCATTGTGTCACAAATTGAGTTAGAAATTTACTCTGGGTTCATTTTCTAGTTTAATTCAATTCAACTGACCTGATCACAACCACTCTCCAGCTCCTGTCCTCGGGAGATTCTGCAGTCCTCTTCAAGACCAATGTATTCACACACACACACACACACACACACACACACACACACACACACACACACACACACACACACACACACACACACACACACACACACACACACACACAGGACTGATTCATAATGTATGGACAGACAGGTAAGCCCTATACTTTACTGATCCACATAATGACATGCACATACAGTAGGCTGAATATATCTGAACACATGGTCAACCTGCCAATCAATTCACTTCACTCAATAATCATATACACTCAGCTGTGTACACTTTACCCTAATGCATATGCACACGCATATGCACAAATACATTTGTAGCCACACAGCCACACGCTCACACAGGGACATATGCATGCACACACAGCGTAAATACTTCCTGTTGAACGTAAGCTTGCAGAATCATTAGTCCCTTTCATCGTAATGAGAGATACATCGGCAGTCAAGACATTCCCATTCTCTCTCCCTGAACTCCACCCCTCCCTCTCTCCCACCCTCTTGCTTTCCCTCTCCCTCTCTCCCTCCCCCTTTCTCATCTCCCGCCCCCTCTCTCCTCTCACTCCCCCTCTCTTGTCTGCCTCTCACCCGCAGTCAGCAGAGGATTTCATTGCAAATTGATGTGGTTCCCTTTTCAATGTCCCTGGCTGAGTGGTGACAGAGCTGTAATAAATCAGAGCAATCACAAGGAGATATGGGAAAGGAGAAGCAGTAAATCCCCAAGGATCATAAATCTACAACACACTCCAAACACCTCCTTACGTCCACAACTCCCACCCTGACTCCTTCTTTACCTCTCTACCTCCATTCCTCTCCGTCTTTCTAAATCTCTCTTTTGTCCACACACACACACACACACACACACACACACACACACACACACACACACACACACACACACACACACACACACACACACACACACACACACACACACACACACACACAAACACATACACACACACACACACATAAACACACACACACACACACACACACTGAATCAGTGTCTACCTCCCTCCCTTCCTACCTATCTACCTACCACAGGAGGTTGGTGGCATCCTTAATTGGGGAGAACAGGCTTTTGGTAATGGCTGGACCGGAATTAGTGTAATGGTATCAAATATATCATACACACTCTATCGGAGATAACATAAGCCTCAAGCAACATTCACAGGTTCTCTAGCCATCCCGTCTGTCTCCTATATTCCCTTCTTGCTGCCAGGTAGATTTTTTTATTTAGTTCACCTTTTTTTAACCAGGTAGGCAAGTTGAGAACAAGTTCTCATTTACAATTGCGACCTGGCCCAGATAAAGCAAAGCAGTTCGACACATACAACAACACAGAGTTACACATGGAGTAAAATAAACATACAGTCAATAATACAGTAGAAAAATAAGTCTATATACAATGTGAGCAAATGAGGTGAGATAAGGGAGGTAAAGGCAAAAAAGGCCATGGTGGCAAAGTAAATACAATATAGCAAGTAAAACACTGGAATGGTAGATTTGCAGTGGAAGAAAGTGCAAAGTAGAAATAGAAATAATGGGGTTCAAGGAGCAAAATAAATAAATAAATACAGTAGGGGAAGAGGTAGTTCTTTGGGCTAAATTATAGATGGGCTATGTACAGGTGCAGTGATCTGTGAGCTGCTCTGACAGCTGGTGCTTAAAGCTAGTGAGGGAGATAAGTATTTCCAGTTTCAGAGATTTTGGTAGTTCGTTCCAGTCATTGGCAGCAGAGAACTGGAAGGAGAGACGGCCAAAGGAGGAATTGTCTTTGGGGGTGACCAGAGAGATATACCTGCTGGAGCGTGTGCTACAGGTGGGTGCTGCTATGGTGACCAGTGAGCTGAGATAAGGGGGGACTTTACCTAGCAGGGTCTTGTAGATGACCTGGAGCCAGTGGGGTTGGCGACGAGTATGAAGCGTGGGCCAGCCAACGAGAGCGTACAGGTCGCAGTGGTGGGTAGTATATGGGCCTTTGGTGACAAAACGGATGGCACTGTGATAGACTGCATCCAGTTTATTAAGTAGGGTATTGGAGGCTATTTTGTAAATGACATTGCCGAAGTCGAGGATCGGTAGTATGGCCAGTTTTATGAGGTTATGTTTGGCAGCATGAGTGAAGGATGCTTTGTTGCGAAATAGGAAGCCAATTCTAGATTTAACTTTGGATTGGAGATGCTTGATGTGAGTCTGGAAGGAGAGTTTACAGTCTAACCAGACACCTAGGTATTTGTAGTTGTCCACATATTCTAAGTCAGAACTGTCCAAAGTAGTGATGCTGGACGGGCAGGCAGGTGCAGGCAGCGATCGGTTGAAGAGCATGCATTTAGTTTTACTTGTATTTAAGAGCAGTTGGAGGCCACGGAAGGAGAGTTGTATGGCATTGAAGCTTTCTGGAGGGTTGTTAACACAGTGTCCAAAGAAGGGCCAGAACTATTCAGAATGGTGTCGTCTGCATAGAGGTGGATCAGAGACTCACCAGCAGCAAGTACGACATCATTGATGTATACAGAGAAAAGAGTTTGCCCAAGAATTGAACCCTGTGGCACCCCCATAGAGACTACCAAAGGCGCGGACAACAGGCCATCCGATTTGACACATTGAACTCTGTCAGAGGAGTAGTTGGTGAACCAGGCGAGGCAATGATTTGAGAAACCAAGGCTATTGAGCCTGCCGATGAGGATGTGGTGATTGACAGAGTCGAAAGCCTTGGCCATATCAATGAATACGGCAGCACAGTATTGTTTCTTTTCGATGGTGGTTACGATATTGTTTAGGACCTTGAGCGTGGCTGAGGTGCCCCCATGACCAGCTCTGAAACCAGATTGCATAGCGGAGAAGGTGCGGTGGGATTCAAAATGGTCGGTGATCTGTTTGTTGACTTGGCTTTCGAAGACCTTAGAAAGGCAGGGTAGGATAGATATAGATCTGTAGCAGTTTGGGTCAAGAGTGTCCCCTCCTTTGAAGAGGGGGATGACAGCAGCTACTTTCCAATCTTTTGGAATTTCAGACGACATGAAAGAGAGGTTGAACAGGCTAGTAATAGGGGTTGCAACAATTTAGGCAGATCATTTTAGAAAGAAAAGGTCCAGAAAGTCTAGCCCGGCTGATTTGTAGGGGTCCAGACTTTGCAGCTCTTTCAGAACATCAGCTGACTGGATTTGAGAGAAGGAGAAATGGGGAAGGCTTGGGCGAGTTGCTGTGTGGGGTGCAGTGCTGTTGTCCGCGGTAGGGGTAGCCAGGTGGAAAGCATGGCCAGCCGTAGAAAAATGCTTATTGAAATTCTCAATTATAGTGGATTTATCAGAGGTGACAGAGTTTCCTATCCTCAGTGCAGTGGGCAGGTGGGAGGAGGTGTTCTTATTCTCCATGGACTTTACAGTGTCCCAGAACTGTTTTGAATTTGTGTTGCAGGAAGCAAATTTCTGCTTGAAAAAGCTAGCCTTGGCTTTTCTAACTGCCTGTGTATATTGGTTTCTAACTTCGCTGAAAAGTTGCATATCACGGGGGCTGTTTGATGCTAATGCAGAACGCCACAGGATGTTTTTGTGTTGGTTAAGGGCAGTCAGGTCTGGATAGAACCAAGGGCTATATCTGTTCCTGGTTCTACATTTCTTGAATGGGGCACGCTTATTTAAGATGGTGAGGAAGGCATTTAAAAAAAATAACCAGGCTTCCTCTACTGACGGAATGAGGTCAATATCCTTCCAGGATACCCGGGGCAGGTCAATTAGAAAGGCTTGCTCACTGAAATATTTCAGGGAGCTTTTGACAGTGATGAGTGGAGGTCGTTTGACCGCTGACCCATTACGGATGCAGGCAATGAGGCAGTGATCACTGAGATCTTGGTTGAAAACAGCAGAGGTGTGTTTAGAGGGCAAGTTGGTTTGGATGATATCTATGAGGGTGCCAGTGTTTACAGCTTTGGGGTGGTACCTGGTAGGTTCATTGATAATTTGTGTGAGATAGAGGGCATCAAGCTTAGATTGTAGGATAGCTGGGGTGTTAAGCATGTCCCAGTTTAGGTCACCTAGCAGCACGAGCTCTGTAGATAGATGGGTGGCAATCAGTTCACATATGGTGGCCAGAGCACAGCTGGGGGCAGAGGGTGGTCTATAGCAGGCGGCAACGGTGAGAGACTTGTTTTTAGAGAGATGGATTTTTAAAAGTAGAAGTTCAAATTGTTTGGGTACAGACGTGGATAGTAGGACAGAACTCTGCAGGCTATCTCTGCAGTAGATTGCAACACCGCCCCCTTTGGCCGTACTATCTTGTCTGAAAATGTTGTTTTTAGGGATGAAGATTTCAGAGTTTTTGGTGGACTTCCTAAACCAGGATTCAGACACAGCTAGGACATCCGGGTTGGCAGAGTGTGCTAAAGCAGGGAGGAGGCTTCTAATGTTAACATACAT
The DNA here is from genome assembly GCF_901001165.1 of Salmo trutta. Classification (NCBI taxonomy): domain Eukaryota; kingdom Metazoa; phylum Chordata; class Actinopteri; order Salmoniformes; family Salmonidae; genus Salmo; species Salmo trutta. The sequence goes on from NC_042979.1 coordinate 31,986,578, forward strand.
GAAACCAAGGCTATTACGGTTACAAAAGTCGTCAAAAGAGAGCGCCTGGGGAACAGGAGTGGAGCTAGGCACTGCAGGGCCTGGATTCACCTCTACATCACCAGAGGACCAGAGGAGGAGTAGGATAAGGATGCGGCTAAAAGCTATGAGAATTGGCCGTTTATGACGAATAGAGAGTAAAAGGAGCAGGTTTCTGGGGGCAATAAAATAGCTTCAATGTATAATGTACAGACAAAGGTATGGTAGGATGTGAGTACAGTGGAGGTAAACCTAGGCATTGAGTGATGATGAGAGAGATATTGTCTCTAGAAACATCATTGAAACCAGAAAATGTCATAGCATGTGTGGGTGGTGGAACTGAAAGGTTGGATAAGGTATAATGAGCAGGGCTAGAGGCTCTACAGTAAAATAAGCCAATAAACACTAACCGGAAGAGCAATGAACAAGGGATATTGACATTAAGGAGAGGCATGCTTAGCCGAGTGATCATAAATGTCCAAGTGAGATTCAGACAGCTAGCTGGGCCATAGGTAGCAAGCTGGCAGAAGATGGAGGGAGGTCTGTTTTTTAGTTGGTGTAATTGATGTTAGCTCCAGGACCGACGTTAGCCAATAGTCACTCGGGTAGCAGCTAGCTAGCTGCAAGATCCAGGTGTAAATGTCCAGAGCCTGCGGTAGAAATCCTGTGATATGGAGAGAAAAATAGGTCCGGTATGCTCTGGTCTGAGTAGCGCTGTACAAAACTGCCGATAGCTTTTCGAGCTAAGGGATAGCTGAGGACCGCCAACAGTGGCTAGCTGAACTCCAACGTTAGCCAGTGAACTGACCAGCCTCTGGCTAACCTCTGGCTAGCTTCTGTTGTGGAGTTCAGATTTGAGGTAAATAATACTTATTTTTTTAAATTGGTGAGGCGGGTTGCAGGAGAGTATTTTGAGGTTGAGTTTTTAGAAAAAAATATATAAAAAGATATGCGAAGAAAATATGTAAATATATATATACACGGGACACGACAAGAGGAGGACAACGGACGTCTGACTGCTATGCCATCTTGGAAATGTAAGATAATAGATGATAGGTTCTGAATCCGTTCAGCACCTGTAGTTATTCTGAAGAGTCTTACTGAAGTCAGCAATCCCCACTGATGCTAACCACTAACACAAGTATCACCATAATCATCATATTGCATTTTGTCATAAGTGCTCATACACTCTCCAGTATAATGCAGATTGTGCCATGGAATGGTTTTAACAGTCTCTGTATTGACCCCTATATTATTCAAATGGTTAATTTCAATGCTACTAGCATAGTGTTCTACCACTTGGGTAGTGTTCAGTAGGGGGAAAACGTTTTGAAATGGAGTGAAACAGGGAGGCAGTGCCTAAATTTGTCCAGCACAGATTTATGTTCTCTTGCCATGGTGCGCCCTAATGATCATGACCATGGTTTTACTGTGAATCTGCATCATTGCATTGCACTGGGGACAGTAGTACTTGCTGTAGCCAGCAGGAGGGGGAGTGTACATGCCCCCACTTCCCTCTCTTTCCTACCTCCTCTGTCTGTCCCTCCCTCCCATGTCTCTCTCCTCCTATCCCTGGTGAGAGGGGTTCACCCAGTAACTTCACTTAGTTCACAGAAGGAGAACACATGTTGGAGAAGAAAGGGACAAGGAAAGAGAGAGTGACAGAGAGAAAGAGAGGGAAAAAACAGAGGAAAATAGACTTCTCTGAGACATCTGCGGGATTACTCTGATAGTGTGTTTGGGTGTGTGTGTGAGTCTGTATGTGACTTCTGCTGGACATGGATACCCCACTGACCACCCCACTCCTCCTCACCCTCCTCCTTCGCTCCCTCTCCCTCGTTCATGGGGCCATGGACTCCTGCTACGATGACAACGAGGGTGTCCCAAGCCGCTGCATGCCCAAGTTTGAGAACGCAGCCTTCAACCGCACGGTCATGGCCTCTAACGTGTGCGGTTCACCCCCGGAGGACTACTGCATGCAGACGGGCTCGACGCGGTCCTGCCACCACTGTAAAGTGTCGGATACAGGCCTCAGCCACAACGCCAGCCTGCTGACGGACTTCCACACGGATGAGGAACCCACCTGGTGGCAGAGCCAGTCCATGTTTTACGGAGTCCAGCACCCTAACTCTGTAAACCTCACCTTGCACCTCAGTAAGACCAACCCTCTCTTTAAGTCTCTCTCACCCTGCACATCTGTAAAAAGTACAAAATTGTTCACAATTAGTTGAGTTTGATTAATCCTGGTCCAGGTGTAACTATACAAGCTCACCCTGCATGCACCTGGATAAAACCGATGCTTAAGCTCTCTCTCTCTCTCATATGCTCTCATAGGCTTCCATTGGCTTTCATAGGCTTCCATAGGCTTCCATTGGCTTCCATAGGCTTCCATTGGCATCCATAGGCTTCCATTGGCTTCCATAAGTACCCCGAGGTTGTGTTCATAATAAGTTGTGATAGGTGAATCCTCAAGTGGTGTTATGTTCAATTATTTGTATTTCATGTCATAGGTTACACAGGCTACAGACGTTTCCTATTGTTTAGTTCTGCCTTGAACATTAATATTTAACCTACACTTCTTTAAAATGACAAGGCGCTGCAAAAACTCTTTGTTGAGTACACCTGCCTATAGGCTATGCTACATCTATTACAATCCTGTATTGTCGCAGCATTTTAACAATTTACAGAATTGACTACGAGGAGTTCAATGACAGAAAGAGACTTTACAGTGAGGAGTTAAATTATATAAAGTGACTTGACTATGAGAAGTTAAATGACAGAAAGAGATTTGACTATGAAGTGCCAATCACCCTGAGAAAAAGTATCTAAAGCAGAACACGTCCCTCACAACCTCAACATTCTGAATTCCTCCACTAATGACACACACTAGTATTCCTCCGATAATCACTCAAAGCTTCTCTTCAGAAAACACCATCCTGTCCATCGCCCGTCGCCCGTTGCCCCAGGCATGGCTTAGTGTCACATTGTTGGGGTAATTGCAAGCATGTAGCCGTGAGGCTCAGGGTCTGTCTGGAAACCTTTCAAAGTGGTCCGGATGCATCCAGTAGAGTAGAGCACATACTGGATCACATTCAACAGAGCACATCTAACTCATATTTAGGTGTTGGCCTAAACGGAAGGAAGGGAGGGAAGGGAGGAGAATAGATAGTATACTAGTAGACACAGTGTACCGTCTAGCCATACTTCCCACAGGTGTGATTACAACCTCTGAGGGTTTAGAGCTTGACTTAGTCACCTCATACAAGTACTTGGGAGTATGGCTAGACGGTACACTGTCCTTCTCTCAGCACATATCAAAGCTGCAGACTAAAATTAAATCTAGACTTGGTTTCATCTATCATAATCGCTCCTCTTTCAACCCAGCTGCCAAACTAACCCTGATTCAGATGACCATCCTACCCATGCTAGATTACGGAGACATCATTTATAAATCGGCAGGTAAGGGTGCTCTCGAGCGGCTAGATGTTCTTTACCATTCGGCCATCAGATTTGCCACCAATGCTCCTTATAGGACACATCACTATACTCCTCTGTAAACTGGTCATCTCTGTATACCTGTCGCAAGACCCACTGTTTGATGGTTATTTATAAAACCCTCTTAGGCCTCACTCCCCCCTATCTGAGAAATCTACTGCAGCCCTCATCCTCCACATACAACACCCATTCTGCCAGTCACATTCTGTTAATGGTCTCCAAAGCACACAGATCCCTGGGTCGCTCCTCTTTTCAGTTCGCTGCAGCTAGCGACTGGAACGAGCTGCAACAAACACTCAAACTGAACAGTTTTACCTCAATCTCTTCATTCAAAGACTCAATCATGGACACTCTTACTGACAGTTGTGGCTGCTGTGCGTGATGTATTGTTGTCTCTACCTTCTTGCCCTTTGTGCTGTTGTCTGTGCCCAATAATGTTTGTACCAAGTTTTGTGCTGCTACCATGTTGTGGTCATTCTGTGTTGCTATCATGTTGTTGTCATGTCGTGTTGTTACCATGCTGTGTTGTCATGTGTTGCTGCCTTGCTATGTTGTTGTCTTAGGTCTCTCTTTATGTAGAGTTGTGTTGTCTGGCTTGTCGTGATGTGTGTTTTGTCCTATATTTATATATATATATATATATATATATATATATATATATATATACTGCTCAAAAAAATAAAGGGAACACTTAAATAACACATCCTAGATCTGAATGAAATAAATAATCTTATTAAATACTTGTTTCTTTACATAGTTGAATGTTCTGACAACAAAATCACACAAAAATAATCAATGGAAATCCAATTTATCAACCCATGGAGATCTGGATTTGGAGTCACACTCAAAATTAAAGTGGAAAACCACACTACAGGCTGATCCAACTTTGATGTAGTGTCCTTAAAACAAGTCAAAATGAGGCTCAGAGTGTGTGTGGCCTCCACGTGCCTGTATGACCTCCCTACAATGCCTGGGCATGCTCCTGATGAGGTGGCGGATGGTCTCCTGAGGGATCTCCTTCCAGACCTGGACTAAAGCATCCGCCAACTCCTGGACAGTCTGTGGTGCAACGTGGCATTGGTGGATGGAGCGAGACATGATGTCCCAGATGTGCTCAATTGGATTCAGGTCTGGGGAACGGGCGGGCCAGTCCATAGCATCAATGCCTTCCTCTTGCAGGAACTGCTGACACACTCCAGCCACATGAGGTCTAGCATTGTCTTGCATTAGGAGGAACCCAGGGCCAACCGCACCAGCATATGGTCTCACAAGGGGTCTGAGGATCTCATCTCGGTACCTAATGGCAGTCAGGCTACCTCTGGCGAGCACATGGAGGGCTGTGCGGCCCCCCAAAGAAATGCCACCCCACACCATGACTGACCCACCGCTAAACTGGTCATGCTGGAGGATGTTGCAGGCAGCAGAACGTTCTCCACGGCGTCTCCAGACTCTGTCACGTCTGTCACGTGCTCAGTGTGAACCTGCTTTCATCTGTGAAGAGCACAGGGCACTAGTGGCGAATTTGCCAATCTTGGTGTTCTCTGGCAAATGCCAAACGTCCTGCACGGTGTTGGGCTGTAAGCACAACCCCCACCTGTGGACGTCGGGCCCTCATACCACCCTCATGGAGTCTGTTTCTGACCGTTTGAGCAGACACATGCACATTTGTGGCCTGCTGGAGGTCATTTTGCAGGGCTCTGGCAGTGCTCCTCCTTGCACAAAGGCGGAGGTAGCGGTCCTGCTGCTGGGTTGTTGCCCTCCTACGGCCTCCTCCACGTCTCCTGATGTACTGGCCTGTCTCCTGGTAGCGCCTCCATGCTCTGGACACTACGCTGACAGACACAGCAAACCTTCTTGCCACAGCTCGCATTGATGTGCCATCCTGGATGAGCTGCACTACCTGAGCAACTTGTGTGGGTTGTAGACTCCGTCTCATTCTACCACTAGAGTGAAAGCACCGCCAGCATTCAAAAGTGACCAAAACATCAGCCAGGAAGCATTGGAACTGAGAAGTGGTCTGTGGTCCCCACCTGTAGAACCACTCCTTTATTGGGGGTGTCTTGCTAATTGCCTATAATTTCCATCTGTTGTCTATTCCATTTGCACAACAGCATGTGAAATGTATTGTCAATCAGTGTTGCTTCCTAAGTGGACAGTTTGATTTCACAGAAGTGTGATTGACTTGGAGTTACATTGTGTTGTTTAAGTGTTCCCTTTATTTTTTGGAGCAGTGTATATATATATACATTTATTCCAGCCTCTGTCCCTGCAGGAGGCCTCTTGCCTTTTGGTAGGCCGTCATTGTAAATTAGAATTTGTTCTTAACTGACTTGCCTACTTAAATAAAGGTTAAATACATAAACAAATAATAAGTATACTACAGTACTACAGTACCTAATCCACTTCCAGGGGGAGCAGAGAAGGAGGAAGGAGAAGAAGATAGAAAGATGCCATTTCTACCACTACCACAGTCAGGCTACAGAACAGGCCTTTTATTACTTATGGTTCAACCATGTGATGGCATAATATCAACTAATGCCATCCATGACATACAGTACATGACAACCACTGTGGCCACATAACCTTAGAATTGCTATGATTTCACAAGATGACTTAAAGCTGAGATCATCGCTAGTCAAAACAGCGCCACAGGCTACTTCAGACGCATTTCTTGTTTGTTTTAAGGAAATCAGCATCCAGGATTGTGGTAAAGATAATACAGTCATAGTACCTACTCTGCATGGTGTGCAATGATGTCAGATGGAAGAAAAAACTGTTGGTTGTTTGCAAACGGATGTGACAGTTTCACCACTATGGAGTACAGCTTTAAGTCCTGCTAAATAAGTGGGAGTAGGATTTCAAGTAGGATGACATTAGCGCATTATCAATGATGTTGTTAAATATTAATGGGGACAGAGATTATACATCAATCAATCATGTCAGAGTCCATTGTGACTGTAGTGGAAGCAAATTACTTTATGACCCTTACCTTTCTCCCTCAAGATCTCTAAGGCTACCTCCCAAATGACACCCTATGCCCTTTATAGTGCACTACTTTTAACCAGTACCCATAGGGCTCCCGTCAGAAGAAGTGCACCATACAGGGAATAGGGTGTCATTTGGAATGTAGCCCTTCAGTACACCCACTTTATAAAGACTAGCTTTTCCTCCTATTCATCTTGTGTGTGTGACATGTGTGTGCAGAGTGAGCTCACATACATCAGTCAAACAGGATGGACCCAGCAGAGAGCAAAGGGAATTCTTTCTTCTGACAACTCTGAGTATAACCAACTTCCTCTCTATTGTAGGTGTAACGAAAATTCCAACCTGAGAAAAAAAAGGTTTTGCTTCAAAAGAGAGAGAAAACGATGACAGGTCTTTGAAATGTCATAGTGTATGACTGACTGTCTGTGGAAGAAAGAAGTGTTTAAACCATAAGGTCTTGGAGCAGGAAACTCGTCTGTCTGTCTGCAGATATTGATTTTTACTAGGAGGAAGGAGGAGAGCAGTGCTCTATGGCTTTGTTGGTCATAATCTCTGGTTACTTCTCTCAGACAGAGATAGAGAGGCTAGGGAATGTCTGGTAATGTGTAATTCAAACACACCAGTCCTGGGTCTAGTAGACCTTAGTCAAGGAAGACCATACTACATTACACTGTACGGTCACATTGTTCAGTCTTTAGCCTCTGGGTATTCTGTCTCTTTCTCTTCAGAGTTATTCTGAGAGTAGCCTCCGCCTGGACTGGAGAGAGGTTTCTGTTGTTTTTGTAACGACTGAAAAACGTTTTATTCAAGTCAACATCCCCCATCCTGTGTCTCTCACAGAACCAGGGTCACAGTGTTTCTTCTTCCTCCATATTGAATACAGCCTGACCGTGTCCCATCTGTGTTCCACTAGGGGGGCCTGCCTGGGCTGCCCTTCTGTCTGTTTTCCTTTGGCTCTCCAAACAAAACAAGACCCCTCCGTCTCCGAGGGGGTCGCTGGGACGATAAACACAGAGAAACACACCAGCGGGACACAGAGACACACAGTTCAGCCAGGTCCGAAATGTGTCTGTGCATAGGTAGGGGGGGAAATGAAGGAGGAGGAGGAGGAGGAGGGGGAGTAAACAAAACATGAAGAGGAAGAAGAAAAAGAAAAGAGCGCTGGGAGGTCTGGTGGTATGTAATTGGGGTCAGTTTGTTCCCAAGACACACACACACACACACACGCACGCACGCACGCACGCACGCACGCACACACACACACACACACACACACACACACACACACACACACACACACACACACACACACAGCTTTTTGTCTGCAGCTGGTTTCCATTGATTGATGCTAAAAGAAAGACATTTCCTGTCTCAGATGTAAGAGAAGGATAAGAGCCTCCCATAGTTGGCACAGTAACACACTCACAGACTGACTCGACACTCAACACACTCACAGACTGATTCAACACACTCACAGACTAGCTCAACACACTCACAGACTGACTCGACACACTCAACACACTCACAGACTGAATCAACACACTCACAGACTGACTCATCACGCTCACAGACTGAATCAACACACTCACAGACTGGCTCAACACACTCACAGACTAGCTCAACACACTCACAAACTGAATCAACACACTCACAGACTGAATCAACACACTCACAGAATGACGCAACACACTCACAAACTGATTTAACACACTCAACACACTCATAGACTGACTCAACACGCTCACAGACTGAATCAACACACTGAGAGACTGACTCAATGCGCTCACAGACTGAATCAACACACTAAGAGACTGACTCAACACACTCATAGACTGACTCAACACGCTCACAGACTGAACCTTTGCTGAAGGAACAATGCAGTGCAGAGGGAAAACTACTGATCATACACAACAGTCTACATACACAACAGTCTACATACACAACAGTCTACATACACAACTGTGAACACACTCTTACTACTGTTTACGTATACTGTACCTGGTTACAAGAGACTTTCAATGCAAAAAATAAATAGATAAAGCTAAAATGTTTCTGGGGCAGATTCACACATTGGCCATATACTATCTGATCCTCTGTGACCAAGACCTTACACTTTCTTTTTCAGGCACAGACAGTTCAGTGACATCATTCCTTTACAGCTTGGTAAAGATAATCTACAAAAAGAGAAAACTCTCCCCAAACTCTCGAACCGAATAGAGAAAATGAGCATCCTGTAAACATCCAGTGTAGCCTAGTAAATATTGAGTCTAGTGTGGTGATGTTGAGTTTAGTCTAGGTCTGGGCCAATCAGGACAAATCAGAGCCCAGGCGGGGTGGGACACACAGCTGTGTTATGAACAGGTGGCTTGGCTGGAAAGGGGTCAAAGGTCATTCCTACTCAACACAGTCATTATGATTCAGCTCCTCAGCTAAACTGTTTCACTTCTGATCAGTTTGGAGAGTGAACACAGATTGAACATTGAACACAGAACAATTGTTCTATCATTTGATATTCCATGTTAAACTCTATTGGGATCCATAGGTAAATGGATCCATAGGTAAACGGATCCATAGCTAAATGGATCCGTAGTTAAATGGGTCAACTAGAGATACTGATAGAAATACTTGCAGAAAACACACACATACTGCATGCACAACATACAGGCCCTTCTACTGACGGATGGACTAAGCGGACTCATCAGAGAAAAACACACCTCTCAATTAGACTGAACATCATCACAGGGGACACAAACACTCCTTTTCTCTTTTGTATCCGTTCCAGCTGGACTAAACTCACCTCATGCAGAGAGTAAATGAAACTTAAATGATTTGAGTGCTGCTGTGGGAGAGATACTGTTGCTGACTTGGAAAAACAAGAGAGGATGTCTGGAAAGACAAGAGAGGCTGTCTAGAAAAACAAAAAAATAGGATGTCTGGAACGATGAGAGTAATGTGAAGATGTCTGATACCTTGGCAGACAGGAGTAGACAGATGTCATTAGGCTTCATATCAGGGTTGGGGGTATTCTACTTAAAGGGTTCAACTAAGGCCTAAGGGACAAGAGTCCTATATGTAGGGCCCTCTAGATAGTGTAGGGTGTAGGGTCTTATTGTTGCCTACTAGGTCAACCAAGAGGAAATAAGATGGGCATAATGCTCAGTGGTATAGAAAATGGCTGAACTACATCAAGTCAAGAGGAAGCTGTGTTCCTAACCAGTGTTTTGGATGCTCTGCTCTGTTTGGATGAAGGTGGTTGATGCTCAACATAAAATCAACTCCAATTCACACACATCCAACATCTAGGTCAATAATCATACACCTTTACAGTTTACTTGTCAAGTAAAATGTGGGACGGAAACACGCACTAATTCTCAGCATCTTCTCAGGCTGGAGAGCCCATCAAGCAGCAGAGCAGCCACAAGTGGCCATGCAAGCACGACAATTGTGCAATATGCAGAAATATAGGGCCTTCATGGTTTAATTGAACCCGGCTTGTGAGACTCCTTTCTCCACTTAGTATGCAGCTCAAACAAAATGACAAAAAATGGCTGCTCACCCTGGGGCCTCAATTAGACTACAACACCAATTACAGCTAGAAGTTTCCAGAGCCTGCCAAATCCCCCTCAGACACCCCCACGAAGGAAATTCAGAGGAAATCTCGACTTTGCCGGGGATCCACCAGACAGGGGTTGAATTGAGCTTTTCTCAGCTTTGGCTTTTTCCTTTTATAAGGAGTGTTTTAATGAAATAATGAAATAATTTAGTTGAGTTGAGAATCATACAAAATCTCTGAGATAAAAGTGTGAGTCTTCATCCCCCCTCCCACCCTCCATCTTTCTCTCTCTCTCTCTCTCTCTCAATCCATGCCCCCCACTCTCTCTCTATTCATGCCCCCACCTCTCTCTCTCTCTCTCTCTCTCTCTATCTATATATATATATATATATATATATATATATACATATATAAAAGTATATATATGTCTCTCTCTGTCTCTCTCTCTCTCGCTATCTCTCTCATACACAAACACACACTCTCTCTCCCTCTCTCTCTCTCCCTCCTTCTCTCCATCTGTTTATCTATTTATCCCTTTATCTCCTCCTCTCCAGCCTGATAGATGTTTAATAAGGCACTAGAGGTACATCAACAAATCAATGACATCTTTAATTCCGTGGCATGCACAGTCCCCACTTGAAGGCGTCGGATGTTATGATTGTTTGTTTGTTTATTGGTTGGTTGGTTTACCTTTGAGGCCCACCGTGGTGTGCTCAGCATACCCACTAATCAGGGCCCTCGCTGAGGTGTGTGCCTTCTTGCCTGTCTGGAAACCATGCCGCCGATCAGATGTGAGGTTTTGCTAAATCGGTCCCATAGGAAGCCCATGAATACTCTGCGATGTTGTCTGGCTGTCTGCTTTCCAAAGGCTTAAGTTGCTTAATATTATTAGTGTAGCTATCAAAACAGACAAGTATGTTTTGCTGACCCTTGGTTCATGTCTGGTCTCATACCAGTGCATGTAATGAGAGATTAGAGGAGATTTGTATATTTCTGGGAAATTAAGCTGATTCCCCATTGTTGTTGTTCATCTCACCAACTGATGAGATGATTCATGTTGTATAGATTACCCCCTTCTTTCCAACCCTTCTCTCCCATTGTAGCAGTAGACTACTAGGTTACTAGAACACCAGGCCACCAGGCTACCAGGCTACTAGACCACCAGACCAACAGACCAACAGGCTACTAGGCTATGAATACTACTAGGCTCCGATTTTTTTTATACAGAGTTGCGCCTTTAATTTTGTCCCTAGTTTAGAGATATACATATGTTTATTGTTTTTCATCTGAAGGGTATCACGTAGACCAACACAAATTAGTGGTGTCCAACAGAAACCCTTTTATTGAGAAATGGGGGGCAATGCCCAATGTCATGTGACGATAGCTCACAGGCACATCGCCCCCTACATAACGTTACTGTAGACCAATTCCTGCATCCCCTCCACACTGTAGTAGACTGACTCCTGTATCTCCACAGGTAAAGCCTTTGAGATCACCTACGTGCGCCTCAAGTTCTACACCAGTCGACCGGAGAGCTTTGCCATCTACAAGCGAACAAGTGAGGATGGACCATGGATGCCCTACCAGTACTACAGTGCCTCCTGTACGAAGACCTATGGGAAGAACGCCAAGGGATACATTCGCCCGGGGGACGATGAGAGGATGGCAGTCTGCACAGACGAGTTCAGTGACATCTCCCCTCTGACCGGGGGCAATGTGGCCTTCTCTACCCTGGAGGGACGACCCAGCGCATACAACTTTGACCAGAGCGCCATCCTACAGGTGAGAGAGGGAGGGAGGGAGGGTGGGGTGAGGGTGTGTACATGTGCGGATTAGTGAAAATCCACTTCGACTGAGGATGACAGAAATTAGTGTAGGAGGAATATGACCATAATATAGTATTCAATCTGACTCCATAATTTTTTTATGCTATATGACCATAAATTAATCCATTGGCTCTAACCACTCAGAATACTAGAAGTTACATGTTCTCAAGATTTTATGCAGCTATTAAGAAGCGAAGAGACAATGAGACAATGAGTCCCAGAGTAATTATTGACTTAATTTTAGCTCAGAGATGCACATTTAGAGGCCAAGCATATACAGTATGCCATGTGTAGTGTGAATAACATTTACCATTAGACCTTACATCAAAGAATAATTCAAGAAATATTACTCAGAAATATGACTTCAGTACGTATCCAATTAAAAGTTATCAGATTTATTACAGTTATGCAATAAGTGTCACGCGGAACGGAACAGGTGAACCCAAGAGCAGACTCAGACGAGGAGACTGGGATGAGGTAACCAAGGTATTTATAGAAACACGGGGGGAAGATTGAGTGCAGGCCAGGGGAAGCTCGGGCGGGTTGCCGGAAACCAGGTACGGAGACTGAGGCTGGAGCGAGAGGTATTGGGACAGGGTGAGCAGGTCCGGAGGGGAATCCAAGGGAGCGTAGAGTGGGGAATCCAGGATAGAGTAGCAGGACTGACGAGAAGTCGGACTGGAGACAGGGACCAGAGTCAGAGAGGGCAGAATGAGTAGAGATTACGATCTGGCAGTGTGGAAGTGGCAGGACTGAGTATTTGTAGAGGTCTTGATTATGGAACAGGTTGCAGCTGGTGGGGATTTGCTCTGACTCCAGCACACCTGTCTCCGCCCATACAATCACACACACACACAGAGAAAGGGAGAGGGAGAGAGCACTGGGGGAGTGGCAGCAGGTCAAGGAGACACAGGATGAGCACAAGAGAGCGTTGCAGGAGCAGATGTGACAGTACCCCCAAGGGTGCCGTTCCTCGGGCCCCTATACCTCCCAGTCCACCAGGTACTGCCAGCCGCGACCCCGACGGTGCACATCCAAAAGCCGCCAGACGGTATAGGCAGGATGGTCATCGATGGAGGAGCTGCTGCAGGAGGAGACAGGGGACTGGAGCAGACAGGTTTAGCCTCACTAGGGTAGGGGGCACTATTTTCACCTCTGGATGAAAAGCGTGCCCTAAGTAAACAGCCTGCTCCTCAGGCCCAGAAGCTAGGATATGCATATAATTGGTAGATTTGGATAGAAAACACTCAAAAGTTTCCAAAACTGTTAAAATAATGTCTGTGAATTTAACAGAACTGATATGGCAGGCAAAAACCTGAGACAAATCCATCCAAGAAGTGGGATTTTATTATTTTTGTAGTTTTCTATTGAATGAGAGCACACCTTTCTTGTTTTCCTTTTATATTGACGAAGCTATTGTCGGTTGAAATGTTATTGATTATTATGACTAAAAACAACCTGAAGATTGATTATAAACATCGTTTGACATGTTTCTGCGAACTTTACTGATACTTTTCGGATTTTTCGTCTGTCTGTTGTGACTGCCTTTGAGCCTGTGGATTACTGAACAGAACGCGCGAACTAAAGGTTTTTGGATATAAAGAGGGACTTTATCGAACAAAACAAACATTTATTGAGTAAATGGGAGTCTTGTGAGTGCAACCATATGAAGATCATCAAAAGTAAGTGATTAATTTTATCACTATTTCTGACTTGTGTAACTCCTCTACTTGGCTGGTAACTGTTTGTAATGATTTATCTGCTGGGCACTTTTCTCAGATAATCGCCTTGTATACTTTCGCCGTAAAGCCTTTTTGAAATATGACACCATGGTTGGATTAACAAGAAGTTAATCTTTAAACCGATGTATAAAACTTGTATGTTCTATGAATTTTTATAATGTGTATTTCTGTTTTTGAATTTGGAGCCCTGCAATTTCACTGGACGTTGGCCAGGTGACACAGGATGAGCACAAGAGAGCTGCTGCTGCACCCCCTAGAGAGGTTAATCAAGGACACATGGAATTTTGGGTGGATCTTAAGAGAGTCTTGGAGTTTCAGGTGCAAAGCAGAGGGGTTAATGACACAATCAATCTCAAAGGGACCAATGAATCAGGGGGCAAGTTTCCTGGAAGCCACTTTCAAAGGCAAGTCCTTCGACGAGAGCCATACCCTTTGGCCTGGAGTGTAGACTGGAGCTGAGGCACGGTGACGGGTAGCTTGTAATTGGGTCCTGGCGGAGGCACAGTGAAGGGCAGCCCAGGCCCTCCTCCAGGTGCGATGACAACGGCGCATGTGGTCATGGACTGAGGGCACCGCTACCTCAACCTCTTGGGCAGGGAACAAGGGGGTTGATAGCCCAGAGCACACCAGGCCTGCCGTTGATGAGGGTGTTGTGGGCATATTCAACCCAGGGTAGCTGAGCACTCCTGGAGGAAGGGTTTGCCAAAGTGAAACAGCGTAGAGCAGTCTCCATCTCCTGGTTGGCCTGTTCGGTCTGTCCGTTGGTCTGGGGGTGATATCCAGATGAAAGACTAACATTAATACCAAGTGCTGAACAGAAGGATCTCCATACCTGGGATGTAAACTGGGGACCCCTGTCGGAAACAATGTCTGTGGGAATGCCATGCAGCCGAAACACATGGGATACCAGCAGGTCCACAGTCTCTCTGGAGGATGCAAGCTCGGAGAGGGGAATGAAGTGAGCCGCTTTGGAAAATCTGTTTATAATTACTGATTACTGAGCTACCGTTAGATGGGGGAAGGTCAGTGACGAAGTCCAGAGCTACAGTTGAAGTCGGAAGTTTACATTCACTTAGGTTGGAGTCTTTAAAACTAATTTTTCAACCACTCCACAAATTTCTTGTTAACAAACTATAATTTTGGCAAGTTGGTTAGGACATCTACTTTGTGGAAGACAAGTCATTTTTCCGTCAATTGTTTAGAGACAGATTATTTCACGTATAATTCACTGTATCACAATTCCAGTGGGTCAAAAGTTTGCATACACTAAGTAGACTGTGCCTTTAAACAGCTTGGAACATTCTAGAAAAATATGTCATGGCTTTAGAAGCTTCTGATAGGCTAATTTAAATATTTTTTGTCAATTGGAGGTGTACCTGTGGATGTATTTCAAGGCCTACCTTCATACTCAGCGCCTCTTTGCTTGACATCATGGGAAAATCAAAAGAAATCAGCAAAACAATTGTAGACCTTCACAAGTCTGGTTCATCCTTGGGAGCAATTTCAAAACACCTGAATGTTCCATGTTCATCTGTACAAACAATAGTACGCAAGTATAAACACTGTGGAACCACGCATCCGTCATACCGCTCGGGAAGGAGACGCATTCTGTCTCCTCAAGATGAACGTACTTTGGTGCGAAAAGTGCAAATCAATCACAGAACAACAGCAAAGGACCTTGTGAGGATGCTGGAGGAAACGGGTACAACATTTTCTATATTCACAGTAAAACGAGTCCTATATCGACATAACCTGAAAGGCCGCTCAGCAAGGAAGAAGCCACTGCTCCAAAACCGCCACAAAAAAATCCAGACTACGGTTTGCAACTGCACATGGGGACAAAGATCGTACTTTTTGGAGAAATGTTCTCAGGTCTGATGAAACAAAAATAGAACTGTTTGGTCATAATGACCATCATTATATTTGGAGGAAAAAGGGGGAGGCTTGCAAGCCGAAGAACACCATCCCAACCGTGAAGCATGGGGGTGGCAGCATCATGTTGTGGGGGTGCTTTGCTGCAGGAGGGACTGGTGCACTTCACAAAATAGATGGCATCATGAGGTAGGAAAAATAGGTGGATATATTGAAGCAACATCTCAAGACATCAGTCAGGGAGTTAAATCTTGGTCACAAATGGGTCTTCCAAGTGGACAATGACCCCAAGCATACTTCCAAAGTTATGGCAAAATGGCTTAAGGACAACAAAGTCAAGGTATTGGAGTGGCCATCACAAGTCCTGACCTCAATCCTATAGAAAATGTGTGGGCAGAACAGAAAAATCGTGTCAGGAGGAATGGGCCAAAATTCACCCAACTTATTGTGGCAAGCTTGTGGAAGGCTACCCAAAATGTTTGACCCAAGTTAACCTCTCTAGGCTAGTGGGCGGTATTTTCACATCCTGATGAAAAGTGTTCCCAAAGTGAACTGCTTGCTACTCAGGCCCAGAAGCTAGGATATGCATAGGGGGAAGGGAAGAGGTCTTGATTATGGAACAGGTTGCAGCTCTTGGAGATTTGCTCTGACTCCAGCACACTTGTCTCCGCCCACACAATCACACACACATGGAGAGAGAGAGGGAGAGGGAGAGAGTACTGGGTGGGCGGAAGATCAAGGAGACACAGGATGAGCAGTAGAGGGCATTGCAGGAGCAGATGTGACACTTTATTCTTCCTAGAGTATAATATCTGAAGATATGGCAGCACTCCTGACAAGTTTCCTTTAAGTGTCCGTCCCTCCTTCCCAGCTCCCAGACATAACTACTGCTGCGCACACATAACAAACACACACACTTCAGATGTTGACAGCAACCACCGCAAGTAAGATAAAGCCGGATTCCACACACATGCTCTCTCTCTCTCTCTCAAGCTTTCTTTTGGTTTGTCAACATATGGACAGCAGTGTTACACCTCCCTTTACATGAGGGGGGCCAAGGGCTGGTGGACATTGGATCCAGACTGACAGCTTTCCGTCTACATGCTGCACAGAGACTTCTGTATCAGCAGGGCTTGTGCTGGAGAGACACTACATGGACTGTTCTGAGGAGAGCAGGCAACCTTGGGTACGACAGATTACTGTTGGATCTGGAGCAGGTCGATATGTCAGCCATTACTCTGTTCTACCACGCTGTGCTTTAGGAGTGGACAAATCTGTTGACAGAGACGTTTCATGAATAGCATGGATAATGGAGGAGCCACTGTTTCACAACCCAGCTTGCAGGGTTGTGAAAGCAGGGTTCACTAAGTTGGGTGACCTGAAAGAAGAGGCAGGGTGGAAATCTGCCAGCGACTGACATGGAGGCTTTCTCCATAAAGTCAGCCAGGCTGTTGTAGCTGGTGGTGGAGGGGGTCCATGCTGTACTACCAGGCTCGTTCAGAGAGCTGCTGGGGAGTAGGCATAGACTGACCTACCGCCTTTCACCATTGCTACCTCTGCAGGGGAACACCAAGAGTGTAGCTGGAGGCAAAAAGGCCACAGCCAGCAAAAAGACAGCTCAGAAAGAAGGTGGCTCAGAAAGACTTTCTCTATGGTCTGAGGGCATCGGGGTGACCGGGGAGTTGGGACCAAGCTTTTCTCTGAGAGGATGTAGGCGATCCCAGTATAAGCCTCCCATAGAGAAGCGTATTGTTGATCTACAGTGGAGGATTATTCACAGGCTAATCGCTACAAACAGATATGTGTCACTCCTTGATCCATCATTGGGAAGGAGGTGTCTGTTCTGTGGGGATGAGTAGACAGTGAAGCTGTTTTTTTCCCAGGCTGGTAGGGTTGTTTTCCGTCCTGAGTGGGTGGTGTTCAGGAATTTGGTTGGGACCGACTCTGATTGCTTATATTTGTCCTATTTCAGACATGCACAAGTGTGTAATTTATACACAGGCGTGAATTGGAAATGTGTTTTTTGCATGCCTCACTCTGCATGAGACATTCGGAGAGTGAGGTCACAGCCAGGGTCAGCCATTATTAATGGCACCCCTGGACAATAAGGGTTAACTGCCTTGCTCAAGGGCACATCTACAGACATTTCACTTTGTCAGCTCGGAGATTCAAACCAACAATCTTTTGGTTACTGGCCCAATGCCCTAACCACTAGGTTACCTTCCACCGGAACCGTCTGGGGGACTTTGTAGGGGTGTGGACATCAGGGGGGTTCTATGTACAGTGGACAAGGAGGGGGGCTTGGTTCTAACGTTCTAGTCTGTTAAAATGAAATAAAGTTTGTACTTTTAATGATGTAACTATTAGGCCAATAAAGGTACTGTATTTTTTTATGGGAGTACTACGGAAATAATGATGTTTAAGGTGTCACAGAGATCATCTATTTGCGTCACAATCATACTCATCATTATTAACAACAGAACAGGTCATGTCCTTATGAGAAGGATTATAAACAAGTCATTAATCATATTGTCATATTTATGAATTCCTTCCGTATTCACTGTTTAGAATATTATGTGTGTGTACGTGTGGACCTTTAAGAGTCGCTTTAACACACACACACACACACACACACACACACACACACACACATATTAACCAGGATGATCATACAGTGTAGTAGCAAATAATCCTCTCTCAATTCATTTCAATTCAATTCAATGGGCTTTATTGGCATGGGAAACATTATGTTTACATTGCCAAAACAAGTGAAATAGATAATAAACAAAAGTGAAATAAACATTGAAAACACAACAGTAAACATTACAATGACAAAAGTTCCAAGGGAATAGAGACATTTCAAAATACATATTATGGCTGTGTACAGTGTTGTAACGATGTCTCTTTCTCTCTCTATCTCTCATTCTCACACACACACACACACATAACCATACAGAGAACCACACACACACACACACAAACACACACACACTCACTCACTCACTCACTCACTCACTCACACACACGTACAGACACACTGGCTAACACGCCTGTGCCTCTAGAACGGCAGCTGAAGAGGATTTCATGTTATATTTAGCTCTGATAAACATTGATGACGAATTAATAGCTTTATGATGATTTAGCACCAGGCTGTTGAGGGAGAAACGGGGAGAAAATGGACACAGTAAACTGTGACTAAAGATGAGGAAATAAAGCACCTGCCTTTTGGCTCTCTTCCCTCGACAACTGCAGAATGTGTGTGTGTGTGTGCGTGTGTGTATGCGCGCCGCTTGTGTGGTTCTGCAACTGTGTGTTGGACGTGCAGACTGTTTCATGCTCAATAAATAGCTAATAGATTTCAAAGCCTCTTCAGCTCAGTGAAATGAGCCCATGAAGACTGTAATGCAGAAAAACAATAGAGAAGCATTATTCTATCAACTTACTGTAGGGTGTGACCTGAACTCTTGTACCTCCTTGTGGAGAGAGATTCTACAGATGGTGCAGGTGTGACATATGCCTGACAACCCCCAAGGCGGTACAGCACCCCCTCACTCACTTGCTCACACACACACACACACACACACACACACTCTCCCTCTGGTCTTAAAGAGGTTCCTGTTTCCTTCTCTCATCTGCTCTAACACCTTTTAATATGTGACATCTTCCCAACCTCCCAAAGAGAAGAAATAACCATTCTTTCTCCAGAGTACTTCTATTCAGAGAACAGACTGGAGACAACGAAGAGAGACAGTAAGAGAAGAAGAGAGACAGAAAGAGAGCCAGAGACAGACAGGCAGTGAAGGCCCGTCAGCTAGCGAGGAGAGGAGAGGTACACTATATATACAAAAATATGTGGACACCCCTTGAAATTAGTGGATTCGGCTATTACAGCCACACCCGTTCCTAACAGGTGTTTAAAATTGAGCACACAGCCATGCAATCTCCATAGACAAACATTGGAACTAGAATGGCCCATACTGAAGAGCTCAGTGACTTTCAACGTGGCACTGTCATAGGATGCCACCTTTCCAACCTTTCCAACAACAGTTCGTCAAATTTCTGCCCTGCTAGAGCTGCCCCAGTCAACTGTAAGTGCTGTTATTGTGAAATGGAAACGTCTAGGAGCAACAACGGCTTAGCCGCGAAGTGGTAGGCCACACAACATCACAGAACGGGATCGCCTAGTGCTGAAGCGCGTAGCGAGAAAAAAACATCTGTCCTCGATTGCACCACTCACTACTGAGTTCTAAACTTTCTCTGGAAGCAACGTCAGCACAAGAACTGTCCGTTTGGGAGATTCGTGAAATGAGTTTCCATGGCCGAGCAGCCGCACACAAGTCTAAGATCACCATGCACAATGCCAAGCGTTGGCTGGGGTTGTGTAAAGCTCGACAATTAATCTGGGTTTGGCAGATGCCAGGAGAATACTACCTGCCCCAATGCATTGTGCCAACTGTAAAGTTAGGTGGAGTAGATATAATGATCTGGGGCTGTTTTTCATGGTTCAGGTTAGGCCCCTTAGTTCCAGTGAAGAGAAATCTTAACTGGCCGGCACAGAGCCCTTGACTGGCCTGCACAGAGCACAGAGCACTGACCTCAACCCCATCGAACACCTTTGGGATGAATTGGAATGCAGACTGCGAGCCAGGCCTAATCGCCCAACATCAGTGCCCGACCTCACTAATGCTCTTGTGGCTGAATGGAAGCAAATTCCCATAGCAATGTTCCAACATCCAGTAGAAAGCCTTCCTGGAAGAGTGGAGGTTGTTATAGCAGCAATGGGGGGGACCAAATCCATATTAATGCTCATCATTTTGGAATTAAATATTCGACAAGCAGGTGTCCACATACTCTTGGTCATGTATTGTAAGTAGAGTAGAGGAGGAGAAAAGAGAAGAGAAGAGTAGAGAACAGTAGAGAGGAGATGAGAGGAGAAGAGAGGAGAAGAGAGGAGAGGGGGGAGAATAGTAAATTAACTAGAGTATTAGATTATGTTTAGTGTTAGTGAGGGGTAGGAGCATTGTGTGGGGAGGCAGTGGTGGAGAGAAGGATGGGGTATAGAGGAGAGACACAGGAACTTTAAAGAGGGAATCTGCACAGAGGGATGGATTTGGGCTTCTGAACTGAGAGAGAGAGAGAGAGAGAGAGACGAGGACTTCTGACTTCTTCTGTTCTGTTATGTCTGGGGAAAAAAGAAAGAAAGAGAATGGATAGGATTTCTGTGACTTAGCAATAACCACTTAACTCACAGGCAAAAAAAAGCTTTCCGGTAGCTTCATTCGTTCAACAACCAAGACCATCTTCCCCACCCCTCATTCCACCTTCCTCAGTACTACCCAGTATTATTATATTCTCTTCTTCTCTTTTGGTAACAGGGAGGCTGAGTTGCTGTTAAGAAGCAGAGTTGTACTGTTCTGATTCATCCAGATTGCATACCAAATGGCACCCTATTCCCTATATCAAATACACCCTGGTCAAAAGTAGTGCATTAAAAAGGGTATAGGGTGCCATTTGGGATGCAGATACTACTGTACACTCAGCATTAGCCCAGTGCTATTTCTTTCTCTGCTATCCTATCCCATCCTAACAGGGCTGGGGCCGGGGCTGAGGCTCTGCTACAGTAATGTCTCCTTTTGTTTGGTCCATCTCTCTTTTCTCCCAATTGAATTGTCTTGTAATCTGTCAAAATAGGATGTTGTTTGTTTACGTTTATCGCCTGTTACATAATAGGGTTTGAATTTCATTATTGTGACTGCTAACTGGAAATTGAATTTTCTTCACAGGAGGGGTGATAAAATGCAGTGTCATTGTGTGTTGCTGGGGGGGGGGGGGTTGTTTGTGAACAATGAGGAAGGGATTCACAGCAGGATTTTTAGTTTTAGTTTTAGATGTATTACTTATCCTTTAAGGCGCAATTACTAATACTGAGATAATGGGATAATTACTGTAGTTTGTTGCCCAAAGGCTATGAATGGCCATGGACATATTGATTAATACAGTAATTCAAAAAACATAGTCTACTCCTTGTATTACTGTACCTTCTCTCATGACTTAAATACCCTTTAAGTAAGCCCAAATACATATCAGATGTTAACATGGCAAGTTCATGAGTAAAGACATAATAAAAGCCCTGTGGGACAGACTGTGGCATGGCTGCCTGGTTGCCTGGCTGTTCAGTAAATGGTTGCTGTAGTTACACTGAAGCCTCTGGCGTGCTCCTAATGGGCCTGTTGGTCATATTTCACTGTGGTTTGGATGTCATCGACCCCCTGATTATAAAGCAGAGAGAGATCAATATGGAGCAGGGATACACAGATAAGGTGGCAAATCTCTCAGCAACCCGGCATGCTTTCTCCCTTCTCTCTCTCTCTCCCTCTGATGCTCTCTATCTCGCGCCACTTCTTTTGATCTCTCTCTTTCTCTCTCTCTCTCTCATTCTCTCCCTCTCTCTTGCTCCCCCTCTCTCTCTCTCTCCCTCCCATCTCCTTCCCCTTATTTTTCTCTCTCTCTCCTTTTTCTTGTCACTTATGCAAGAAGATGAGAAGTCCTATAATTGACTTTGATCTGTCCCCTCATCAGAATCAATGGCACTCGTTCCTTTCATTACATTCCGTTTTTTCTCTCTGCTCTCTTTTTTCCCGACCCACTGGATCGTTCAGTACCAGTGAATGAAAAAGAAATTAATTAGATGTCATTTTCTTCTTGCGTTCATAGGTATTTTGTGTAACCTCTGGAGCGTGGCTGACATGCCACATTGTCACAGGGATGAGCTGACCTTTAGCTAGCCCTTGTATATAGCCAAGTTATCGTTACTCATTGTGCATTTATTATTACTTGTATTATTCATTGTTTTACTTTTCTATTATTTCTCGAATTTCTTTGTCTCTGAATTGTTGGTAAGTGAGCATTTCACTAATAGTCTTCACCTGTTGTTTACGAAGCATGCGACAAATAACATTTTATTTTAAATTGCTGAGAGAGAGACAATGGAGAGGGAGGAAGGCTGCTCTGCTCTGGTCTACTTCACCTGCAGTCAGCGTGACGCAGAGTGGGCCTGCAGAGGCACCTGCAACCCACTGCCCAGGCCTCAGGCCTACTCTATGGTTCATTTTAATGGACTACTTCCGCAGGATAAGATGAGAGAAGGGGGACATTTTACATTACATTTTAGTCATTTAGCAGACGCTCTTATCCAGAGCGACTTACAGTAGTGAATGCATACATTTCATTTCATACATTATTTATTTATTTATTTTTCGTACTGGACCAGGCCTAGCTGCTAAATCCCAGAACATCCAGGGCTATAATATATCATCCTATAATACATCCTCCTATAATATATCCCCCTATAATATATCCCCCTATAATATATCCTCCTACAATATATCCTCCTATAATATATCCTCCTATAATATATCCTCCTATTATACATCCTCCTTTAATATATCCTCCTATAATATATCCTCCTATTATACATCCTCCTTTAATATATCCTCCTATAATATATCCTCCTATAATATATCCTCCTATAATACATCATCCTATAATACATCCTCCTATAATATATCCTCCTATAATACATCCTCCTTTAATATGTCCTCCTATAATATATCCTCCTTTAATATATCCTCCTATTATACATCCTCCTTTAATATATTCTCCTATAATATATCCCCCTATAATACATCCTCCTTTAATATATCCTCCTATAATATATCCCCCTATAATATATCCTCCTATAATACATCCTCCTATAATATATCCCCCTATAATATATCCTCCTACAATATATCCTCCTATAATATATCCTCCTATAATATATCCTCCTATAATATATCCTCCTATAATATATCCTCCTATAATACATCCTCCTATAATATATCCCCCTATAATATATCCTCCTACAATATATCCTCCTATAATATATCCTCCTATAATATATCCTCCTACAATATATCCTCCTATAATATATCCTCCTATAATATATCCTCCTATAATATATCCTCCTATAATATATCCTCCTATAATATATCTTCCTATAATATATCTTCCTATAATACATCCTCCTACAATATATCTTCCTATAATATATCCTCCTATAATGTATCCTCCTATAATATATCCTCCTATAATATATCCTCCTACAATATATCCTCCTATAATATATCCTCCTATAATATATCCTCCTATAATATATCCTCCTTTAATATATCCCCCTATAATACATCCTCCTATAATATATCCCCCTATAATATATCCTCCTACAATATATCCTCCTATAATATATCCTCCTATAATATATCCTCCTATAATATATCCTCCTATAATATATCCTCCTATAATACATCCTCCTATAATATATCCCCCTATAATATATCCTCCTACAATATATCCTCCTATAATATCTCCCCCTATAATATATCCTCCTATAATATATCCTCCTTTAATATATTCTCCTATAATATATCCTCCTTTAATATATCCTCCTATAATATATCCCCCTATAATATATCCTCCTACAATATATCCTCCTATAATATCTCCCCCTATAATATATCCTCCTATAATATATCCTCCTTTAATATATCCTCCTATAATATATCCTCCTTTAATATATCCTCCTATAATATATCCCCCTATAATATATCCTCCTACAATATATCCTCCTATAATATCTCCCCCTATAATATATCCTCCTATAATATATCCTCCTTTAATATATCCTCCTATAATATATCCCCCTATAATATATCCTCCTACAATATATCCTCTTATAATATCTCCCCCTATAATATATCCCCCTTTAATATATCCTCCTATAATATATCCTCCTTTAATATATCCTCCTATAATATATCCCCCTATAATATATCCTCCTACAATATATCCTCCTATAATATCTCCCCTTATAATATATCCTCCTATAATATATCCTCCTATAATATATCCCCCTATAATATATCCTCCTATAATATCTCCCCCTATAATATATCCTCCTTTAATATATCCTCCTATAATGTATCCTCCTTTAATATATCCCCCTATAATATATCCTCCTTTAATATATCCTCCTATAATATATCCTCCTATAATATATCTTCCTACAATATATCTTCCTATAATACATCCTCCTACAATATATCTTCCTATAATATATCCTCCTATAATGTATCCTCCTATAATATATCCTCCTATAATATATCCTCCTACAATATAT
Source organism: Salmo trutta (assembly GCF_901001165.1). Classification (NCBI taxonomy): domain Eukaryota; kingdom Metazoa; phylum Chordata; class Actinopteri; order Salmoniformes; family Salmonidae; genus Salmo; species Salmo trutta. Next base: position 32,011,286 of record NC_042979.1, read on the forward strand.
CCTCCTATAATATATTATCCTATAATATATCCTCCTATAATATATCCTCCTTTAATATATCCCCCTATAATACATCCTCCTATAATATATCCCCCTATAATATATCCTCCTACAATATATCCTCCTATAATATATCCTCCTATAATATATCCTCCTATAATATATCCTCCTATAATACATCCTCCTATAATACATCCTCCTATAATACATCCTCCTATAATACATCCTCCTATAATATATCCTCCTATAATATATCCTCCTATAATACATCCTCCTTTAATATATCCCCCTATAATATATCCTCCTATAATACATCCTCCTATAATATATCCCCCTACAATATATCCTCCTTTAATATATCCTCCTATAATACATCATCCTATAATATATCCTCCTTTAATATATCCTCCTATAATACATCATCCTATAATATATCCTCCTATAATGTATCCTCCTATAATATATCCTCCTATAATATATCCCCCTATAATATATCCCCCTATTATACATCCTCCTATAATATATCCTCCTATAATATATCCTCCTTTAATATATCCTCCTATAATATATCCCCCTATAATACATCCTCCTATAATATATCCTCCTTTAATATATCCTCCTATAATATATCCTCCTATAATATATCCTCCTACAATATATCCTCCTATAATATATCCCCCTATAATATATACCCCTATAATATATCCTCCTTTAATATATCCTCCTATAATATATCCCCCTATAATATATCCTCCTTTAATATATCCTCCTATAATATATACTCCTTTAATATATCCTCCTATAATATATCCCCCTATAATATATCCTCCTTTAATATATCCTCCTATAATATATCCCCCTATAATATATCCCCCTATAATATATCCCCCTATTATACATCCTCCTATAATATATCCTCCTATAATATATCCTCCTTTAATATATCCTCCTATAATATCTCCCCCTATAATATATCCTCCTTTAATATATCCTCCTATAATGTATCCTCCTTTAATATATCCCCCTATAATATATCCTCCTTTAATATATCCTCCTATAATATATCCTCCTATAATATATCTTCCTATAATATATCTTCCTATAATACATCCTCCTACAATATATCTTCCTGTAATATATCCTCCTATAATATATCCTCCTATAATATATCCTCCTTTAATATATCCTCCTATAATATATCCTCCTATAATATATCCTCCTACAATATATCCTCCTATAATATATCCCCCTATAATATATACCCCTATAATATATCCTCCTTTAATATATCCTCCTATAATATATCCCCCTATAATATATCCTCCTTTAATATATCCTCCTATAATATATACTCCTTTAATATATCCTCCTATAATATATCCCCCTATAATATATCCTCCTTTAATATATCCTCCTATAATATATCCCCCTATAATATATCCCCCTATAATATATCCCCCTATTATACATCCTCCTATAATATATCCTCCTATAATATATCCTCCTTTAATATATCCTCCTATAATATCTCCCCCTATAATATATCCTCCTTTAATATATCCTCCTATAATGTATCCTCCTTTAATATATCCCCCTATAATATATCCTCCTTTAATATATCCTCCTATAATATATCCTCCTATAATATATCTTCCTATAATATATCTTCCTATAATACATCCTCCTACAATATATCTTCCTGTAATATATCCTCCTATAATATATCCTCCTATAATATATCCTCCTTTAATATATCCCCCTATAATACATCCTCCTATAATATATCCCCCTATAATATATCCTCCTACAATATATCCTCCTATAATATATCCTCCTATAATATATCCTCCTATAATATATCCTCCTATAATACATCCTCCTATAATATATCCCCCTATAATATATCCTCCTACAATATATCCTCCTATAATATCTCCCCCTATAATATATCCTCCTATAATATATCCTCCTTTAATATATCCTCCTATAATATATCCTCCTTTAATATATCCTCCTACAATATATCCTCCTATAATATATCCCCCTATAATATATCCTCCTACAATATATCCTCCTTTAATACATCCTCCTATAATATATCCCCCTATAATATATCCTCCTATAATACATCATCCTATAATACATCCTCCTATAATATATCCCCCTATAATATATCCTCCTATAATATATCCTCCTATAATATATCCTCCTATAATACATCATCCTATAATATATCCTCCAATAGTACATCCTCCTTCATTTGCTGTTCACTCCTATAGAAAAGAGAGAAAAACACTGAGCCCAAAACTCTTCCCAGAAATGTCTTTACAACATTCCCACCTTTATTTCCAAAGCTTTTAAGGCTACCAATACTTAAGTTTTAGTGATTGAAATGGTGAAGTTTCATTTATGATAACACTCAATAACATTGAATTAATATATAAAATATTTGGTCTATTACGTTGTAATAATATTTAAAGAAGCCACGCAGCTCCATAATATACAATTAATCCCTCCACACAAATATGTGCTTTTCTATTCCCAGAATCACCCAATGGTGGAAAATCCCCTTCACTCTTTCCTGAGGGAAAGCTAAAGAGTGGATCACTTCGATTTGAATTGGATTCATAAAATTACGATAAAAAAAAGGCTCTACTTACCATGTGTGTTTTTTAAGAGTAAATGGGTTGAGTGGGGGTTGGAGAAAGGTAAAACCATACTTACTCTCCACATTCAGAATGTCAACAGACCATACAATTATCTCTGTTGGTCTCTTGGGCACGTGGCAGCTAGTGAGGCCGTTTCCCTGCTGTAAAGCGTATACAGAGAGCTATAAATATTTCATAAGTCTTAAAATGGGAATCGCATTCTGTCTGCTTTATTAGCATTTTAATCCGTCTGTAGACTCGCCGGATGCGTTTCCTTTCCCTGCCTGATGGGCCCGCTCCCTGTATAAAGACTTCACAGCCATTATTCCCCACGTTTCTAAACCTCTCTACTCTCCATCTTAGGGATGCCATAGAGGAGAAATACTGAAAAAAGGGGAAGGGGAAAGAGTGGGTGCTTACACACAATGGTTGGATGATAAATAGTTGAGGAACACTGGGCTAAGTGTACTGTGTTTTCTCTGTGTGTTCCCATAAATCGCCCCGAACTCCCCAAAAAACATTCAAAACAGGTCAGCTTTAATCGTGTTGTGTTTTCACATTGATTAGTATCAGCTTGCGTCGTGACAGCGCTCTCTGTTCTGCCATTAATCTACAGCGGTAAACATGTTTGCCTGATTAGTCATTACCAAACAAATTGTGTGGAATAAGAAACACTCACCTTGTAACAGAGTGTTTAGATGTTCTTCCTCTGAAGTAATGGCTTACTTCAAAGGGTGAGGCTGTTGTCAAGTTTGTAAAGCTCTTTTCCCCCTCCTTTTCAATATCCACACAGAAGATGAAAGCCACTCTATGAATTCAAATTTAATTTGTTCAGTCATCCATAAAACGTTCTCTCTCTATACCCTTCCCTCTCTCTCCCCCCCCCTCTCTCCTTCTGTCTCCCTCCCCCTCTCTTTCTCTCTCCTTCCGTCTCCCTCCCCCTCTCTGTCTCTTTCTCTCTGTCTCTCTCTCTTCCTCTCTCGCTGCTCCCCTCTCGCTCTCACCTTCTCTCTCTCTCTTGCCCGGGTGAAGCTGGAAAGCAGTGTAGCAAATTGGAAGTACAGCATTGAATGACAATGAGAGAAACTGAAGAAAAAAAAATACATATTGGGGGCAAAGAGAACTTAAGCAATCAAACTAAAAAGTTATTAAGTTAGGATGGAGGCACACTGCTCTCTCCTGTCACAGTCTCCATCTGGTAGTCCTCCAAGTTAAATCAAATCAAGTCAAATCAATCAAATCAAAGTTGATTTGTCACGTGCGCCGAATACAACAGGTGTAGACCTTACAGTGAAATGCTTACTTACAGGCTCTAACCAATAGTGCAAAAAAGGTATTCAGTGAACAATAGGTAAGTAAAGAAATAAAACAACAGTAAAAAGACAGGCTATATACAGTAGCGAGGCTATAAAAGTAGCAAGGCTACATACAGACACCGGTTAGTCAGGCTGATTGAGGTAGTATGTACATGTAGATATGGTTAAAGTGACTATGCATATATGATGAACAGAGAGTAGCAGTACCGTAAAAGTGGGGTTGGCGGGTGGTGGGCGGCGGGACACAATGCAGATAGCCCGGTTAGCCAATGTGCGGGAGCACTGGTTGGTCGGCCTAACTGAGGTAGTATGTACATGAATGTATAGTTAAAGTGACTATGCATATATGATAAACAGAGAGTAGCAGCAGCATAAAAGAGGGGTTGGGGGGGACACAATGCAAATAGTCCAGGAAGCCATTTGATTACCTGTTCAGGAGTTTTATGGCTTGGGGGTAAAAACTGTTGAGAAGCCTTTTTGTCCTAGACTTGGCACTCCGGTACCTCTTGCCATGCGGTAGTAGAGAGAACAGTCTATGACTGGGGTGGCTGGGGTCTTTGATCATTTTTTGGGCCTTCCTCTGACACGGCCTGGTGTAGAGGTCCTGGATGGCAGGCAGCTTAGCCCCAGTGATGTACTGGGCAGTACGCACTACCCTCTGGCCTACCACTGTTGTGTCGTCTGCAAACTTAATGATGGTGTTGGAGTCGTGCCTGGCCATGCAGTCGTGGGTGAACAGGGATTACAGGAGGGGACTGAGCTCCAGTGTTGTGGATCAGCGTGGCAGATGTGTTGCTACCTACCCTCACCACCTGCAGGTGTGGTATGTGGATCTGTTTGGGTGGTATGCAAATTGGAGGGGGTCTAGGGTTTCTGGGATAATGGTTTTGATGTGAGCCATTACCAACCTTTCAAAGCACTTCATGGCTATGGACGTGAGTGCTACGGGTCTGTAGTCATTTAGGCAGGTTGCCTTTGTATTCTTGGGCACAGGGACTATGGTGGTCTGCATGAAACATGTTGGTATTACAGACTCAATCAGCGACATGTTGAAAATGTCAGTGAAGACACCTGCCAGTTGGTCAGCACATGCCCGGAGCACACATCCTGGTAATCTGTCTGGCCCCGCAGCCTTGTGTATGTTGACCTGTTTAAAGGTCTTACTCACGTCAGCTACGGAGAGCGAGATCACACAGTCGTCCGGAACAGCTGATGCTCTCATGCATGCCTCAGTGTTGCTTGCCTGGAAGCGAGCATAGAAGTGATTTAGCTCGTCTGGTAGGCTTGTGTTACTGGGCAGCTCATGGCTATGCTTCCCTTTGTAGTCTGTAATAGTTTGCAAGCCCTGCCACATAAGACGAGCATCGGAGACGGTGTAGTATGATTCAATCTTAGCCCTGTATTGACGCTTTGCCTGTATGATGGTTCTTCGCAGGGCATTGCGGGATTTCTTGTAAGCTTCCGGGTTAGATTCCCACACCTTGAAATCTGCATCTCTACCCTTTAACTCAGTGCGAATGTTGCCTGTAATCCCTAGCTTCTGGTTGGGGTATGTACGTACAGTCACTGTGGGGACGACATCCTCAACGCACTTATTGATAAAGCCAGTGACTGATGTGGTGTACTCCTCAATGCCATCGTAAAAATCCCGGAACATGTTCCAGTCTGTGATAGCAAAAAAGTTCTGTAGTTTAGCATCTGCTTCATCTGTCCACTTTTTTATAAACCGAGTCACTGGTGCTTCCTGCTTTAATTTTTGCTTGTAAGCAGGAATCAGGAGGATAGAGTTGTGGTTGGATTTACCAAATGGAGAGCGAGGGAGAGCTTTGTACGCGTCTCTGTGTGTGGAGTACAGGTGATCTAGAATTTGTTTCCCTCTGGTTGCACATTTAACATGTTGATAGAAATTTGGTAGAACTGATTTTAGTTTCCCTGCATTAAAGTCTCCGGCCACTAGGTGTGCCGCCTCTGGGTGAGTGGTTTCCTGTTTTCTTATTTCCTTATACAGCTGACTGAGTGCGGTCTTAGTGCCAGCATCTGTCTGTAGTGGTAAATAAACAGCCACAAAATGTATAGCTGAAAACTCTCTAGGCAAGTAGTGTTGCCTGCAATTTATCACAATATACTCTACTTCAGGCGAGCAAAATCTAGAGACTTTCTTAGATTTCGTGCACCAGCTGTTGTTTAGAAATATGCACAGACAACCCCCACTCATCTTACCGGAGTGTGCTGTTCTATCTCAAATCAAATCAAATGTATTTATATAGCCCTTCTTACATCAGCTGATATCTCAAAGTGCTGTAAAGAAACCCAGCCTAAAACCCCAAACAGCAAGCAATGCAGGTGTAGAAGCACGGTGGCTAGGAAAAACTCCCTAGAAAGGCCAAAACCTAGGAAGAAACCTAGAGAGGAACCAGGCTCTGAGGGGTCCTCTTCTGGCTGTGCCGGGTGGAGATAATAACAGCACATGGCCAAGATGTTCAAATGTTCATAAATGACCAGCATGGTCAAATAATAATAATCATAGTAGTTGTCTAGGGTGCAACTAGTCAGCAACACAAGAGTAAGTGTCAGTTGGCTTTTTCATAGCCGATCTTTGAGAGTATCTCTACCCCTCCGGCTGTCTCTAGAGAGTTGAAAACAGCAGGTCTGGGACAGGTAGCATGTCCGGTGAACAGGTCAGGGTTCCAGCAGGTCTGGGAACAGGTTAGTGTTCCATAGCCGCAGGCAGAAGAGTTGGAACTGGAGCAGCAGCCCGGCCAGGTGGACTGGGGACAGCAAGGAGTCATCATGCCAGATAGTCCTGAGGCATGGTCCTAGGGCTCAGGTCCTCCGAGAGAGAGAGAAAGAGTGAATTAGAAAGAGCATATTTAAATTCAGGACACAGGACACCGGATAAGACAAGATAAATACTCCAGATGTGACAAACTGACCCTAGCCCCCCGACACATAAACTACTGCAGCATAAATACTGGAGGCTGAGACAGGAGGGGTCAGGAGACTCTGTGGCCCCATCCTATGAAACCCCCGGACAGGGCCAAACAGGTAGGATATAACCCCACCCACTTTGCCAAAGCACAGCCCCCACGCCACTGGAGGGATATCTCCAACCACCAACTTACCATCCCGAGACAAGGCCGAGTATAGCCCACAAAGATCTCCGCCACGGCACAACCCAAGGGGGGCGCCAACCCAGACAGGAAGACCACGTCAGTGACTCAACCCACTCAAGTGACGCACCCCTCCCAGGGACGGCATGGAAGAACACCAGTAAGCCAGTGACTCAGCCCCTGTAATAGGGTTAGAGGCAGAGAATCCCAGTGGAGAGAGGGGAACCGGCCAGGCAGAGACAGCAAGGGCGGTTCGTTGCTCCAGCCTTTCCGTTCACCTTCACACCCCTGGGCCAGACTACACTTAATCATAGGACCTACTGAAGAGATGAGTCTCCAGTAAAGACTTAAAGGTTGAGACTGAGTCTGCGTCTCTCACATGGGTAGGCAGACCATTCCATAAAAATGGAGCTCTATAGGAGAAAGCCCTGCCTCCAGCTGTTTGCTTAGAAATTCTAGGGACAATTAGGAGGCCCGCGTCTTGTGACCGTAGCGTATGTGTAGCTATGTACGGCAGGACCAAATCGGAAAGATAGGTAGGAGCAAGCCCATGTAATGCTTTGTAGGTTAGCAGTAAAACCTTGAAATCAGCCCTTGCCTTAACAGGAAGCCAGTGTAGGGAGGCTAGCACTGGAGTAATATGATCACATTTTTTGGTTCTAGTCAGGATTCTAGCAGCCGTATTTAGCACTAACTGAAGTTTATTTAGTGCTTTATCCGGGTAGCCGGAAAGTAGAGCATTGCAGTAGTCCAACCTAGAAGTAACAAAGGCATGGATTAATTTTTCTGCGTCATTTTTGGATGAAAGTTTCAGATTTTTGCAATGTTACGTAGATGGAAAAAAGCTGTCCTTGAAACAGTCTTGATATGTTCTTCAAAAGAGAGATCAGGGTCCAGAGTAACGCCGAGGTCCTTCACAGTTTTATTTGAGACGACTGTACAACCATCCTGATTAATTGTCATATTCAACAAAATATCTCTTTGTTTCTTAGGACCTAGAACAAGCATCTCTGTTTTGTCCGAGTTTAAAAGTAGAAAGTTTGCAGCCATCCACTTCCTTATGTCTGAGACACAGGCTTCTAGCGAGGGCAATTTTGGGGCTTCACCATGTTTCATTGAAATGTACAGCTGGGTGTCATCCGCATAGCAGTGAAATTTAACATTATGTTTTCGAATGACATCCCCAAGAGGTAAAATATATAGTGAAAACAATAGTGGTCCTAAAACGGAACCTTGAGGAACACCGAAATGTACAGTTGATTTGTCAGAGGATGGAGTCCGTCACTCATCAACAGGCCAGGTTTGGTCCTGTTTGTGGGTGAGTCCCAGAAAGAGGGCCAATTATCTACAAATTCTATTTTTTGGGAGGGGCAGAAAACCGTTTTTAACCAGCGATTGAGTTGTGAGACCCTGCTGTAGAGCTCATCACTCCCCCTAACTGGGAGGGGGCCAGAGACAATTAATCAATGCCGACACATCTTTCTAGCTGATTTACACGCTGAAGCTATGTTGCGCTTGGTGACCTGACTGTTTCATCCTAACATCGTTGGTGCCGACGTGGATAACAATATCTCTATACTCTCTACACTCGCCAGTTTTAGCTTTAGCCAGCACCGTCTTTAGATTAGCCTTAACGTCGGCAGCCCTGCCCACAACACATAACGGGAGGAGTAGAGACCCCATAACGGGAGGAGTAGAGACCAGAGAAGTCTCGGCCTCTGACTCCAACTCGCTTAACGGGGAGAACCGATTGAAAGTTTCTGCCGGCTGAATAAGCGACACTGGTAGACAGTGTATGATCGCTGGATGATTCGTTTTAAGTCTAATACTGCGAGTAATGGAGTCGCCAATGACTAGGGTTTTCAATTTGTCAGAGCTAACGGTGGGAAGCTTCGGCGTCTCAGACCCCATAACGGGAGGAGTAGAGACCAGAGAAGTCTCGACCTCTGACTCCAACTCGTTTAACGGGGAGAACCGATTGAAAGTTTCTGTCGGCTGAATAAGCGATACCGGTTGAGCATTCCTACAGCGTTTCGCCCTACGGAAGCCATGAGAAGGTTGTCCGGCTGCGGGGACCGTGCGAGGGGGTTGATACTAACGTTACTATCTGTACTTACTGGTGGCACAGACGCTGTTTCATCCTTTCCTACACTGAAATTGCCCTTGTCTAACGATTGCGTCTGAAGCTGGGCTTGTAGCACAGCTATCCTCGCCGTAAGGCGATCGTTCTCCTGTATATTATGAGTACAATGACTATAATTACAAGGCATCATGTTAATGTTACTACTTAGCTTCGGCTGTTGGAAGTCCTGACGAACCATGTCCAGATAAAACCTCCGGGGTGAAAAAGTTGAATGAAAAAAAGTTGAGTGAGGAAAAAACAAAAAATATACGGTAATCAAAAAGTAAAAACCGTGAAGTTGTCAGGTAGCAAAGTAAGATTGGCAACAAAACGCACAGCAGCACGTAAACAAGTCTGTATTGCCTGCATACAGCCTATACACCCTGTCATCCGATCTTGCCGCGTATATCCCGCTAGCTGAATATCCATGTCGTCATTCAGCCACGATTCCGTGAAACATAGCATATTACAGTTTTTGATGTCCCGTTGGTAGGATATTCGTGATCGTACCTCGTCTAATTTATTGTCCAATGATTGCAAGTTGGCGAGTAGTATTGACGGTAACGGCAGCTTTCCCTTCTCCGGGTCCTGACAAGGCATCTGGCTCTTTGTCCTTTGTACCTGCGTGGCTTCTGCTTTCAAATAACGAGGATGTCGGCCCTGTGGGGTGTTTGGAGAATGTCTTGTGCGTCCTCCTTGTTGTAGAAAAAATCTTTGTCTAGTCCGAGGTGAGTGATCGCTGTCCTGATATCCAGAAGCTCTTTTTTGCCGTAAGATACGGTTGCAGAAACATTATGTACAAAATAAGTTACAAATAACGTGAAAAAACTGGGCGCCCGTAAAACTGCTGCCAAGTCTCGAGAGAGAGAGAGAGAGAGAGAGAGAGAGAGAGAGAGAGTGTTTCAGAGTGAGAAAGAAAGAGAGAGTGAGTCTCAGAAGGAAAGAGAGGGAGCGATTTGGGGCTCTTGTATTATTAGCTGATGTAAGTTAGGGGCCTCAGGCTACTAGCTGATGTAAGTTTGGGGCCTCAGGCTGCTAGCTGATGTAAGTTAGGGGCCTCAGGCTACTAGCTGAATTAAGTTATGGGCCTCAGGCTACTAGCTGATGTAAGTTATGGGCCTCAGGCTACTAGCCGATGTAAGTTATGGGCCTCAGACTATTTGGACTAATATAAAACTGTCTTTGCTCACAGTCTGGCTAATACCCAGGATGGAAATGATACTACAGTACTCCTCTCCTCACACAGTGGCTGGGCTGTAGAGTGGTCCACATTGGTTTTACTCTGGCTGGGGGAGTTTATAACATAGATAGATCATGGTGCCAAACTAAGCTTTGTTGAACAATGGCCTTGCTCTCTCAACGACGAACAGTATAATTTAATCCTCCCCCTCAATCAGCATCATCACAGCATTGTGAGTCTGAATATTGTGAGTCTGAATCCATGGGAGAGAACAGAACAAGTTTTTGCTGTGGTTTGCACAAATAATAAGCAATGAGCTACTAATTAACCTTCAGTTCTGTAAGTGATATTCAGGCCTATGTCTGTGTTGCCTTACACAATTAGCATTGTCCAACCGACCATGACTAATACTACCAGCAGCATATGATAATGGTTGGTTGTGATAATGGGATTATTTGCTGCCACACTGTATGAGCATCATGGACGGCTAATGGCTAAATAATGTGTGTATGCAGTATGTGTGTGTGTCTGTGTGTGTTAAAGTTACTCTTAAAGATCCAAACGCACACACACACAGACACACACAGACACAGACACACAGACGCTATAAACAATAAATACAGCAGAAATTCATATATAACATGGTATGACTAACAACTTGTTTATAACCCTTCTCATAAGGACATGTTCCACGAATGGTGTTAGGGGTAGGAATGGCAGATTTCTCCATCCCCTTCTCTGGCCATTGTATTGGGCAGTTCAATGGGGAGAAATGTCTCAGTCCCTGGAGCAAAAACGTTGTGCTATCCAGGAGCATGAGTACAAGACATCAATAAGCTGCTCCCAAACATTTTAAATCTGCATCAGGAAATTTTGTCTATCATAGTTCATGTGGGATTCAATGGCATTATGAAAGGCAGCTTAGAACAGTTGAAGATGGATTTTAAAGAACTTATTGGGTCTCTGCTTGACACCAACAAACACACCATAATATCTGGCCCTGTGCCCTCCCTAAATTGTGGCATTTAATGTTTCAGCAGACTTTTAGACCTCCATAACTGGCTAAGTGACTATTTGAGCTATATGGGTGTAAAATTTATTGATAAGGCGGATGGGATCCACCCAAATCATTTGGGTTCCAGGGTCCTGGGATAGGATAAAGTAATCCTTCTAACCCCCCCCCCCCCCCAAAAAAAAGATATAGATGTACTATTGTAAAGTGGTTGTTCCACTGGATATCATAAGGTGAATGCACCAATTTGAAAGTCGCTCTGGATAAGAGCGTCTGCTAAATGACGCAAATGTAAATGTAAAATAAGGCTGCGCTGAGACAATGACTTATCAATGACCCAAGCCCAGCTCAGTTAATCCCTACCATTGTCTCGCTGAGTTGTCATAATGCTTCAGCAAATGCACATTATCCCAGGGGTGTTGGAAGACACAATGTAAGTAACCTAATTGATGTCCCTCTGACTGCCTCTGTTGATCCTACAACTATTGCAGCAACTATTGCAGGAACCAGAATTATACTGTTAGCACTGAGGAGGTGTGCCATAGTAGGAAGTCCACTGTGGGCAGCTCACCCTGCACTAACATAAATAACATGAGCATGACTACTTCTGCTAACCTTCCCAGTAAAGCAATGAAAACAATCAAACATCCCAGAAAAGTGCTAAAAATAGCTCATGTTAGCATATATAGCTTAAGAAACAAGGTTCATTAAATCAATAATCTGCTAGTAACACATGACATTCATATTCTAACCATCTCTAAAACTCACTTAGATAATACCTATGATGACACGGTGGTAGCAATACAAGGTTATAACGTTTACAGAAAAGACCGAAATGCCAGTGGTGGAGGTGTTGCCGTTTATATTCAAAGAACCACATTCCTGTAAAGATTAGACAGGATCTCATGTTAAATACTGTTGAAATAATATGGCTACAGGTTAATCTGCCTCACCTAAAGCCCATTCTTGTGAGAAGCTGCTTGTCACAGATTATGTCGTGGTGTTGTAGAGAGGACCAAAATGCAGCAGAGTTGTGGATACTCATTTTCTTTTAATTCAAAAAAAAGAGGAGTAAGGCATCCACTGGAAAACCAATACACTAAATGATACTCATGACAGGACCAGTCTCACAGGCATACAAAAACGCAGTGCAAGAACAACTACCCACAAAACCAAGTGACAAACATACTCCTACATATATGACTCCCAATCAGGAACAACGATCCCCAGCTGTTCCTGATCAGGAGTCACAAGACCAACACAGAACATTCACACACACACAAGACTGCCACATCCTGACCCCAAAACTACTACAACAGCTCCATCTGCTGGTCAGGACGTGACACTGCTATAGACCACCATGTGCTAACAGTCAGTATCTGGACAACATGTAAAATACTTAATAATGTATGTGATATCAACAGAGGTATATTTTATGGGTGATTTAAATATTGACTGGCTTTCATCAAGCTGCCCACTCAAGAAAAAGCTTCAAACTGTAACTAGTTCCTGCAACCTGGTTCAGGTTATCAGTCAACCTACCAGGTTAGTTACTAACAGCATAGGAATAAAATCATCAACATCTGTTGATCACAGCTTTACAAATGCTGCAGAAATGTGCTTTAAAGCAGTATACAAATCCAACGGATGTAGTGATCACAATATATTAGCCGTATTTAGGAAAATCGAAAGGCTGGGCCTAATGTAGTGTATAAGAAGTCATACAAGAATTTTTGTAGTGATTCCTATGTTGTTGATGTAAACAATATTTGTTGGTATGTGGTGTGTAATGAGGAGCAACCAATTTATGAAATTTATGACATTTCTTCTTCCAGTTACTAATAAGCATGCACCCATGAAGGAAAAGGCATCGACAGAGATGGTCCTTAGAAAACTATGCAGTAATTTGTTTTTTTACGTATTTTTTCATACTATGTTAGCCCAGAAAATCTCAAGTGTTATTACATACAGCCGGGAAGAACTATTGGATATAAAAGCAATGTCAACTTACCATCATTACGACCAGGAATACGTCTTTCCTGAAGCGGATCCTCTGTCGGCGCCATTTCCTTTGTCGGCGCCATTTCCAGACGGAGCAGCCTACTGGTCAGACTCAGAAGGCGAGCACACCATCCACCGCTTCCGAGCATATTACTCGCCAATGTCCAATCTCTAGATAACAAGGTGGACGAAATTAGGGCACGGGTTGCCTTCCAGAGAGACATCAGAAATTGTAACATTCTCTGTTTCACGGAAACATGGCTCACTCGAGATATGTTGTCAGAGTCGGTACATCCACCCGGTTTCTTCACGCATTGCGCCGACAGAAACAAACATCTCTCTGGTAAGAAGAAGGGTGGGATTGTATGCCTTATGGTTAACGACTCATGGTGTAATCACAACAACATACAGGAACTCAAGTCCTTTTGTTCACCTGACCTAGAATTCCTTACAATCAAATGCCGACCGCATTGTCTTCCAAGAGATTACTCTACGATTATAGTCACAGCCGTGTATATCCCCCCCACAAGCAGATCCCTTGTCAGCCCTGAAAGAACTTCACTGGACTCTATGTAAACTGGAAATCATTTATCCTAAGGCTGCATTTATTGTAGCTGGGGATTTTAACAAAGCTAACCTAAGAACAATACTTTCTAAATTCTATCAGCATATCAAATGCGCGATACGAGCTGGTAGTATTCTGGATCATTGCGATGCATACAAAGCTCTCCCCCGCCCTACCTTCGGCAAGTCTGTCCGTGACTCCATTTTGTTGCTCCCAGCCTAAAGACAGAAACTTAAACAGGAAACGCCCGTGCTCAGGTCAATACAACGCTGGTCTGACCAATGGATGTATGGATTCCACGCTTCAAGATTGAAGCGTGGAATCCATATGAATCCATACGCTTCAAGATTGCTTCAATCACGTGGACTGGGATATGTTCCGGACAGCCTCAGACAACAACATTGATGTATATGCTGACTCGATGTGCGAGTTTATTAGCAAGTGCATCGTAGATTTCTTACCCTCTGTGACTAAAACCTTCCCTAACCAGAAACCGTGGATTGATGTCAGCATTCGTGCATCATGGCAAGGCGACCGGAAACATGACCAAATACAAACTGTGCAGCTATTCCCTTTGCCGGGTAATCAAACAAGCAAAGCGTCAATATAGAGACAAAGTAGAGTCGCAATTTAACGGCTAAAACACTAGATGTATGTGGCAGGGTCTACAGTCAATCACGGATTACAAAAAGAAAACCAGCCCCGTTGTGGACATCGACGTCTTGCTCCCAGACAAACTAAACAACTTCTTTGCTCGCTTTGAGGACAATACAGTGCCACTGACACGGCCCACTACCAAAGCCTGTGGGCTCTCTTTCTCTGTGCCCAACATGAGTAAAACATTTAAACGTGTTAACCCTCGCAAGGCTGCTGGCCCAGACGGCATCCCTAGCTGCGTCCTCAGAGCATGCGCAGACCAGCTGGCTGGTGTGTTTATGGACATATTCAACCAATCCCTATCCCAGTCTGTTGTTCCCACGTGCTTCAAGATGGCCACCATTGTTCCTGTTCCCAAGAAAACTAAGGTAACTGAACCAAATGACTGTCGCCCCATTGCACTCTCTTCTGTCATCATGAAGTGCTTTGAGAGACTAGTGAAGGATCATATCACATCCACACTACCTGATACCCTAGACCCACTCCAATTTGGTTACTGCCCCAAAAGGTCCACTGAAGATGCAATCGCCATCACACTGCACATTGCCCTATCCCATCTGGACAAGAGGAATACCTGTCAAGGCACAAGGCAAGACCTAAATGCAGACACAGGAGGCAGATGGGTGGAGTCTTACAATGTTTATTCATCCAAAGAGGTAGGCAAGAGAATGGTCGTGGACAGGCAAAAAGGTCAAAACCAGCTCAGAGTCCAGGAGGTACAGAGTGGCAGACAGGCTCGTGGTCAAGGCAGGCAGAATGGTCAGGTGGGTACAAATTCCAGAAACAGGCAATGGTTAAAACCAGGAGGACTAGAAAAAGGAGAATGCAAAAAGCAGGAGAACTGGAAAAATGCTGGTTGACTTGAAAACATACAAGACGAACTGGCACAGAGAGACAGGAAACACAGGGGTAAATACAGTGGGGCAAGTAAGCGACACCTGGAGAGGGTGGAAACAATCACAAGGACAGGTGAAACAGATCAGGGCGTGACAATACCTATGTAAGAATGCTGTTCATTGACTACAGCTCAGTATTTAATACCATAATACCCTCCAAACTCGTCATTAAGCTTGAGACCCTGGGTCTCAACCCTACCCTGTGCAACTGAGTCCTGGACATTCTGACGGGCCGCCCTCAGGTGGTGAAGGTAGGAAACAACATCTCCACCCCGCTGATCCTCAACACTGGGGCCCCACAAGGGTGCGTACTCAGCCCTCTCCTGTATTCCCTGTTCATCCATGACTGCGTGGCCATGCACGCTTCCAACTCAATCATCAAGTTTGCAGACAACACTACAGTGGTAGGCCTGATTACGAACAACGACGAGACGGCCTACAGGGAGGAAGTGAGGGCCCTCGGAGTATGGTGTCAGGAAAATAACCTCTCACTCAACGTCAACAAAACAATGAGATGATTGTGGACTTCAGGAAACAGCAGCATCCACAGCATCCACATCAACGGGACAGTAGTGGAGAATGTGGAAAGTTTTAAGTTCCTCGGTGTACACATCACGGACAAACTGAAATGGTCCACTCACACAGACAGCGTGGTGAAGAAGGCGCAACAACGCCTCTTCAACCTCAGGAGGCTGAAAAAATGTGGCTTGTCATCTAAAACCCTCACAAACTTTTACAGATGCACAATTGAGAGCATCCTGTCGGGCTGTATCACCACCTGGTACGGCAATTGCACCGCCCTCAACCACAAGGCTCTCCAGAGGGTAGTGCGGTCTGCACAACGCATCACCGAGGGCAATCTACCTACCCTCCAGGACACCTACAGCACCCGATGTCACAGGAAGGCCAAAAAGATCATCAAGTTCATCAACCACAAGAGCCTGTTTACCTATCCAGAAGGCAAGGTCAGTACAGGCGCATCAAAGCTGAGATCAAGACACTGAAAAACAACTTCTATCTCAAGGCCATGAGACTGTTAAACAGCCATCACTAACATAGAGAGGCTGCTGCCAACATACAGACTCAAATCTTTGGCCACTTAAATAAATGGACTTAATAAAGGTATCACTAGCCACTTTAAATAACGCCACTTTATTAGTGTTTACATATCCTACATTACTCATCTCATATGTATATATACTGTATTCTATACCATCTACTGCATCTTGCCTATGCCGCATGCCATCGCTCATCCATAAATTATATGTACATATTCTTACTCATCCCTTTACATTGTATAAGGTAGTTGTTGTGAACTTGTTAGATTACTTGTTAGATATTACTACATAGTTGGAACTAGAAGCACAAGCATTTCGCTACATTCACATTAACATCTGCTAACCATGTGTATGTGACCAATACAATTTGATTTGATTTGATTTAAAAAATGAATGGTATGGTTGAGAAATGGTAAGGTTGAGTAGGATGAGGCAAAAGGAATGGCAAATAAGTCTGGCTGCACAACCGATTGGCAAGTGTACTACAAAATGAGAAATCTAAACTGAATGAACTAAACTGAATAAAAATAAGAAACTACACTATGAAACAGGTAAAATATATATACACTGCTCAAAAAAATAAAGGGAACACTTAAACAACACAATGTAACTCCAAGTCAATCACACTTCTGTGAAATACATTTCACATACTGTTGTGCAAATGGAATAGACAACAAGTGGAAATTATAGGCAATTAGCAAGACACCCTCAATAAAGGAGTGTTTCTGCAGGTGGGGACCACAGATGCTATGCTTCCTGGCTGATGTTTTGGTCACTTTTGAATGCTGGCGGTGCTTTCACTCTAGTGGTAGCATGAGACGGAGTCTACAACCCACACAAGTGGCTCAGGTAATGCAGCTCATCCAGGATGGCACATCAATGTGAGCTGTGGCAAGAAGGTTTGCTGTGTCTGTCAGCGTAGTGTCCAGAGCATGGAGGCGCTACCAGGAGACAGGCCAGTACATCAGGAGACGTGGAGGAGGCCGTAGGAGGGCAACAACCCAGCAGCAGGACCGCTACCTCCGCCTTTGTGCAAGGAGCAGCAGGAGGAGCACTGCCAGAGCCCTGCAAAATGACCTCCATCAGGCCACAAATGTGCATGTGTCTGCTCAAACGGTCAGAAACAGACTCCATGAGGGTGGTATGAGGGCCCGACGTCCACAGGTGGGGGTTGTGCTTACAGCCCAACACCGTGCAGGACGTTTGGCATTTGCCAGAGAACACCAAGATTGGCAAATTCGCCACTGGCGCCCTGTGCTCTTCACAGATGAAAGCAGGTTCACAGTGAGCACGTGACAGACGTGACAGAGTCTGGAGATGCCGTGGAGAACGTTCTGCTGCCTGCAACATCCTCCAGCATGACCGGTTTGGTGGTGGGTCAGTCATGGTGTGGGGTGGCATTTCTTTGGGGGGCCGCACAGCCCTCCATGTGCTCGCCAGAGGTAGCCTGACTGCCATTAGGTACCGAGATGAGATCCTCAGACCCCTTGTGAGACCATATGCTGGTGCGGTTGGCCCTGGGTTCCTCCTAATGCAAGACAATGCTAGACCTCATGTGGCTGGAGTGTGTCAGCAGTTCCTGCAAGAGGAAGGCATTGATGCTATGGACTGGCCAGCCCATTCCCCAGACCTGAATCCAATTGAGCACATCTGGGACATCATGTCTCGCTCCATCCACCAACGCCACGTTGCACCACACTGTCCAGGAGTTGGTGGATGCTTTAGTCCAGGTCTGGGAGGAGATCCCTCAGGAGACCATCCGCCACCTCATCAGGAGCATGCCCAGGCGTTGTAGGGAGGTCATACAGGCACGTGGAGGCCACACACACTACTGAGCCTCATTTTGACTTGTTTTAAGGATATTACATCAAAGTTGGATCAGCCTGTAGTGTGGTTTTCCACTTTAATTTTGAGTGTGACTCCAAATCCAGACCTCCATGGGTTGATAAATTGGATTTCCATTGATTATTTTTGTGTGATTTTGTTGTCAGCACATTCAACTATGTAAAGAAAAAAGTATTTAATAAGATTATTTCTTTCATTCAGATCTAGGATGTGTTGTTTAAGTGTTCCCTTTATTTTTTTGAGCAGTATATATTATTTTTTTCTCACCTTTATTTAACCAGGTAGGCTAGTTAAAGAACAAGTTCTCATTTGCGACTGCGACCTGGCCAAGATAAAGCATAGCAGTTCGACACATACAACAACACAGAGTTACACATGGAATAAACAAACATACAGTCAATAAAAACTTAAATTAAATTAAACTATTATTTGGACAAGTTCATGTAAAATGCAACCAATAATTGTCCTTTCGAGTTAGCTTCACAACTTGTTTTGTGTGATCTGTCACTGTGTATATAAAGCACTGCTACTGCAGTAAAACGTTATATTTAGCACTGCCTCAAATACTATTATTCTATCAGGCTGTCTATGAATCTCTCTGTGTCGTTAGTACGAGATTCTGTAAGGCCACCTGTGAGTTAGCGAGCAGGTCAGCCACTTTAAGTTTTCACCCTGTGATTGGTGGAGAGAAGTGGTGCGTGGGTCAGCTGTTTGTTCACCCCACCCGCCCACAACTGTTAATAACCCATCCGCATCCGCCCAACTACATGTGATAAAGTGAAAATATGAGGCCCACACCCAACCCTAACCCGCAAATGTAGAAAATGCGCTATAGGCCACAGTCAAAGACTGTGGAATGATTTTTTGGCAGGGGGTTGTTTTGCCTGATTTAAATAGGTGTCTGCTTATAATTTCTGACATTTTGGTAGGCTATTTGTCAGTCAACTTTTCTGTAATTAGATACATGTAACTTCTCTTTTGTCATTATATGTTGCCCTAGAAGACTAAATAAACCCTTGCTCAACAGAATAATGTAATAGAATTCATGCTTCAATCTAATTGACATCGGTAAAGTTTTCTCTGTCATCTTTCACAGAGAAAAGACATTAAGGGACTGGGGAGAAAATATTATAAAGCAACAAAAATAAAAACAGGAATGATTTTCTGTGCAAAATGTCCAAATGACATAAGTTTGACTGGTTGTAAGGAAAAACAAAGCTGTGAAAACAACCCAATGTGTTTCTGATAAGATTTCAGTTCATCTTCGATGCATATTTTATGTGGGAGAAATACTATCAGCTTTTATGATGAAGACAGCACCTCTACAGATGGTATCTAACTGAGAATTGCATTCTCTCAAGGTGCAGAAAGAAATAAACCATATTCCTCCACTCCTGTTCCCAAGTCCAAATTTTTCTTTGGTATATAATTTTATATCAAATGTTTAATTCTGCAGGAGTTATTATTAAGGCTTGAGCCCTATTCGCATGGCCTAGTATTACTAGAGAACGTTGGTTATGTATTTATTACCCCAGAATGTCCATTATTCCAGAGGATGATTCAGGTGGGATAAGTTTTTACCAAACTGCCACCTGTAATTATTTTGTCATTTTTTTAATAAATCAACTGTTATGCCTGGAGGTTTTTTCTAGGTGTGAAGATATTTCAATAAGTCCAGGCGATAACAGGCTACACTAACAAATTGAGCTTGGTTCGCAAGTTTCTAAACCATATCAAACCATCTTTGGTATCGTGTTGCCATAATATTTGAATTGAAGAAGTGTGATCATAATCATTCGAATATTTTAGTGATCCGCAGTAGAAGATGTCCTAAATGCCCCCCAGTCTTCAGATGTGAGCCAAAACAGCTAACTTGCACTTGATATGCATTTTTAGGCTATGGATGAGAAAGTGAACTTGTCCAAATGTTTTGCTCAGTTGTATGCTGCTTTGGGATCTATTAACAGAAAGTGTTTCATTAAATAGGCACAATATGTTTTATGATGCATTTGCCGATGTCCAATTAATTCACACAAAACATATAAACAAAAGCATTCATTGTGAAAGTTGATATATATAGGCCCTTCATATATATTTTATCCACATCACTTTGTTAAATTTATCTAGGCAGTTATTTTTTTCTTGCTCAAACCGCGAGCAACACCTGTAAGCCTAAGGACTACTATTATCAGAGGACTTTGGAGTTTGCCAACAGTCGGTTATTCTGGTTAGTCAATGAACAAAATTTCAGTTTCCATTTAACCCATCTAAACAGTAGGCTACATTTCCCTTGACATGCCATAGGCCTATTTGAAGTCCTGTCTTGTGACTGTTGAATTTGTATAGCGCCTCACAATCATCACACCTAACATAGCTGGCACTGCTATCATCCTCTTCGCCACTTCACCAAATCTTTTCAAAACATTACTTTTCTGGCCATCCCTTTTCTTTATTTTCAACTCTCCTTTCGCAGCTTTTGTCTTCTTGAATTAAACTTCAACAATGTCCTCTTTGCCTCCGTGGATTGATGTTAACTTTTTCTGCCCGTCACCAAAAGCATTATTTGGCGATTGGCTGTGTAGGCAATTTGGAGTGAGTACAGTTAAGCCCTAAAGCTTAGGCTTATGCACTAATTCCAGATAGCCTAAAATAATGAAAGAAAAACCTCAATGTAGACTACATAAATTGCACAATAATTACGCATTTATGGATTTTTTAAGGTATTGTTTAATGACCCTAAACCCGTCCAACCCACAGATATAACCGTGGGGACTGGTTATGAGTCAACCCGCACATCACTAGTGGAAAGTCAAATGGTCATGAAGCCTGTTTGGAACACTAGTGGAAGTCAAATGATCATGAAGCCTGGTGGAAATCTAGAACACGTGTCCCATGACCCCTTTAACCCTGAAAGGGGCAGAAACAGTAGGACTCCTGGACCTTGGTGACTTATGTGGGTCAACAGGGCCAGACCTGGGTTAGACCTGGGTCAGACGTGTTAACATTGTGGATGGGTACTACTGCCTGGAGCTGGATCAAATGTTCAAATCCAGGTCAACATAACAGTGAAAGTAGCTGAGAATTAAACCAATAAAATCATAGAAAGTGGTCATTTGTAATATGTGGACAATGTCCTTTGGAAAGCTAATGTGGTGATTAGTAAGTATCCTTTATTCTCACTCTCCTGCTACTTTATTATCTCTCTGTCTCTGTGTCTCTCCGTCTGTCTCTCTCTCTCTCTTTCTCTCTCTCTGTCTCTCCGTCTCTCCGTCTCTCCGTCTCTCTGTCTGTCCGTCTCTCCGTCTGTCCGTCTGTCCGTCTCTCCGTCTGTCCGTCTGTCCGTCTGTCTGTCTGTCCGTCTCTCCGTCTCTCCGTCTGTCCGTCTGTCCGTCTGTCCGTCTCTCTCTCTCTCTCTGTCACTCTCTCACTCTCTCTCTCTCTCTTTCTCTCCTCATATGCCCCCAACCTTACCTTGACATCTTGCCTTTCGCAACCATTTATTTTACTACTTCTTTCTCTCCTCCTTCCCACCTCTCTCTCGCTCCCTCTCTCCCTTTCTGGTGGCACTTTCCTCAGGGAGCCCTTGAGGAGGGTGTGACTTGTGTTTGTGAGCTGCCTGTTTCACAGCAGCACGGTGCAGAGCAGAGTGGAGCTGGCAAGCTACTGTTTTGGGGCCTGCTTATCGACTTCGGCCCTGCTTGACATGGCTCTGCTCCTGCTAATGGGGTTTGGACGCTGCCGAACGACCCCAGTGCCCAGGGGCTGCCGGTGGAAGCGTACGTTCATCCTTCACGCACTCCCGCCTGCCCGCCGCTCCCAGTACCATCGTCAATGGGGGAAAGCAGGGAATGTGGGTTTTAAAAGGGGGGTGGTGGGGAGGTGGGGGAGCAGGGGCGGGGCTGGCTGTTTGGTAACAAATTGAGGAGAGGAAGGGGGAAATAAGGAGGGGAGGAGAAGAGGAGGGGAAGATGAGGAGAGGAGCAAAGAGGAGAGGAACTTGTGCCAGTGGAGCGAGTGTCTTCAAACCATGTTTGAAGAAGGAATTTGAATATGGAAGTGAAAGAATACAGGGGAGAGCTTATTCTAATTCAGGGCAGGAATGGAATGATGGGAAACAAAACAGATAACTTCTCCATACATTTTCTCACTCTCTCACCTGCGCTATCTCCCTACTTCTTGTTTTGCTTCACACCTCAACAACCACAGCAAGGTTAGAATAGAGCCAAGAGTTTGGGAGATACATCAGTTTGAAGTTAGTCTCAGAAAACTTTCCCCCTCACCTTGCTGGGGTCTAGGTCAGAATTATGAGAACAACATTGTGCTGTATCATAGACACGAATGAATGCTGATTGGTCGATGATAAGCGTCCAGCTTCGGAAACCAATTCACGATGATGACATCTTACTGCAGTCACTTCCTGACATGTGATCCATTCTGACCAATGATCAATAGCCAAAAGCAGGTGATCAGGGATCCATCCACCATTACTCTCTGTTATAAATAGCCTCATGTCTCCAGAGGCAAAAGTTAAAGAACAGAAGTAAGTAAGAGGAAATAGTCTTTGATCAACTATATCCTGCAGTCCTCCTCGGCATAGATTTAAAACAACCAACTCAGGATGATTCAACCCTCCCAAGCCTCTTTTTGATGCTTATTTCCCTCTCGCTCTCCTCCTCCCTCTCTCTCTATTTATCTCTCTATTTCTTTCTCTCTCTTGGTTTGTCTAAAACTAGCTGTCAGACAATGACAGAATGTAGCTTCGTGAAGAAGCTTCACACAGGGGGTTATGCTAATGTTTATAGCTCTTAGCCGTGTCCATATCATGGGAATACTAAGGAAGTAAGAATGTTTTAAGGTGTCACAGAGATCATCTATTTTCCTTCACAATCGTTGGTTTTTGTTCATTATTAAAAACAGAACAGGTATTTGTATTTATTAAGGATCCCCATTAGCTGTGTGTGTGTGTTCCATAAGGTGTATTATTTTTTTAAATCACATTTTATTGCTTGCATCAGTTACCTGATGTGGAGTAGAGTTCCATGTAGCCATGGCTCTATGTAGTACTGTGAGCCTCCCATAGTCTATTCTTGACTTGGGGATTGTGAAGAATGTAAATCTCTGATGTGGAATAGAGTTCCATGTAGCCATGGCAATATGTATGTGGAGTAGAGTTCCATGTAGCCATGGCTCTCTCCTCTTTTGGCCTCACCCTCTCACCGTCCCCCCCTACTCACAAGGCAGGCAATACGCTTGACCTCATCTTTACTAGATGCTGTTCTTCTACCAATCTCACTGCAACTCCCCTCCAAGTCTCCGACCACTACCTTGTATCCTTTTCCCTCTCGCTCTCCTCCAACACTACTCACTCTGCCCATTCTCGGATGGTATTGCCCCATTGCAACCTTCACACTCTCACTCCTGCTACTCTCTCCTCTTCCATCCTATCATCTCTTCCCTCTGCTCAATCCTTCTCCAACCAATCTCCTGATTCTGCCTCCTCAACCCTCCTCTCCTCCCTTTCTGCATCCTTTGACTCTCTATGTCCCCTATCCTCCCGGCCGGCTCGGTCCTCCCCTCCTGCTCCGTGGCTTGACGACTCATTGCGAGCTCTCAGAACAGGGTTCCGGGCAGCCGAGCGGAAATGGAGGAAAACTAGCCTCCCTGCGGACCTGGCATTTTTTCACTCCCCCCTCTCCACATTTTCTTCCTGTTTCTGCTGCTAAAGCCACTTTCTACCAATCTAAATTCCAAGCATCTGCCTCTAACCCTAGGAAGCTCTTTGGCACCTTCTCCTCCCTCCTGAATCCTCCCCCCCTCCTCCCTCTCTGCGGACGACTTTGTCAACCATTTTGAAAAGAAGGTTGACAACATCCGATCCTCGTTTGTTAAGTCAAACGACACCGCTGGTCCTGCTCACATTGCCCTACCCTATGCTTTGACCTCTTTCTCCCCTCTCTCTCCAGATGAAATCTTGCGACTTGTGACGGCCGGCCGCCCAACAACCTGCCCGCTTGACCCTATCCCCTCCTCTCTTCTCCAGACCATTTCCGGAGACCTTCTCCCTTACCTCACCTCGCTCATCAACTCATCCTTGACCGCTGGCTACGTCCCTTCCATCTTCAAGAGAGCGAGAGTTGCACCCTTTCTCAAAAAACCTACACTCGATCCCTCCGATGTCAACAACTACAGACCAGTATCCCTTCTTTCTTTCCTCTCCAAAACTCTTGAGCGTGCCGTCCTTGGCCAGCTCTCTTGCTATCTCTCTCAGAATTACCTTCTTGATCCAAATCAGTCGGGTTTCAAGACTGGTCATTCAACTGAGACTGCTCTTCTCTGTGTCACGGAGGCTCTCCGCACTGCTAAAGCTAACTCTCTCTCCTCTGCTCTCATCCTTCTAGACTTATCTGCTGCCTTTGATATTGTGAACCATCAGATCCTCCCCTTCACCCTCTCCGAGTTGGGCATCTCCGGCTCGGCTCACTCTTGGATTGCGTCCTACCTGACAGGTCGCTCCTACCAGGTGGCATGGCGAGAATCCTTCTCCGCACCACATGCTCTCACCACTGGTGTCCCCCAGGGCTCAGTTCAAGGCCCTCTCCTATTCTCGCTATACACCAAGTCACTTGGCTCTGTCACATCCTCACATGGTCGTTCCTATCATTGCTACGCAGACAACACACAATTAATCTTCTCCTTTCCCCCCTCTGATAACCAGGTGGCGAATTGCATCTCTGCCTGTCTGGCAGACATATCAGTGTGGATGACGGATCACCACCTCAAGCTGAACTTCGGCAAGACGGAGCTGCTCTTCCTCCAGGGGAAGGACTGCCCGTTCCATGATCTCGCCCACACGGTTGACAACTCCATTGTGTTCTCCTCCCAGAGTGCTAAGAGACTTGGCGTGACCCTGGACAACACCCTGTCGTTCTCCGCTAACATCAAGGCGGTGACCCGATCCTGTAGGTTCATGCTCTACAACATTTGCAGAGTTCCGACCCTGCCTCACACAGGAAGCGGCGCTGGTCCTAATCCAGGCACTTGTCATCTCCCGTCTGGATTACTGCAACTTGCTGTTGGCGGCGCTCCCTGCCTGTGCCATCAAACCCCTACAACTCATCCAGAACGCCGCAGCCCATCTGGTGTTCAACCTTCCCAAGTTCTCTCACGTCACCCCGCTCCTCCGCACACTCCACTGGCTTCCAGTTGAAGCTTGCATCTGCTACAAGACCATGGTGCTTGCCTACGGAGCTGTGAGGGGAACGGCACCTCCGTACCTTCAGGCTCTGATCAGTCCCTACACCCAAAGAAGGGCACTGAGTTCATCCACCTCTGGCCTGCTCGCCTCCCTACCTCTGTGGAAGCACAGTTCCCGCTCAGCCCAGTCAAAACTGTTCGCTGCTCTGGCACCCCAATGGTGGAACAAGCTCCTTCACGACGCCAGGACAGCGGAGTCAATCACCACCTTCCGGAGACACCTGAAACCCCACCGCTTTAAAGAATACCTGGGATAGGATTAAGTAATCCTGCTAACCCCCCCCCCCTACCCTCCCCCCCAAAAAGATATAGATGTACTATTGTAAAGTGGTTGTTCCACTAGATATCATAAGGTGAATGCACCAATTTGTAAGTCGCTCTGGATAAGAGCGTCTGTTAAATGACGTAAATGTAAATGTAATGTAGTACTGTGAGCCTCCCATAGTCTATTCTTGACTTGGGGATTGTGAAGAGACCTCTGGTGGCATGTCTTGTGGGGTGTGCTGTGTGCTAGTAGTTTAAACAGACACCTCTGTGCAATCAGCATGTCAACACTTCTTACAAAAACAAGCAGTAATTAAGTCAATCTCTCCTCCACTTTGACCCATGAGAGATTTACATTCATATCATTAATGTGAGCTCTCCATGTACATTAAAGGGCCAGCCGTGCTGCCCTGTTCTGAGACAATTGTACATTTCCGAGGTCCCTCTTTGTGGCACCTGACCACATGACTGAACAGTAGTCCAGGTGTGGCAAAACTAGAGCCTTGTTAGTGTTGTTAAAAAGGCAGAGTAGTGCTTTATTATGGACAGACTTCTCCCCATTTTAGCATGACAGTTTTGACCATGACAGTTTACAATCCAGTGTTACTCCAAGCAGTTTAGTCACCTCAACTTCCTCAATTTCCACGTTATTTATTACAATATTTAGTTGAGGCTTAGAGTTTAGTGAATGATTTGTCCCAAATACAATACTTTTCATTTTTGAAATATTTAGGACTAACTTATTCCTTGCCACCCATTCTGAAATGAACCACAGCTCTTTGTTAAATGTTGCAGTGATCTCACTCTCTGTAGTAGCTGAAGTGCATAGTGTTGAGTCATCCGCATACATAGATACACTTTACTCAAAGCCAGTGCCATGTCATTAGTAAAGATTGAAAAAAGTAAGGGTTCTAGACAGCTGCCCTGCGGATTTCCTGATTCTACCTGGATTATGTTGGAGAGGCTTCCATTAAAGAACACCCTTGTTGGTCTGTTAGACAGATAAATCTTTATCCACAATATAGCAGGGGGTGTAAGGCCATAACACATACGTTTTTCCATTAGCAGACTATGATTGATAATGTCAAAAGCAGCACTGAAGTCTAACAAAAAATGTCTCTCAGCTAATCATCAGTAATTTGTGTAAGTGCCGTGCTTGTTGAATGTCCTTCCCTATAAGCATGCTGAAAGTATGTTGTCAATTTGTTTACAGTAAAATAGCCTTGTATCTGGTCAAACATATATATATTTTTTGTTTACTAAGGGTTGGTAACAGGCTGATTGATTGGCTATTTGAGCCAGTAAAAGGGGCATTACTATTCTTGGGTAGAATAATTACTTTTGCTTCCCCCCCAGGCCTGAGGAAACACACTTCCTAGTAGGCTTAGATTGAAGATATGGCAAATAGGAGTGGTATTATCGTCCGTTATTATCCTCAGTAATTTTCCATCCAAGTTGTCAGACCCCGGTGACTTGTCGTTGTTGATAGACAACAATAATTTTTTCCCCTCTTCCACACTCACTTTTACAAAATTCTAAATTACAATGCCAGTCTTTCATAATTTGATCAGTTATACTTGGATGTGTAGTGTCAGTGTTTGTTGCTGGCATGTCATTCCTAAATTTGCTAATATTGCCAATAAAAAAATAATTTATTAAGTAATTGGCAATATCATTTGGTTTTGTGTTGAATGAGCCATCTGATTCAATGAATGGTGCAGCTGAGTTTGCCTTTTTGCCTAAAATGTCATTTAAGGTGCTCCAAAGTTTTTTTGAAATTTTCATTTCACCTTTATTTAACCAGGTAGGCCAGTTGAGAACAAGTTCTCATTTACAACTGTGTCCTGGCCAAGATAAAGCAAAGTAGTGTGACACAAACAACAACACAGAGTTACACATGGAATAAACAAACGTACAGTCAATAACACAATACAAAAAAAAAATATATACAGTGTGTGCAAATGAGGCAAGATTAGGGAGGTAAGGCAATAAATAGGCCGTAGTGGCGAAGAAATAACAATTTAGCAATTAAACACTGGAGAGATAGATGTGCAGAAGATGAATGTGCAAGTAGAGATACTGGGGTGCAAAGGAGCAAATTAATAACAATATGGGGATGATGTAGTTGGATGGACTATTTACAGATGGGCTATGTACAGGTGCAATGATCGGTGAAAGGCAGCCAAAGGAGGAATTGGCTTTGGGGGTGACCAGTGAAATATACCTGCTGGTCATCCCCAAAGCCAACACCTCCTTTGGCCGCCTTTCCTTCCAGTTCTCTGCTGCCAATGACTGGAACGAATTGCAAAAATCACTGAAACTGCAGACTCATATCTCCCTCACTAACTTTAAGCATCAGCTATCTAAGCAGCTCACCGATCTCTGCAGCTGCACACAGGCCATCTGTAAATAGCCCATCCAACTGGCCTAACAGGTTAAATAAAGGTGGAAAAAAAAATATATACTTCTCAAAAAAATAAAGGGAACACTTAAACAACACATCCTAGATCTGAATGAAAGAAATAATCTTATTAAATACTTTTTTCTTTACATAGTTGAATGTGCTGACAACAAAATCACACAAAAATAATCAATGGAAATCCAATTTATCAACCCATGGAGGTCTGGATTTGGAGTCACACTCAAAATTAAAGTGGAAAACCACACTACAGGCTGATCCAACTTTGATGTAATATCCTTAAAACAAGTCAAAATGAGGCTCAATAGTGTGTGTGGCCTCCACGTGCCTGTATGACCTCCCTACAATGCCTGGGCATGCTCCTGATGAGGTGGCGGACGGTCTCCTGAGGGATCTCCTCCCAGACCTGGACTAAAGCATCCGCCAACTCCTGGACAGTCTGTGGTGCAACGTGGCGTTGGTGGATGGAGCGAGACATGATGTCCCAGTTGTGCTCATTTGGATTCAGGTCTGGGGAACGGGCGGGCCAGTCCATAGCATCAATGCCTTCCGCTTGCAGGAACTGCTGACACACTCCAGCCACATGAGGTCTAGCATTGTCTTGCATTAGGAGGAACCCAGGGCCAACCGCACGAGCATATGGTCTCACAAGGGGTCTGAGGATCTCATCTCGGTACCTAATGGCAGTCAGGCTACCTCTGGCGAGCACATGGAGGGCTGTGCGGCCCCCCAAAGAAATGCCACCCCACACCATGACTGACCCACCGCCATACCGGTCATGCTGGAGGATGTTGCAGGCAGCAGAACGTTCTCCATGGCGTCTCCAGACTCTGTCACGTCTGTCACGTGCTCAGTGTGAACCTGCTTTCATCTGTGAAGAGCACAGGGCGCCAGTGGCGAATTTGCCAATCTTGGTGTTCTCTGGCAAATGCCAAACGTCCTGCACGGTGTTGGGCTGTAAGCACAACCCCCTTCTGTGGACGTCGGGCCCTCATACCACCCTCATGGAGTCTGTTTCTGACCGTTTGAGCAGACACATGCACATTTGTGGCCTGCTGGAGGTCATTTTGCAGGGCTCTGGCAGTGCTCCTCCTGCTCCTCCTTGCACAAAGGCGGAGGTAGCGGTCCCGCTGCTGGGTTGTTGCCCTCCTACGACCTCCTCCACGTCTCCTGATGTACTGGCCTGCCTCCTGGTAGCGCCACCATGCTCTGGACACTACGCTGACAGACACAGCAAACCTTCTTGCCACAGCTCGCATTGATGTGCCATCCTGGAGGAGCTGCACTACCTGAGCCACTTGAGTGGGTTGTGGACTCCGTCTCATGCTACCACTAGAGTGAAAGCACCGCCAGCATTCAAAAGTGACCAAAACATCAGCCAGGAAGCATAGGAACTGAGAAGTGGTCTGTGGTCCCTACCTGCAGAACCACTCCTTTATTGGGGGTGTCTTGCTAATTGCCTATAATTTCCACCTGTTGTCTATTCCATTTGCACAACAGCATGTGAAATTTATTGTCAATCAGTGTTGCTTCCTAAGTGGACAGTTTGATTTCACAGAAGCGTGATTGACTTGGAGTTACATTGTGTTGTTTAAGTGTTCCCTTTATTTTTTTGAGCAGTGTATATAAGTATATAGTGTTTGAAAACAATATTGTAGACTTAATTAGTCTTCACTATGTTTCCATCTTGCTATAGAGAAAAATCCCCTGCTTTTCTTTTTCTTGAAGTCGAGTTGTCACATGTTCTCATATATGTAGTCTTACAGGCTAACTATATGAAATAAGAATCAACATCATACATGGTGTTACCCAATTCCCCTAGTCCTTGGTACGGCATGCTAGCCAGTAGATCTTGAGGCAGGCGTACAGTACATGCACCCAACTGTTCCACATGTTGTTCGTCTGAGGCCTATCCTCTCCACTCTCCTCCCGTTCCTCTCATTCCTTTACTCTCCTACATCAAACACCCCTCAGGGGAGAGTGTACAGAAAACACAACACAGGATTAAAACAGGCTTTTTCGGGATGCCGTACAGTCCACAGTCCCCAACCAGCCAAGTGAAAGACACAACGTTTCTGTAATCTATTTGTTTTAAAGTTGTGAGGAGAGAAATATTCCCTTATTCCATCTTTTCTCCTTTTGTTCTCTCCTCAACTGACCCTGTTTTATCTTCCTCCCCCTATTTCTCTCTTCTGTTTACCTTAATCCTGCTGTTTGTCTTTCCTTCTTTCTTTCCTCTCCCCTCCCTCGCTTCGTCTCCACCTCTCACATTCTATTCTATTTAACTGTTCCAATTCAGCCCCTCCATGGTGCATGCAGCCTTATATACTGTAGCTGTCATCATATCTGTGTGCTGCTAAAACCTTATCCATTATAATGAAAGAGTCTGGGAACCCTGTACCAAGTCTCCTCTCTAGCTTATGTCATCTCTTTATCTCTTCTGCTCATTTCCTCTCTATTTATCCCCCTTTTCTTATTACTTGTTCTTCTATTATATCTCTTTCAGAGCCACACCCTGCTCTTCCCCTCTTTCTCTTGACTCCCATTCGCTTTCTATCTTTCTCTCTCTCCCCCCTTTCTCTCCCATCCTGTTCTTCCTCCACCTTCTGACCGAGCCTGAATCTGTCTTTACCTTTGCTTTTGTTCTCCATCTCAACCCATTACTTCCCTTCAACCGCTATAACCCTTCCCCCCATGTCCCTCTCCTCTCGGTCCCACTCTGTAGGAGTAGCTGACAGCCACCATCTCTCCAACCCCTCCTACTCATCCCCCTCTCCTTGTCTCTGTCTCATCCTTTAGGAGTGGGTGACAGCCACTGACCTGCTCATCTCTCTGGACAGGCTCAACACATTCGGAGATGAGTTCTTCAAGGACGCCAAGGTGCTGCGATCCTACTTCTACGCCATCTCCGATTTCTCCGTAGGCGCCAGGTAACACACACCTGACGTCTAAGAGAGAGAGGGAGAGAAAAAGGGAGAGAACAAGAGAGGGAGCGAAAGAAGAGAGGGAGAGAAGAAGAGAGGGAGAGCCTGTTTGCTTTGATTTATCTTTGTCTTTGCTCATTTCTCAGACAGACTCGACTATGAAACAACAACCCAGCTCGTTATAGTGCCCCATTTGATAGATAATAAAATAGATATTAAAACAGATAATAAAATGCTTTTCCACATTTCGTCCCACTCTGTATCCTTTTTACATAACAAATAGTCTAACTCAACACAAGCCCTCTATGGTCCTGGACAGTAGATTGTAAGGCTAATAGACAGAACACACTCCCTCCCTCCGCCTACCAAGTTCCCCCACTAAAAAGAACAGAGCCACATCATCCTCCTCTGTCCCCATGTCTTTTCCATCACTATCCCTGCTCTGTCTCTTGTCCTCATACCTGGGTTCAAATTCTATTTGAAATCATTCAAAAACGGCAAACCCGGCGCATCTGGCACTCCGGGTAGACCAGAGCAAACACTCCATGTATTTGAAAGATTTCAAATAATATTTTAACACAGGTCTGCTGGTCCTTGGGCTTATTCCTCACAGTAACGAGAAGGGACAACAGGAGGCGGGCAGCACAGACAGGATGTCCATGGGCATGGCACAATAACATGAACCTTATTAAGTAGTTAATATGAAGCCTTCACCCACTGCTTCAACAGGATCTGACACCTGTCATAAGTGTTTATGATCAAAGCGAGGGGTGACAGTCTGACAAATGACCCAACAATGTCACCATGACACCTGAAGGAATGAAGGGGGGCAAGCTGACAACTTGTTGGGCTTGCGTAGTCAGCCTAGCTTGTTGGATTGGCCATAGCAGTGCTAGCACTTGTCACTTGGTCAATTCGCGCACTGATTGTTATGAATGGACACAATTAGTGTCAGGGTATGTCAATGTGTTGAATTAAATGGTCAGCTAGTGGAGTATAGTACCGTAATTTCCGGACTATTAAGCGCACCTGAATATAAGCCGCACCCACTGAATATAAAAACAAATATTATTTTGAACATAAATAAGCCGCACATGTCTATAAGCCGCAGGTGCCTACAGGTACATTGAAACAAATTAACTTTACACAGGCTTTAACGAAACACGGCTTGTAACAAAATTAAATAGGCTTTAACGAAACACGGCTCGTAACAAAAATAAATAGGCTTTAACGAAACACGGCTTGTAACAAAAAAAAAAATAATTAGCAGTAAGCTTTAGTTGTCTTTTTGCACTGAGTCAATTCCTCACGCTGCTGTTTCCAACGTCTTATCGTCGACTCATTAAGACCAAGCTTCCGTGCAGCAGCTCTATTTCCTTTTCCAACAGCCAGATCAATCGCCTTCAACTTGAAAGCTGCATCATATGCATTTCTCCGTGTCTTTGCCATGATGAGGGTGACAAAATGACTACCGTAATCAGAATGATGGGAAGTTTGAGAGTGCGCGATTTTATCTAAACAGTAAACTAAAAAGTTGTTTGACCTTAACCCGTTCGGCAATTTCATTGGTCTAATGAAAGCTTCATGCCGCCAAAAAACTGAGCACGTCACAGAATGTGTTTTTTCGAGAGAAAAAAATTGAAAGCGGGAAAAATCCATATATTAGCCGCGTCATTGTTTAAGCCGCGAGGTTCAAAGCCTGGGAAAAAAGTTGCAGTTTATAGTCCGGAATTTACGGTAACTCAAAATAGTAAAAAGAAATGGTCCAAAACTGACGGACTACTAAGCTGCTATATGAGCTATTCTCTGTGCCATATTCATTATTGTGGTTGTCAAGATTACCTCAGAGTTTACTACTAGAGACATCAGTTGGTGGTTGGGGGCAATTTTCACTTTCTTACTAACAACTTCCTTGTCACAACAACAACAACAGAAACAGAAATAACTGATTGGGAGCCGTTAGCATAAAGAGTCTGGATCTGGGACAGCTGGTTAAATCTGACAGGGACAGGCGATGATAAGCCCCCCTCTTCCCTCCCAGAAAGGCCCTCTGCCGAACCAATGACAGAGGATGCTCCCCAAATGGCACCCTATTTCATGCACTACTTTTTACCAGGGCCCAAAAAGCTCTAGTCAAAAGTAATGCACTATATAGGGAAGAGGGTGTCAGTTGGGATGCAGGCAGGCACTATACAGAGTCAACACAACAAGGAGAATAAGACACTGTCATCCTCACGGTGTCACAGTAAAGATAGGGCCTCAGCTAACAGCTATTGGCCAAACATCCTTTATCATTAAATGACTTCATAGGAAATGGTATTTTCTCGACTGGTTGGAAAGGATATGTATAACTTGATATATAACATACACACACACACACACACACACACACACACACACACACACACACACACACACACACACACACACACACACACACACACACACACACACACACACACACACACACACACACACATACACACACACACATACACACACACACACAGTGACTGGTAGTTGAAGTTGTTTATGCTCAGGGACATCTTGTGCAGACGAGAGTTGGACACACAGGGGAGATGAGCAGAACAGAATTCACTGAAGGGGATAAAAACCCACGTTATCCAAGGCGATGTACTGTATCTGCCACTGATAGGTAATGGGAGGTTTTCACAGTGAAAATACTTTCTCACTTTACATCTCCTCCGTTCTGTCCTATTCTCTGTTCTCTGTTAATTTCCTTCTATGTGTGTGTGTGTGTGTGTGTTTGTGTGCGCTCAGTGCATATAAGTTTGTGTCTGTAAATGTGTGTCTGGGTACACACACACCTCTCCATCTTTATCCGCCAGGTGTAAGTGTAACGGCCATGGCAGTGAGTGTGTGTTGGACGAGCAGGGGGCTCTGGTGTGTGACTGCCAGCATCACACTGTCGGGGTGGACTGCCAGAGGTGTCACCCATTCTACCAGGATAGGCCTTGGGCCAGGGCCACCGGAGACTCTGCCAACCAGTGTATGAGTGAGTATTGGAGATTGGTTTAGTTCAGTCACCCCTGGGGAAATGTATAGTTGGGGTAGTGTATGAGTGAGTATTGGAGCCAAGTTCCTTTAGGAGTACATAAAGTATGAGTGAGTACCCAGGTATTTGTTCAAAGAACCCTGGGAGAAGGCTATAGGAGAGTTGGAGGTAGGACAGCTGAACCCTAGGAGTAGGTTATGGGGGAGAGTTGGAGGGAGGACAGCTAAACCCTAGAAGTAGGTTATGGGAGAGTTGGAGGGAGGACAGCTGAACCCTAGGAGTAGGCTACAAGAGATTTGGATGGAGGTCAGCTGAAGGCTGGGAGTAGGCTATAGTAGAGTTGGAGGGAGGACAGCTGAACCCTCTGAGTAGGCTATAGGAGGGTTGGGGGGAGGACAGCTGAACCCTTGGAGTAGGCTACAAGAGAGTTGGAGGGAATACAGCTGAACCCTAGGAGTAGACTATAGAAGAATTGGAGGGAGGTCAGCTGAACCCTAGGAGTAGGCTATAGGGGGGTTGGAGGGAGGACAGCTGAAACCCTTGGAGTAGGCTATAGGAGAGTTGGAGGGAATACAGCTGAACCCTAGGAATAGGCTATAGGAGAGTTGGAGGGAGGACAGCTGAACCCTAGGAGTAGGCTATAGGAGATTTGGAGGGAGGACAGCTGAACCCTAGGAGTAGGCTATAGGAGAGTTGGAGGGAGGTCAGCTGAAGGCTGGGAGTAGGCTATAGTAGAGTTGGAGGGAGCACAGCTGAACCCTCTGAGTAGGCTATAGGAGAGTTGGAGGGAATACAGCTGAACCCTAGGAGTAGGCTATAGGAGAGTAGGAGAGAGGACAGCTGAACCATAAGAGTAAATTAATAGAGAGTTGAAGGGAGGACAACTGAACCCTCTGAGTAGGCTACATGAGAGTTGGAGGGAGGACAGCTGAACATTGATGTACAGTAACCCCATAACACTGTATTTACAAAGCATACCTACTGTAATGATATTGAACTTATCATATGTAAATGTAGGTGTTGGTGTAGCATAATGAAGATGAATTCCACCTGCACATGTGTACTGTAAGAGTCCTTGTGTGTGTGTGTGTGTGTGTGTGTGTGTGTGTGTGTGTGTGTGTGTGTGTGTGTGTGTGTGTGTGTGTGTGTGTGTGTGTGTGCATAGGTTTACATTTATTGTCATGAATTTTGTTCTGGAGGCAGCTCTAACCATAATCCCCACCTTAACTTAACCTTACCCAAACTGCTAACCCTAACCTTACATTTTTGTTTTCATACATTTTTACAATATATACAATTTTTGCAGCTGGCTCATCTAGCGGAAATCGCTCCCTTCCGCCTCCAGGTCAAGATTCATGACAATAAACATCAACCTGCTGCTGTATGTGTCACGTCCTGACCAGTATAAGGGGCTATTTGTCATTGTAGTTTGGTCAGGACGTAGCAGGGGGTGTTTGTTTTATGTGGTTCGGGGTTTGTTGGGATATGTATTTATGTAAGAGGGGTGTTTGTTTTATGTGTTCCAGGTTTTTGGGTATTGTTCTATGTTTTGTATTTCTATGGTTTTTCTATGTTGTGTATTTCTTTGTTGGCCTGGTATGGCTCTCAATCAGGTACATCGTTGTTGCTGATTGGGAGTCATACTTAGGTAGCCCTTTTTTCACCTGTGATTTGTGGGAAGTTGATTTTGCATAGCTGTGTGTGTAGCCTGCAATACTGTGCGTTTATCCGTTTTCTTGTTTTGTTTCGTTAAGTGTTCAATAAAAGTTAAAATGAGCACTCAACCAGCTGCGCCTTGGTCTACTCCGTACGACGACCGTTACAGTATGTGTGTGTGTGCGCATGTGTGTATATGTACATGTGTACATGCCTGTGTGTGTGTGTGTGTGTGTGTGTGTGTGTGTGTGTGTGTGTGTGTGTGTGTGTGTGTGTGTGTGTGTATAAATTAGCGTGAGTGCGAATATCAGCGCGGTTCAGGCTTATCGCGCTGTGCACTGAGTGGTGAATGGTTCTTTTGAACACTGCTGAGGAGGAATTGTAATTGGTTGGACTGATAAACCCATAAAGGAGAGGCCTCGTTAATTGTTTTTATGCTTGATTCTATTAAGCAACAAGCTTGTTTTAATTACACTCATGCTGTGTTCTAAATAGCACCCTGTTCCCTATATAGTGTACTACCTTTGACCAGGGCACATAGAGCTATGGTCAAATGTATTGCACTATGTAGGGAATAGGGTGCAATTTGGGAGGAACCCTGAGTCTCTGTACCAAACAGATGGCTTTTTTAAATAGACTGCCCCATGCAGCTGCACTGTACTGTAAAGGAAAAAATGAATATATTATTAAATACAGAACTAGAGAGTAAAAGTCAATGCTCTGTGTATTATAACGTTCACCCTCCATATTCGTCGAGATAGAAACTCATTTTGCCGCAGCTTACAGGCCAAGCTCTGTCTCTCTCTTCTCTGCTGTGTATGGCATGTGTCTGGAACCAGTACCATATGTCCCTACTTGTCAGAACACACACACTTTAATTGACAACGGGTGTCTTTTCTCTGCCGAGAGAGAGAGAGACAGAGAGAGAGAGAGAGAATGAGAGAGACAGAGAGAAAGAGAGAGAGAGAGAAAGAGAGAGACAGAGAGAGAGAGAGAGAGAGAGAGGGGTGGAGGGGAAGAGAGTTGAGCAAAGTACACACAGACACATAGGCAAGCACAGTTGTTTATATTTATCTTGTCTCAACATCCTTCTGGTTATTACCAAGTTACTCAGCAGACATAAGTGTCTAATTTAGCTTACTATCTACTTCCTAGTTAGGAAGCCATTTTAGTAAGTGCACCTGAGATACCTGCCTTGAATACATGTGTAATGACTCAGGCAGACTCAATCTATTTGCAGTCAGACACATTATCACTCATGATCATCTTTAAAGGGTATATATGAACAATTTTAACAGGGAAAACAACTTTTACAAAACAACTCAACATCCAGCCAGTAGCCTATTCACAACCAACAGTAATCTAATTTCCCCCCATTTAAGAAATCACACTATTGATGGATTTCCATCAATTGCTCTGTGACATCATTGGGGGAACCACTCGCTGAATTCTTGGCATAGTAATCAATGGTCAGCATTTTAGACCATGTAGCTAGGCTATCCTATGAAATAATTTTGCAACAAAATGTTCTGACACAACAGCCTAGTAGTCAAATGACATGTCACCACGTTTCATTTACAGATGTCCATGTCCATAGAGTGATAAATAGATGACAAGGTGCTTTGCAAAGTATAGGACTGGCTATTTATCACTGACATGTGCAGATCATAACAGCTGTAATATGACAATAATAAGTCATTTTTTTATGTAAAATATGACAC
Source organism: Salmo trutta (assembly GCF_901001165.1). Lineage (NCBI taxonomy): Eukaryota > Metazoa > Chordata > Actinopteri > Salmoniformes > Salmonidae > Salmo > Salmo trutta. The sequence goes on from NC_042979.1 coordinate 32,048,950, forward strand.
GCAGGGATGGATTGATTAGGGGATGTTCATTCAACAAACAACCAGTTAGCTGTTCAACTCAATGCCAATCAAGTAGCCTACCCAGTACCCATATGTCCAAAAGGCTACTGACTGGGAGTGTACACTCATAAGGTGTGAATGGCAGCTACCACGGTCTCTCCTTCGAAAACACGCCATGGTCTCTGCCTAGAAAACTCCTCAGACTAGCCTGTCATTCAGGCCATTATTGGAGGGACAGCGCAGTGCATGAACAAGGCAGGAAGAAAGAGAGATAAAGAGAGAGAGATAAAGAGAGAGAGAGAGATAAAGAGAGAGAGAGAGAGAGATAAAGAGAGAGAGAGATAAAGAGAGAGAGATAAAGAGAAAGAGAGATAAAGAGAGAGAGATAAAGAGAGAGAGATAAAGAGAGAGATAAAGAGAGAGAGAGAGATAAAGACAGAGAGAGAGAGAGAGAGAGAGAGAGAGATAAAGACAGAGAGAGAGAGAGATAAAGAGAGAGAGAGCTAAAGAGAGAGAGAGAAAGAGAGAGAGAGATAAAGAGAGAGAGAGAGATAAAGAGAGAGAGAGAGAGAGAGAGATAAAGAGAGAGAGAGAGATAAAGAGAGAGAGAGATAAAGAGAGAGAGAGAGATAAAGAGAGAGAGATAAAGAGAGAGAGATAGAGATAGAGAGAGAGAGAGAGATAAAGAGAGAGAGATAAAGAGAGAGAGAGATAAAGAGAGAGAGAGAGATAAAGAGAGAGAGAGAGATAAAGAGAGAGAGAGAGATAAAGAGAGATAAAGAGAGAGAGAGAGAGAGATAAAGAGAGAGAGATAAAGAGAGAGAGATAAAGAGATAAAGAGATAAAGAGAGTGAGAGATAAAGAGAGAGAGAAAGAGATAAAGAGAAAGAGAGAGATAAAGAGAAAGAGAGAGATAAAGAGAAAGAGAAAGAGAAAGAAAGAGAGAGAGAGAGAGAGAGAGAGAGAGAGAGAGAGAGATGGCAGCCCACGGGACCACTGAGGTTGTAGGTGTGTACATTTTCCACCTCTCAAAATGTAGGCTACTTCTAATAAAGTTAACAAAGCACTCACTAGCCTAGCTAGCTACTGTAATGAATAGCTAGATGCAGATATGTTGATTACAGAAACTGTGCAAAGCTGGTGGACATGGAAATCAAATACGTCATTCTCCTCATTGATGGGCCGGACACCACTCGGAATAGACTTGAGCTTCTTCGTCTCCACATTTCAGCACCACATCCAACTTCCAACTATACTAGGCTACTTTAGCTACTACTAGGCTACCTACTGTATTATGGTCACATCCAGCTACGTTCAGACAATGTTCAGAAATGCTACAGTCACTTAAATACATCAATAAAGTAGTTTAAAAGAGGTAGCATACCTTTGGCTGGATGCCATGTTCCAGTAGGCCTAAATGAGCTTAAGATGAATTTTTCAACGGTGATTATTATCCAACCAAGAAGGTTAGGTAAGGTTATGTCTATGGCCACCAATTACATGGTCAATGTTGCAAATGTGAAGTGTAAGCCGTTGATCATATAGGCCTCCCACTGGGCACACACTGGTTGAATCGACGTTGGACCAACGTGGAATAGACGTTGAGTTGACTTCTGTGCCCAGTGGGCTGTCGCATATGTGGATGTTCAAAATAGAGATTTATTTGTATTTCTAGAATCAGATACCTATATAATTGACTAAGCAGGTCCATCTTAATTCTGCTATTAGGCAATGGGATATTGACTATATTTTCCCCTGTTTTTCGATGGCCTCTGCTATAGTAGACTATTATGCTGCAGTTGATTGACTCGTGACCTCCATTGCTTCAGAATTACACATTTCCAGAACGTTTTAAAAAGTATGTTCACAAACTGTTGGTTTAAGTTCTTATTGTTTATTTTTTAGGAATCAAATGTTAATATATAGAATGAAAATAAGACTATGGTGCCTGGTGAAGAATGTTCTTCTCCATGACAACTTGTTTCATATACACCCCAAGGCCTTTTTATACCTCATATCTTCACGTCTGCTACAGCTACTATAAGCAAAAATCAACACATGTAAATAAAGTAATTGACTGTAGTAGGTGTTTTATTATGTCTTATGTTTTTCACATTTTAGTCATTAGCAGAATCATATCCAGTGGTTTACAAATCAGACTTTCATATCTTACTGTGTAGGCCCACCTGTATGCACCCAAATCCAATAAACTGAGAATGACACATGTAAGGCATGGATGGACTGTAACTATGCAGCACTGGTTTAGACCTTGATGATCTTTCTGTGGCTCTGGGGCCTATCTCTAGATAGAGTCTCGTTAATATATGCCTAATCTCTATACACTAATAGCAAATACACTCACTTCCTACTCTGTAGAGCAAAATACAACTAGAACGGAACCTCTCTTCTCTTCAATCAGGGAGGAATAATCATATAGTTATTGCAAACTTAACAGAAAATGTGATGTGTAATAAAATAGGATATTTTCTAGAATCCTAAACCTCATGTAGCCAGACAGAGAGACAGCAGAATACTGCAGTGGAGAGGAAATGCAGAGTACTCTACCAAGCCCTGTGATTGGAGGTTATCGACTGAGTAATCGTCTCTTGTACAAACACTTATTAGCGTTATCACGGTGGCCCCTGACTAAGTGATTGGCTGATCATTAGGCCCATGTAAAATGGGATTAGAAATGTACCTGTACATTAGGATCCAATCCCACACGCATAATCTCTCATAAACATACAGTAACCCCATCCATTCTCTCTCACTTTTCCTCCCCATCTCACTCTGCCTCTCGCCATTTCCCTTCCCTCATCTCCTCCCTCTCTCTCTCCCCTCCCTCTCTTTTTGCTCATCCTTTCCCCTCTCTTTCTTATTTACCTCTCACTCTCCCTCCCTCCCTTCCATACCACCCACCCACCCACCCACCTTCTCTTCCTCTCGCTATCCCCCCTGTCTCTCTCTCCTTCTCTCTCTCTCTCCTCAGTGTGTAACTGCAGTGGGCGAGCGGATGTGTGTGTGTTCGATGCGGAGCAGTATCGCAGCACAGCCAGTGGGGGGAGCTGTGTGGACTGTAGGGACCAGACTGATGGACCGCATTGTGAACGCTGTAGAGAGAACCACTACCGACGGTCACCACAGGACCCCTGCAGCCCCTGTGACTGTAACACCATGGGTAAACCATGTATTTTAGACTGCTTCATATTAAGGCATCATAAACATGAACTATCTATCCATCTATCCATCCATCCATCCATCCATCCATCCATCCATGTCTCTCTCTCTCTCTCTCTCCATCCCTGACTATCTCTCTGTATCTCACTCACTCTCTCACCCTGTCATTCTCCCCCCCTCTCTCCCTCCCACTCTCTCTCTCATTCTCTCTCTCTCTTTCTCCCTCCCTCCCTCCCTTCTCTCTCCCAGGTTCTGTGAGTTTGCAGTGTGGTGTGGAGGGGAAGTGTGAGTGCAGACCCAGTGTGACAGGGGAGAAGTGTGACACCTGTCAACCTGGTTTCCACTCCCTCAGCCCTGGCGGCTGCAGGTACACACACACACGTACACAGAAAAATAAACAAACACTTTGAAGACAGAGGGAGAGTAATAGAACAATGCAGTTTTTTTTTAAATGATATTTTTTCTGTCTGTATGCATCTAATCTACGACCATGTTCAGTAGGCCACAATATTGTGGAACTATCTGCCGGGTCTGTACATTACACTCCTGAATGCAACCCTGTGTGGGGTGTGTGTTCATATTGCATTTCAACATGCAGACATGTTATTTTAGAAGCACATCTTAACTTTCCTTGAACCTCTGGTGTAGAGTAGAGCAGCAATCCAATTCTAGTTTGTGTTTATTGATTTATTTTGTCATGCTGCAGTGGTTCTAGCCATTAGAAACGCACTATCCCTGACCCTATTTACTTCTGTAGTGTTGAGGTGTACACCAGGGCTGAGCAGAATATCAAAATGTGGACTTTCATCCAGTTTGCAACAACTATCCACTATTGCTGTTGTTGCTAATTCATCACTAATGTTACCTGATCTATTACCAATATCGCTATTTGCAATGTCCTTACTATAAACTTGATATAGTAAACAGTAACTACACCTATCCCAATGATATAGTGAACAGTACCTACTCCTATCCCCTTGACACAGTAAACAGTACCTACACCTATCCCCTTGATATAGTAAACAGTACATAGACCTATCCCCTTGATATAGTAAATAATACCAACACCTATCCCCTTGATATAGTAAACAATACCCACTCCTATCCCCTTGATATAGTAAACAGTACATAGACCTATCCCCTTGATATAGTAAATAATACCAACACCTATCCCCTTGATATAGTAAACAATACCCACTCCTATTGCCTTAATATAGTAAGCAGTACCTACACCTATCCCCTTGATATAGTAAATAATACCAACACCTATCCCCTTGATATAGTAAACAATACCCACTCCTATTGCCTTAATATAGTAAACAGTACCCACTCCTATCCCCTTGATATAGTAAACAGTACCTCCTACTATCACCTTCATATAGTAAACAGTACCAACACCTATCCCCTTAATATAGTAAAAGTACCTACTCCTATCCACTTGATATACTAAACAGCACCTACACCTATCCCTTTAATATAGTAAACATTACCCACTCCAATCTCCTTAATATAGTCAACAGTACCTACTCCTATCCCCTTAATATAGTAAACAGTACCTACTCCTATCCCCTTAATATAGTAAACAGTACCCACTCCAATCCTCTTAATAGAGTCAACATTTACCACTCCTATACCATTGATATAGTAAACAGTAGCCACTCCTATCCCCTTAATATAGTAAACAGTACCTACTCAAATCCCCTTAATATAGTAAACAGTACCCACTCCTATCTCCTTAATAGAGTCAACATTTCCCACTCCTATCCCCTTGATGTAGTAAACAGTACCTACACCTATTACCTTGAAATAGTAAACAGTACCTAAACCTATCCCTTTAATATAGTAAACTGTACCTACTCCTGTCCCCTTGATATAGTAAACAGTACCTACACCTATCCGCTTAATATAGTAAACAGTACCTACTTCAATGCCCTTGATATAGTAAAAAGCACATACTCCTATCCCCTTGATATAGTAAACAGTACCCACTCCTGTCCCCTTGATATAGTAAACAGTACCTACACCTATCCGCTTAATATGGTAAACAGTACCCACTCCTGTCCCCTTGAGAAAGTGAACAGTACCTCCTCCTATCCCCTTGATATTGTAAAGAGCACCTACACCTATCCCCTTTATATTGTAAACAGTACCTACAACTGTCCTATTATTAATATAGTAAACAGTACCTCCTCCTATCCCCTTAATATAGTAAACAGTTCCCACTCCTATCCCGTTGATATAGTAAACACTACCCACTCCTATCCCCTTCATATAGTAAACGGTACCTACTCCTATCCCCTTAATATTGTAAACAGTACCTACTCATAACGCCTTAATATAGTAAACAGTACACAATCCTATCCACTTTATACAGTAAACAGTACATACACCTATCATCTTGATATAGTAAACAGTACCTACACCTATCCCTTTAATATAGGATACAGCACCTACTCCTATCCCCTTGATATAGTAAGCAGTATCTACACCTATAACCTTAATATGGTAAACAGTACCTACTCCAATGCCCTTGATATAGTAAACAGCACATACTCCTATCCCCTTAATGTAGTTATCAATTCCTCCTCCTATCCCCTTGATATAATAAATAGTACCTACACCTATCCCCTTGATATAGTAAACAGTACCTACACCTATCTTTTTAATATATTAAACAGTACCTACACCTATCCCCCAATATAGTAAACAGAACCTACTTCTATCCCCTTAATATAGTAAACATTACCCACTCCTATCCTCTTCATGAGGTAAATAGTACCTACACATATCCCCTTAATATAGTAAACAAAACCTGCAATGCCTCCTCTATGACGCACCACCAACGCCTCCTCTCTGGCTGTCTGTTGGACCTCTGGATTTGGCAGAAATCAATGTCCAAATCAAAACTCATTGGCTCCTTGGTGACTCAAGGTGGTGGGAATTTTCATATCACAGCATGGACGATGTTTAGCTGAATCATTCACACTGCAGACTAGAGAAAGGAGAGCTAGGAAGGACAAACACACTGAGTTAGAGAATCACAGCAATGGCTATGTACGGACCTCCACTGGTTTATAATACAGACACTCAAGGACACCAGGCATACACTTAATTAAAACTTCTTCAGGATTGGTGTCCTTTCCGAGGGACGGTTGAGCTAACGTAGGCTAATGCAATTAACATGAGGTTGTAAGTAACAAGAAAATTTCCCATAACATAGGCATATCTGATATTGGCAGAAAGCTTAAATTCTTGTTAATCTAACTGCACTGTCCCATTTACAGTAGCTATTACAGTGAAAGAATACCATGCTATTGTTTGAGGAGAGTGCACAATTTTGAACATGAAAAGTTATTAATAAACAAATTAGGCACATTTGGGCAGTCTTGATACAACATTTTGAACAGAAATGCAATGGTTTATTGGATCAGTCTAAAACTTTGCACATACACTGCTGCCATCTAGTTGTCAAAATCTAAATTGCACCTGGGCTGGAATAATACATTATGGCCTTTCTCTTGCATTTCAAAGATGATGGTACAAAAAATACAAATAATGGTTGGTTTTTCTTTGTATTATCTTTTACCAGATATATTGTGTTATATTCTCCTACATTCCTTTCCCATTTCCACGAACTGTAAAGTGTTTCCTTTCAAATGGTACCAAGAATGTGCATATCCTTGCTTCAGGGCCTAAGCTACAGGCAGTTAGATTTGGGTATGTCATTTTAGGCAAAAATTGAAAAAAAAGGGGCCGATCCTTATAAGCATATGGAGAAACACACTTAGACATGTACAGGTGTGTGGGCATGGTATGCTTGCTCCGTTTTTCACTCTCACACAGACAAGCACACACAAACTCTCCTCTTCCCTCCTCCCTCTTCCTCTCCATCCCTCCATCTCTCTCTCCCTCCATCCCTCTCTCCCTCCATCACCTTCCTCAGTCTGCCAGTGTGCTGATCTGAAGTGAGGTGTGAATTACACAGGCCAGTGGAGCGGTGCAGAGTAGAAGCCTGCCCATGGGATAATTGAATTATTGTTAATAGCAACCTTGTTAAAATATTGATTCTGTGTTACAGTTCTGGAGGCAAACAATCAATCAATGAAGGTGATCAAACATGTTTTCATAGAACAAAGCTTTTGATTGACACAGCTTGCGACCCCACCTAACCAATCAAGGTCTGGTGATCAGGCTGTTTTCAGTGTGTGTGTGTGTGTGTGTGTGTGTGTGTGTGTGTGTGTGTGTGTGTGTGTGTGTGTGTGTGTGTGTGTGTGTGTGTGTGTGTGTGTGTGTGTGTGTGTGTGTGTGTGTGTGAAAAGAGAGCGAGCAAAGGCTAAACAACCCTTGCCAGAGTAATTAATCAATGAAACAACATGTGAAACAGAGACACAAAACAAAATACTCAAACAAATATAAATTCTGACTTTCTTACCTCTGTGTTAACCTACAGTAAGTGTCTCATGATGTTATGACCCCAGTTATAAGCAGTTTGACCTCTGGCTAACCTTTTACCTTTACTGGGTGTTGTTATTGTCTCTCCACAGGTTGTGCGACTGTGACCGTAGGGGCAGTGTGGGCGTCTGCTCTGTGCTGGATGGTGGCTGTCACTGCAGGGCTAACGTGGAAGGACAGGCGTGTGACAGGTGACTTTTATATTGTACTGTTCTCTCTTCAAAATTGAAAAAATTGAAAAATAGGCATATGACAGGTGACCCGTGATAGGCTACTGCATCATCACCTTATATAACATAATACTACCCTCCGGTTACCACGGTGACACAGACTCCCAGGAACATTTTCAGTGTTGCCTATTAAGTTACTTTGTCGCTATATTTAGCGAGTTTTCCAACCCCTCCAGCAACTTTTATTGCCTTTAAGAAGTTTTGACACTGAGGATTTCTATGGTTTTAAAAGCATTTAGCGACTTTTCACACTCAATTCTTCCGCAAACGAGAGTGGGAGAAGCTGTCTGCAACAGAAGTCACCACAACGGTGCAGACACAGAAACACTTTGTTCTGCTTCATACTGTTAGCACAATGGCGTACAGGATTAATCTTTGATGCCGCCTGCTGCCATTGTTCAACAGAACATATTTTGACATTGTCTGGCACCGCTCTTTAACTAACTGTATCCAAATGGAGTCGGCATGGTAACCCATTGAAAACAGGTATTCAAACTAACAGACGAGTAAATTTTTTCCAGAGTACTATACACATTATAAATGGTACTGTATACTGAACAAAAATATAAACACAAAATGCAACAATTTAAAAGATTTTACTTAGTTACAGTTCATATAAGGAAATCAGTTAATTTAAATTAATGAATTAGGCCCTAATCTATGGAATTCACATGACTGGGAATACAATCAATCAATCAAATGTATGTATAAAGCCCTTTTTACATCAGCCAATACAGATACCCAAGAAAGCAAAGGTAACTGAACTAAATGACTCGCCCCGTAGCACTCACTTCTATCGTCATGAAGTGCTTTGAGAGGCTAGTTAAAGATCATATCACCTCTACCTTACCTGACACCCTAGACCCACGTCAATTTGCTTACCGCCACAATAGATCCACAGACGATGCAATCAACATCGCACTGCACACTGCCCTATCCCATCTGGACAAGAGGAATACTTATGTAAGAGAGAAGGAATATTTATGCTGTTCAAAGACTATAGCTCAGCCTTCAACACCATAGTACCCTCCAAGCTCACCATTAAGCTCGGGGCCCTGGGTCTGAACCCCGCCCTGTGCAACTGGTTCATGGACTTCCTGACGGGCCGCCCCCAGGTGGTGAAGTTAGGAAACAACACCTCCAGTTCGCTGATCCTCAACACAGGGGCCCACAAAGGTGCGTGCTCAGCCCCCTCCTGTACTCCCTGTTCACCCATGACTGCGTGGCCACGCACGCCTCCAACTCAATCATCAAGTTTTCAGATGACACAACAGTAGTAAGCCTGATTACCAACAATGACGAGACAGCCTACAGCGAGGAGGTGAGTGCCCTGGGAGTGTGGTGCCAGGAAAATAACCTCTGACTATATGTCAACAAAACAAAGGTACTGATTGTGAACTTCAGGAAACAGTAGAGGGAGCCCCCCCCCCCCCCCCCATCCACATCGACGGGACAACAGTGGAGCAGGTGGAAAGCTTTAAGTTCCTTGGCGTACGCATCACTGACGATCTGAAATGGTCCACCCACACAGACAACCTCAAGAGGCTGAAGAAATGCGTCTTGGCACCTAAAACCCTCACAAACTTTTACAGATGCACAATTGAGAGCATCCTGTCGGGCTGTATCACTGCCTGGTACGGCAACTACACCGCCCTCTCCAGAGGGTGGTGTGGTCTGTCCAACGCAAACTACCTGCCCTCCAGGACACCTACAGCAATATCATAAGAAGACCAGCAACCACCCGAGCCACTGCCTGTTCACCCCGTTATCATCCAGAAGGCGAGGTCAGTACAGGTGCATCAAAGCGGGGACCTGAAGGCCATCAGACTGTTAAACAGCCATCACTAGGCGGCTTCCCCTCAGTTACGTAACCCTGCACCTTAGAGGCTGCTGCCCTATATACATTGACTTGAAATCACTGGCCACTTTAATAATGGAACACTAGTCACTTTAATAATGTTTATATATTTTTGCTTTACTCATGTTTTACTCATGTATTCTATTCTACTGTATTTTAGTTTATGCCCTCCGACATTCCTCATCCCAACATTTATATAGTCCTTAATTCCATTCTTTTACTTTTAGGTTTGTGTGTATTGTGTGTATTGTCGTGAATTATTAGATATTACTGCAATGTTGGAGCTAGAAACACAAGCATTTTGCTACACCCACAATAACATTTGCAAAACATGTGTATGTGACCAGTAAAATTTGATTTGTATTCAGATATGCATTTGTTGGTCACAGATAATTTAAAAGATATTTGCCTCACAATGGGCCTCAGGATCTCATCACGGTATCTCTGTGCATTCGAATGGCCTTCAAATGACCTTTGATAAAATGCAATTGTGTTCGTTGTCCGTAGCTTATGCCTGCCCATGCCATAACCAAACCGCCACCATAGGGCACTATGTTCACAACATTGACATCAGCAAACTGCTTGCCCACACGATGTCATACACGTGGTCTGTGGTTGTGAGGCCAGTTGGACATACTTTCAAATTCTCTAAAACTACTTTGGAGGCGGCTTTATGGTAGAGAAATTAACATTAAATGCTCTGGCACCAGTTCTGGATAGACATTCCTGCAGTCAGCATGCCAGTTGCACTCTCCCTCAAAACGTGAGATATCTGTGGCATTGTATTGTGTGGCAAAACTGCACATATTAGTGGCCTTTTATTGTCCCGAGCACAAGGTGCACCTATGTAATGATCATGTTGTTAAATCAGCTTTTTGATATGCCACACCTGTCAGGTGGATGGATTATCTTGGCAAAGAAGAAATGCTCACTAACATGGATGTAAACAAATGTGTGCAAACATTTTTGGACAAATAAGCTATTTGTGCATATGGAATATTACTGGGATCTTTTATTTCAGCTTATGAAACATGGGACCAGAACTTTACATGTTGCGTTTATATTTTTTTCAGTGTAGTATGCTTTCATTCATAGTCAGTCAGGACACGTATCATTCAGTGACGATCGGTGGCATTTAAGATGAGGGAGGGCGATTATTTGTTTTATGAGCATGCCCTTATTTCTATTACAACATATTGGATGACTGTCATTCATATTCCATTCACCCAGCTCAATTTAACATCGATAGCTTTAGACTACTACATGATACTCACATTTTCCCTGTACCCATCATGAGGTTGCTTAAACCTAGCCTACGAATGAAAGTTTACAATGTAGGTGCACAGGTCGAGGCACCCAATGGTAGGACAACAGACTCCATGCCCATCTTCCGAAGACATCTGAAAACCTATCTCTTCAAACAGTATGTTAAATAAATAATCATCCTATTCACCTCAAGCCAGTGCGTCTGGCGACGAATATGAAGTGAGGGCCAGCCAATGAGAGCATACAGGTTGCAGTGGTGAGTAGTATATGGGGCTTCGGTGACAAAACGGATGGCACTGTGATAGACTGCATCCAATTTGCTGAGTAGAGTGTTGGAGGCTATTTTGTAAATGACATTGCAGAAGTCAAGGATCGGTAGGATAGTCAATTTTACGAAGTGTATGTTTGGCAGCATGAGTGAAGGATGCTTTGTTGCGAAATAGGAAGCCGATTCTAGATTTAATTTTGGATTCGAGATGCTTAATGTGAGTCTGGTAGGAGAGTTTACAATCTAACCAGACACCTAGGTATTTGATGTTGTCCACATATTCTAAGTCAGAACCGTCCAGAGTAGTGATGCTGGACGGGCGGGCAGTTGCGGGCAGCGATCGGTTGAAGAGCATGCATTTAGTTTTACTTGCATTTAAGAGCAGTTGGAGGCCACGGAAGGAGAGTTGTATGGCATTGAAGCTCATCTGGAGGTTAGTTAACACAGTGTCCAAAGAAGGGCCAGAAGTATACAGAATGGTGTCATCTGCGTAGAGGTGGATCAGAGAATCACCCGCAGCAAGAGCGACATCATTGATGTATACAGAGAAAAGAGTCGGTCCGAGAATTGAACCCTGTGGTGCCCCAATAGAGACAGCCAGAGGTCCGGACAACAGGCCCTTCGATTTGACACACTGAACTCTGTCTGTGAAATAGTTGGTGAACCAGGCGAGGCAGTCATTTCAGAAACCAAGGCAGTTGAGTCTGGCGATAAGAATGTGGTGATTGACAGAGTTGAAATCCTTGGCCAGGTCAATGAATACTGCTGCACAGTATTGTCTCTTACTGATGGCAGTTATGTATAGTTTAGGACCTTGAGCGTGGCTGAGGTGCACCCATGACCAGCTAGGAAACCAGATTGCATAGGGGAGAAGGTACGGTGGGATTCGAAATGGTCGGTGATCTGTTTGTTAACTTGGCTTTCGAAGACCTTAGAAAGGCAGGGAAGGTTAGATATAGGTCTGAAACAGTTTGGGTCTAGAGTGTCTCCCCCTTTGAAGAGGGGGATGACCACGGCAGCTTTCCAATCTTTGAGGATCTCAGACGATACGAAAGAGAGGTTGAACAGGCTAGTAATAGGGGTTGCAACAATGCGGCAGATCATTTTAGAAAGAGAGTGTCCAGATTGTCTAGCCTGGCTGATTTGCAGGGGTCCAGATTTTGCAGCTCTTTCAGAACATCGGCTATATAGATTTGGGTGAAGGAGAAATGGGGGAGGCTTGGGCAAGTTGCTGTGGGGGGTGCAGGGCTGTTGACCGGGGTAGGAGTAGCCAGGTGGAAAGCATGGCCAGCCGTAGAAAAATGCTTTTTTGAAATTCTCAATTATCGTGGATTTATCGGTGGTGACAGTGTTTCCTAGCCTCAGTGCAGTGGGCAGCTGGGAGGAGGTGCTCTTGTTCTCCATGAACTTTACAGTGTCCCAGAACATTTTGGAGTTTGTGCTATAGGGTGCAAATTACTGCTTGAAAAAGCTAGCCTTTGCTTCCTTAACTGCCTGTGTATATTGGTTCCTAACTTCCATGAAAAGTTGTATATCGTGGGGGCAATTCAATGCTAATGCAATACGCTACAGGATGTTTTTGTGCTGGTCAAGGGCAGTCAGGTCTGGAGTGAACCAAGGGCTATATCTGTTCCTGGTTCAAATTGTTTTGAATGGGGCATGCTTATTTAAGATGGTGAGGAAAGCACCTTTAAAGAATAACCAGGCGGTTAGGATGATATAGTGCCCGTGTTCATAGGTTCATTGATCATTTGTGTGAGATTGTGGGCATCTAGCTTAGACTGTAGGATGGCCGGGGTGTTAAGCATGTCCCAGTTTAGGTCACCTAACGGTACGAGCTCTGACGATAGATGGGGGGCAATCAATTCACATATGGTGTCCAGGGCACAGCTGGGGGAAGAAGGTGGTCAGTAGCAAGCGGCAACGGTGAGAAACTTGTTTCTGGAAAGGTGGATTTTTAAAATTAGAAGCTCAAATTGTTTGGGTACAGACCTGGATAGTATGATAAAACTCTGCAGGCTATCTCTGCAGTAGATTGAAACTCCACCCCTTTGGCAGTTCTGTCTTGTCGGAAAATGTTACAGTTAGGGATGGACATTTTCGGGTTTTTGGTGGCCTTCCTACGGCAGGATTCAGACACGGCTAGGACATCCGGGTTGGCAGAGTGTGCTAAAGCAGTGAATAAAACAAACTTAGGGAGGAGGCTTTTAATGTCAACATGCATGAAACCAAGGCTTTTACAGTTACAGAAGTCAACAAATGATAGCGCCTGTGGAATGTAAGTGGAGCTAGGCACTGCAGGGCCTGGATTAACCTCTACATCACCAGAGGAACAGAGGAGGAGTGGGATAAGGGTACGGCTAAAGGCTATAAGAACGGGTCGTCTAGTGCGTTCGGAACAGAGAGTAAAAGGAGCAGGTTTCTGGGCACGGAAGAATATAGTCAAGGCGCAATGTACAGATAAGGGTATGGTAGGATGTGAGTACAGTGGAGGTAAACCTAGGCATTGAGTGACGATGAGAAAGGCATTGTCTCTAGAGACACCATTTAAACCAGGTGAGGTCACCGCATGTGTGGGAGGTGGAACCAAAGGGTTAGCTAAGGCATATTGAGCAGGGCTGGAGACTCTACAGTGAAACAAGACAATAATCACTAACCAAAACAGCAATGACAAGGCATATTGACATTAGGGAGAGGCATGCGTAGCCGAGTGATCATGGGGTCTAGTGAGTAGCTAGGCGGGCTGGAGACAGCTTGCGGGCCGGGGCTATCAGGCTAGCAGAAGGTCCTTAGGGGGACATTGCGATGGAAGAGTCAGTTGTAGCCCCCTCGGGTGATTACGTCGGCAGACCAATCATGATGGATCGGCAGGGCTCCGTATAGTAAAAGGGTACAGGCCAATTGGCAAAAATAGCTATTGTAGCCCAACAAAATTGTCTGATGGACCTCTTCAGCCAACAGTCCGATATGCTTTAGACAACTAGCGGGCCGCAGCTAGCAGATGGGCATTCAAGGGACGTCGCGATGGAGAAGCCTGTTGAAATCCCCCTCGGGCCACTAGAAATCCCCCTCGTCAGTAGACCAGTCGTGAAGAATCGGCGCGGCTCCGTATCAGCAGTAAATGGGGTCCAGGCCAATTGGCAAAATACGTATTGTAGCCCAAGGAAGTGGCTGATGGACCTCTTCAGCTAGCCGGGAGATGGGCCTAGCATAGGCTAGCTCCAGGCTAATTGGTGCTTGCTTCGGGACAGAGACGTTAGCCAGGAGCAGCCACTCAGGTAGCAGCTAGCTAGCTGCGATGATCCAGGTGAAAAGGTTCAGAGCTTGTGGTAGGAATCCGGGGATGTGGGGAAAAGAGTCAGGTTTTCTCTGGGTTGAATTGCGCTGTGCAGACTGGCAGGAGTTGTCCGGGCTTAAGGTTAGCTGATGACCGCTAGCAGTGATTAGCTGACTACTAGCTAGTAGCTAGTTATCTGGCTAGCTTCTGGGGGTTCCGGTTCTAAAGTAAAGAAAATAGGAGAACCATACCACATTGGGTGAGGCAGGTTGCAGGAGAGTATGTTGGAGTTGGGGTTAAAAAAATATTTAAAAAATATATACGAAATATACACACCCAGACACCCACACACACACTCACACACACCAGTGATCTCCCCTACAGCAGTCTGTCTGGAGGTCATGGTAGTGTATCACAGTGTGAGACCAGCTGCGGGGGGATTGGCCTTGGCCTCCTCCTTGGCCCCAACACTGCAACAGAGACAGCAACACATGTTCACTTGGCAGATTCTCTCATCTACACTGACTCACATGGCCTAGCGATGGTCTCTGAGCTTGCTCCACAATATGGAGAGATTAGCCACAACAAGCTACCCAGAAACAGTGGGTAAAGTAGCACAGGAGTGCAATGACGAAGCATATAATGACGATATGTTTTGTGCGTGCATGTCAGGGTTTCCGTTAGCCGGCAATTGCCGGCTTTAATAAATACAAAAATATCAATAAAAAAACTGTTGCTGGCCAAACTGACCTTGATAAAAAAAAATCCATTGTGAAATAATGCTTTTTATTAATTGATGGAAATACCAGTCGATGTAAATACATCATGCTTATCGGTCTATAACTTAATTTCATCATTTAGTATAGTTAAATTGGCCTGTGTGTATTTTCGTAATTCATTATGTATCTTATTTATCCAACACAATCACAGCTTAAAGAGCTTAAAGAGCGAGATTTCTCCTGCAGCTCCTCAGCTGGATGCTGCTGGAGTAAAACATGTGCTTTTTTCAGTCCATTCATTGCACAACAATTCTAAATTCAATCATGTGTTAAAACCAGTGTTGGTGCACGATTAGAAAGAGCTGCTATTTTAATTTCTCAACTGGTAATTGAAGAGCGCCTCCCATTCACCATTCAAGTGCAGGCAACAGGCTATCAGTGCGTCACCCACCACTTTACAATGTGAGCTGGTGGAAGTATGCATTTTGAAAACATACTTAGTTGTTTGAAACCTGAATATTATATTTCATATTATAAGGCATGTCTTTTATAAAGACTTCATAGGCGGCGCGTGAGTTTCAAGTTTGTGGAAGCTTACAATTTATCCTACAATTTCTACCGTTCTGCATGCCACTTAGGATTTTCATATGCGCATTTTTGTGGAACAGTTTCATTTCAATAATACGTTTTCATTTCTCTAAAGCATTGTTCTGTGGTTAATCATAAAAAATGTTATTAAAATTATAAAAAGCTAAAAGCTAAAAGTCAACTAATGCGAGATCACCAGCCTCTGCCTATGCCCTTCCCAAAAGTGCATAGGCCTCAAGACACATTATCTTCAGACATATTTTAGATGATTTTCACTGACAGCCGCAACTCAATAATCAGCTAGACCTACTGCCAAGCTCGCTGCCCAAACTGCGGGCTTCCCAAAAAGGCATAGGCCTAAGAGTTATTTTTTCAAAGAAGGTAATCCTCAATTCCTCTGTGGCTAAGTCATGCTTTCTAGTGAAGTATTTTGAATGCTTTTATTTATTGCTGCATAAACAGGAATAATTATATGATTTTGGAAAATGTATTTCCATTCATCTCCTGTTCTATTGGTTTTTATATTAACTTTCTATTTGTTGTGCAGAAGCCAAAGGCACAATCCTAGTCATATGTGTAACCCATCCTCGTTGTTGCATGTTTAGATTCCCCCTCTTTCTAAGTTTCTAAAAGAGATGTTAATCTCTGTCACATATGGAATTGCTACCAGGTGCGCTGTTTAGAATGGTGTTTTCCCAGGTGGGCTGTTTAGAAAGGTGTTTTCCCAGGTGCTCTGTTTAGAATGGTGTTTTCCCAGGTGTGCTGTTTAGACTGGTGTTTTCCCAGGTGCGCTGTTTAGAATGGTGTTTTCCCAGGTGGGCTGTTTAGAATGGTGTTTTCCCAGGTGCGCTGTTTAGACTGGTGTTATCCCAGGTGGGCTGTTTAGAATGGTGCTTTCCCAGGTGTGCTGTTTAGAATGGTGTTTTCCCAGGTGCGCTGTTTAGAATGGTGTTTTCCCAGGTGGGCTGTTTAGAATGGTGTTTTCCCAGGTGCTCTGTTTAGAATGGTGTTTTCCCAGGTGCGCTGTTTAGAATGGTGTTTTCCCAGGTGCGCTGTTTAGAATGGTGTTTTCCCAGGTGGGCTGTTTAGAATGGTGTTTTCCCAGGTGCGGTGTTTAGAAAGGTATTTTCCCAGGTGCTCTGTTTAGAATGGTGTTTTCCCAGGTGCGCTGTTTAGAATGGTGTTTTCCCAGGTGCTCTGTTTAGACTGGTGTTTTCCCAGGTGCGCTGTTTAGAACGGTGTTTTCCCAGGTGCGCTGTTTAGAATGGTGTTTTCCCAGGTGCGCTGTTTAAACTGGTGTTTTCCCAGGTACGCTGTTGAGAATGATGTTTTCCCAGGTGCACTGTTTAGAATGGTGTTTTCCCAGGTGCTCTGTTTTCCCAGGTGCGCTGTTTAGAATGGTGTTTTCCCAGGTGCGCTGTTTAGAATGGTGTTTTCCCAGGTGCGCTGTTTAGAATGGTGTTTTCCCAGGTGCGCTGTTTAGAATGGTGTTTTCCCAGGTGCGCTGTTTAGACTGGTGTTTTCCCAGGTACGCTGTTGAGAATGATGTTTTCCCAGGTGCGCTCTTTAGAATGGTGTTTTCCCAGGTGCGCTGTTTAGACTGGTGTTTTCCCAGGTGCGCTGTTTAGACTGGTGTTTTCCCAGGTGCGCTGTTTAGAATGGTGTTTTCCCAGGTGCGCTGTTTAGACTGGTGTTTTCCCAGGTGCGCTGTTTAGAATGGTGTTTTCCCAGGTGCGCTGTTTAGAATGGTGTTTTCCCAGGTGCTCTGTTTAGACTGGTGTTTTCCCAGGTGCGCTGTTTAGAATGGTGTTTTCCCAGGTGTGCTGTTTAGAATGGTGTTTCCCCAGGTGGGCTGTTTAGACTGGTGTTTTCCCAGGTGCTCTGTTTAGAATGGTGTTTTCCCAGGTGGGCTCTTTAGAATGGTGTTTTCCCAGGTGCGCTGTTTAGAATGGTGTTTTCGCAGGTGCGCTGTTTAGACTGGTGTTTTCCCAGGTGCGCTGTTTAGATTGGTGTTTTCCCAGGTGCGCTATTTAGAATGGTGTTTTCCCAGGTGCTCTGTTTAGACTGGTGTTTTCCCAGGTGCGCTGTTTAGAATGGTGTTTCCCCAGGTGGGCTGTTTAGACTGGTGTTTTCCCAGGTGCTCTTTTTAGAATGGTGTTTTCCCAGGTGGGCTGTTTAGAATGGTGTTTTCCCAGGTGCTCTGTTTAGAATGGTGTTTTCCCAGGTGCGCTGTTTAGAATGGTGTTTTCCCAGGTGCGCTGTTTAGAATGGTGTTTTCTCGCAAATAGCTTTTTGGCAAATGTTTGAAAATGAAAATGTATTGGCTACTTCATTACACGAGTTGTGTGTTCTGTTAAGATGCATTACCATAATCTACATGTGATTTCTGTTCTTCCGAGCACTGTGGGTGGAAGCCCTAATGGGTTATGCACCCAATGCATATGGGTCAGGTACATTTCTCAAATGGCCGGTAAATTAAAATGTTCCCTGTCACGTTGTCTGGCACAACATTTTCCTAACAGAAGCACTGGTGCGTGTGTGTGTGTGTGTGTGTGTGTGTGTGTGTGTGTGTGTGTGTGTGTGTGTGTGTGTGTGTGTGTGTGTGTGTGTGCAGGTGTAAGCCAGGATCCTTCAACCTGCAAGAGAACAATCCAGCTGGCTGTACGCCCTGTTTCTGCTTCAGACACTCATTGGCCTGCAGATCGTCCAATCACCATGCAGCTGTCAACATCACATCGGACTTCCTTGAAGGTATTCAGCCAATCATGATTATCTTGAAAGTACTGCATTCAGCTAATAACTAGCTAATGACTTTCATAAGTTATCAGCTAATTATGAAGTCCTTATATTGAGGTTATCATCCTGAGTCATTCTGCCATGTTCCTCCCTGCAGACACAGATGGCTGGTCAGGACAGTTCTCCGGGGGACAGGAGTATCCTCTGCTGTGGAAGGAAGGGGAGGTCTACTTGCTACCACTCAGTGAGGATGATCTCGGCTTCTACAGAGCTCCAGGTGAGAGAGACAAAGCTGACACACACACACATACATACACAAAGAGAGCTGATGTCACCTTTAAGGTGAGATATGAGTAGGACCTGGAGATTCCCCAAACATAAAACCTGGCCAGGAAAATGTATTTCTGGAGAATATCTGGACCATAGATTTATATGAGAAGATCTGGACCCTGGAGTTTATATGAGAAGATCTAGGCCCTAGAGTTTATAGGATATAATCTGGACCATAGAGTTATAGGAGAAGATCTGGACCCTAGCGTTATAGTAGAATATCTGGACCCTAGAGATTATTGGAAAATAAAGAAAGAAAGATACCTCGTCAGTTGTACAACTGAATGTATTCAACTGAAATGTGTCTTCCGCATTTTATTCAACACCTCTGAATCAGAGAGGTGCGGGGGGCTGCCTTAATCGACATCCACATCATCGGTGCCCGGGGAACAGTGGGTTAACTGCCTTGCTCAGGGGCAGAACGACAGATTTTTACCATGTCAGCTACGGGATTTGATCCGGCATCCTTTTGGTTACCTGCCCAATGCTCCTACCCGCCAGGCTACCTACCACCCAGATGGAGAAGATCTGGCCTCTAGTTTATAGGATAATATCTGGGCGCTAGAGTTATAGGAGAAGATCTGGGGCCTAGTTTATAGGATAATATTTGAGCCCTAGAGTTATAGCAGAAGATCTGGGCCCTAGAGTTATAGGAGAAGATCTGGGCTCTAGTTTATAGTATAATATCTGGGCCTTAGAATTATGGGAGCAGATCTGGGCCCTAGTTTACAGGATAATATCTGGGCCCTAGAGTTATAGGAGAAGATCTGGGCCCTAGAGTTTATAAGAGAAGATCTGGGCCCTAGTTTATAGGAGAAGATCTGGGCCCTAGAGTGATAGGAGAATTGTATGCATTTCCAGGATGAGGAAAGATTACACAAATATGGTCTGTGCTTGGAGAGAGCTCAGACACCCCCTGGTCTTTTAACATGTAAATATGTAAATCATATTACCGTCTGCCACCTTTAATACCCTTGGCTTGTTGCTCGAGATCATTCCCTTGTTCGATTAAACAATACCTCATAACGTTAGCCATAAGGTCATAAAGCACTTGCTGCAACACCATTTTGTCACAGCAGACTCTTAACACGACCATTAGGAGAGAGGAGTTATAGCTGGCTCTGCTACAGGACTTAGAGGCTCTCCCTATGACTGTGTCCCAAATGACACCTTATTCCCTACATAGTACACTACACTACCCTATAGACCCTGGTCAAAAGTAGTGCACTTAATAGGGAATAGGGTGCCATTTGGGACTCAACCTATATATCAGTAGGAGAGACTAGGCCTGATGGAATTGGATGTCTTGGCTATAGCTGGAAGAAGAACAAAGGGGAAATCGGCCTGGCTCAGCTCAGGCTGGCTACTCAGTGCACCAAGGACCAAGCCCAGCGAAGCAGCAGCCAACAGGGAGAGGGATAGAGAGAACCAGAAACAGCAGAAATCCCATTAACTACCAAAACATCCTGATGGTTTCATGTTCAAACTCTCTGATCACACTAAACAAGTTCATTCAGACAGGCGTCTGTCTATTTATGTATGAAAAGCCTTAGATCACAGAAGATGCCTCGGAGGGAAGATGCTTTGGTCCGCTTGGTCCAGGGATATTTTTAGAGTTTCTTATATGTCGTTAAGTCGACTTGGATATATTTAGTTTGTTTGTTTATTTATTGTTTTGTTTAGTTCACTGTTTTCTTGAAGCTCGTCCATCACTCCAGTGCCTCTGCAGGCCACCACACAGTGATTAGTGGCCAAACTCGCCGGGAGCTGCTTTGTGGCCATCCCCTTATCTTGCCGGAACAGCTCTTGTTGGTGTTGTTTTGTCAAGTAGTAAAATACAGAGATCTATTGCCACACCGCTTTAATGATCTAATTTTCTCCCTGCTTTTATTTTCATCATGTGTACAGTTACTCTAAAGATTAGAGCAGAGAGGCAGGTAGGCTCTCTCTCTCTCTCACTCTCTCTCTCTCTCTCTCTCTGTCCTCTCTTGCTTTCTCTCTTTTTCAACACTTCATTTGTATATCTTTGTGCTGTAATCCTCCTGCAGCCTGATCTCACTAAAGCGTCAGATAATTCTGAGTGACAATGCACCGCTACCAAACAACACGCAGAGGGAAAGCAATGTCTTATTAATCTGTTTGTCACCTATTTCAGTGTGTCTCGCGCTACGTCTGTCATTTAAACGTCTAGAATCAGATCAGTTGGCTTCTCAGTGTAATGAAAACAGATAGAAGTGTTGGGGAACAACGTGTTTCTTCCCGGCTTCCAGAAATACCAGGCGAAACTGCAGTGCCAAAGAACACAATCCCGACAAACAATGGAGGAGCCCAGATCACAGAGCATTATCCAGGGAAATTCAGCTGGAGTCTTTCAAAGAGAGAGAGAGAAGGCTGAGAGGGAGTTAGAGAAAAAGTCAGAGAGGTAGACAGAAAGAGACAGTGAAAGAGATAGTATAAGAGAAAGTGAGAGAGAGCGAGAGAGAGAGAGTGTGAGAGCAAAAGCGAGAGAGAGAAAGAAAGAGAGTTTGTGAATAAATGGTCCTCTCTCCAATTCATTTACCACCACACTTGTCCTCATCCTCTTGGCAAAAAAAAATTTGCTGCTAGCCTACACATAATAGAAAGGTCACGTTCCTATGACGACAGAGCACAGATTCTATCATGGATTCCAAGCCAACACCAGTTTCTTCAACAGCCTTTCTAATCCAGCCTCACTGATATGGCTTCCACTTTAACTGCTGGACATTTACTGAAGCAATGCAGGTTATGTGCTACTCCTCTCCAATCCTCCAAGCTCAAGGGTCCAACAGGCAGCTAACATCCCTGATCCAGAACCAGCCACCTGTGCCTTAGTGCCTGACATGGTCATGGTCCATCTCCCTATCTACACCCGGCCATGCTGCTAACCCAGAAAACCAAGAGGGACATGTCCCCAAGAGAGGTATATTTCAGAATGCCAAGAGAGGGACATGCAGTTCTATCCTTTATATGGCTGGCCTCAATGGGGCTAGGGAGCATGTGGCTGGTTCAGGAGAGCAGGCTATGACATTCACCTCAGGAGCCAAAGGATCAGATCCCCTATGTGTTCAATCTCCATCTCAATCCTTCCGAGGGCTCTCCTCGAGTGGGCACCAGTCAAAGGATTATGTGACTGGTTCTACACTGTATGACATAACCAAAGGATCACTTGTGGGTCTCATCTCCATCCTTCATTCCTATAGGGCTCGCCGAGAAGGGGCACCAGTCTAGGAAGAATGAAATGTGATTGCATAGAAAGTCATCTTTCAGCTCATGAGCCTAAGATTCCCTGGGGGCATCAAACCAGGTGGTGAGATCAGATCTAGCCCAGCTCTCTGCCATCGGGAGAGATGGTGGGGAGGGATGGAGGGAGAGATGGTCATTAAGAGCTTCACTCGACATGAATGCCACCACAGAGTCTGCCATCACCTCAACTTGGCAGGTTCTCACCTAAATAGACTGGACACGGAGAGGGGGAGAGAAAGGGGGAGAAGGAGAGGGAAATGGATATGGAGGGAGAAGGGAGAGAGGGAGCATACTGGCAGGAGAGAAAGGGAGAGGGGAAAAGGAGAGAAAGAGACAGGAGAGAGAGGAGGGTAAGCACAAAAGGACGTGGGAGAGAGTGGGAGAAGTTTCAGTATACATCCTCTGCAGTAACGTTCCTGCCAAGCTTCCTGGACAGGCTGCCTCTGCACTGGATGTGAGCCCTAGAACACTCAGGACAAACCACCACCCTGATCTCTGATTGGATGTGAGCCCCAGAATGTTCAGGACAAACCTTCACCCATCACCCTGAATGGAGTCCTAAACTCAGCAAAAAAAGAAACGTCCCTTTTTCAGAACCCTGTCTTTCAAAGATAATTCGTAAAAATCCAAATAACTTCACAGATCTTCATTGTAAAGGGTTTCCCATGCTTGTTCAATGAACCATAAACAATTAATGAACATGCACCTGTGGAACGGTCATTAAGACACTAACAGCTTACAGACAGTAGGCAATTAAGTTCACAATTATGAAAACTTATAGAGGCCTATCTACTGACTCTGAAAAACACCAAAAGAAAGATGCCCAGGGTCCCTGCTCATCTGCGTGAACGTGCCTTAGGCATGCTGCAAGGAGGCATGAGGACTGCAGATGTGGCCAGGCAATAAATTGCAATGTCCATACTGTGAGATGCCTAAGACAGCGCTACAGGAAGACAGGACGGACAACTGATCATCTTCGCAGTGGTAGACCACGTGTAACAACACCTGCACAGGATCGGTACATCCGAACATCACACCTGCGGGACAGGTACAGGATGGCAACAACAACTGTCCGAGTTACACCAGGAATGCACAGTCCCTCCATCAGTGCTCAGACTGTCCGCAATAGGCTGAGAAAGGCTGGACTGAGGGCTTGTAGGCCTGTTGTAAGGCAGACCAGACAGGACTGGCAAAAAGTGCTCTTCACTGACAAGTCGCAGTTTTGTCTCACCAGGGGTGATGGTCGGATTCGCGTTTATCATCGAAGGAATGATCTTTACACCAAGGCCTGTACTCTGGTCTGGGACGGTGTGTCACAGCATCATCGGACTGAGCTTGTTGTCATTGCAGGCAATCTCAACGCTGAGCGTTACAGGGAAGACATGTGGTACCCTTCCTGCAGGCTCATCCTGACATGACCCTCCAGCATGACAATGTCACCAGCCGTACTGCTCGTTCTGTGCGTGACTTCCTGCAAGACAGGAATATCAGTTTTCTGCCATGGCCAGCGAAGAGCACGGATCTCAATCCCACTGAGCATGTCTGGGACCTGTTGGATCGGAGGGTGAGGGCTAGGGCCATTCCCCCCAGAAATGTCTGGGAACTTACTGGTCCCTTGGTGAAAGAGTGGTGTAACATCTCACAGCAAGAACTGGCAAATCTGGTGCAGTCCATGAGGAGGAGAAGCACAGCAGTACTTAATGCAGATGGTGGCCACACCAGATACTGACTGTTACTTTGATTTTGAACCCATATCAGACTCCACTACACCCACAAAGTAGATTATGTTTTTGGGGTGTTTTTAGAGAAGAAAACATTGCTATATTGGCAAATTGTGTGTGTGTGTGTGTGTGTGTGTGTGTGTGTGTGTGTGTGTGTGTGTGTGTGTGTGTGTGTGTGTGTGTGTGTGTGTGTGTGTGTGTGTGTGTGTGTGTGTGTGTGTGTGTGTGTGTGTTTATAGTGTTTAGAGTAGGTCACCGGACTCGCTTGGCCAATTTGAGTCTCCCTCTCGCTCTCTCTCTCACTCTCTCTCTCTCTTTCTCTTTCTCTCTCTCTCTCTCTCTCTGCTGGTTAAAGTTAAAGCTTGTCTGTTCAGGTATTGCTTTCATGCCCATTGCATGGCAGTCAATGTCAGTTAGAGGCCTCCATGGGACTTAAAGTTGTTTGTGTGAGACAGCGGCTATCTAGTTGAAATAGAGTGGATTAATTTGTTTGGAGAGAGTCTAAACCCTTGATTGATTGCAGGACTCCTCTACCGTTCATCAAATGTCACTGGGACGTCAGGCATCTTGGCAGAGAATTTGTCTGTCCCTGGAAGGGGGTCAGTGGAGTTCAGGTTGAGCACATCAGTTAATAACAGACACACAGAGATTGAAATGACACATTCAAAACACACACACACACAGATAGACACACACACACACACAGCGTGTACATTGAGTGGAAGCAGAAAACAATGACGTTCTGACTCACAGAACTGTCTGGTAGTGCTCTGTTATCTCATGTCTGTTTCTCTCCTGTGACAAACCCATTAATAGTAATCCATGTTAATGGTACAATGGCATATGTGACTCATTTCAGGAAGTGCCTATGTCGCGCGTCAGTAGTTCACAGGAGAGCCATTTGAACCTAAACTTTTTTATGTTTTGGCAGAAATGCCCTCTGGAACATGTGAACTTTCATGTACATTAATAACAAACATGTATGCCATCTGTAAATACAAATAAAATTGTTAAATTACGAGCCTAGTTGGTTTAGCCACAGAAAAGGTATGCAACCTTCCCACCTGTCATGATTGTCTGAGATTATTTTTTATTTCTTATTTTACTAAGCAAGTCAGTTAAGAACAAATTCTTATTTTCAATGATGGCCTAGGAGCAGTGGGTTAACTGCCTTGTTCAGGGGCAGAACAACAGATTTTTACCTTGTCAGCTTGGGGATTCAATCTTTCGGTTACTAGTCCAATGCTCTAACCACTAGGCTGTCTAGCCGAATAAGTTGGCTGGACATGCCGAGAGGTGAGTTTGAATTGGTCTACCATGTAGCACGCTTCTGTCTATAACATGAGCTGGTCAGTATGCAGTTCTACTACGCCATTTTCTCAAAAGTGAGGTTACAAGTTTATCAACTTTCAAAGTAGAATTACTTTCCCATTGTTCCTCAACTGTAGTGTATGATATACCATTTTCCCTGGTCAGGCAACCAGGGAAGACCAGTCTGTGACAACGCTGAGGTGAACTTTTGCAGATACAACACTTTATTCTCTCTAAGCAGCAAACACTGGACAAGCCAGAACGGGAGATGACAAATGCCTGGAATAGGACCTGCGCCGCTTCCTGTGTAAGGCAGGGTCGTACTCTGCGAATGTTGTATAGCATGAACCTACAGGATCGGGTCACCGCCTTGATGTTAGCGGAGAACGACAGGGTGTTGTCCAGGGTCAAGCCGAGGCTCTTAGCACTCTGGGAGGAGGACACAATGGAGTTGTCCACCGTGATGGCGAGATCATGGAAAGGGCAGTCCTTCCCTGGGAGGAAGAGCAGCTCCGTCTTGCCGAGGTTCAGCTTGAGGTGGTGATCCGTCATCCACACTGATATGTCTGCCAGACATGCAGAGATGTGATTCGCCACCTGGTTATCAGAAGGGGGAAAGGAGAAGATTAATTGTGTGTTGTCTGCGTAGCAATGATAGGAGAGAACATGTGAGGATATGACAGAGCCAAGTGACTTGGTGTATAGCGAGAATAGGAGAGGGCCTAGAGTTGAGCCCTGGGGGACACCAGTGGTGAGAGCATGTGGTGCGGAGACGGATTCTCGCCACGCCACCTGGTAGGAGCGACCTGTCAGGTAGGACGCAATCCAAGAGTGAGCCGCGCCGGACATACCCAACTCGGAGAGGGTGGAGAGGAGGATCTGATGGTTCACTGTATCAAAGGCAGCAGATAGGTCTAGAAGGATGAGAGCAGAGGAGAGAGAGTTAGCTTTAGCAGTGCGGAGAGCCTCCGTGACACAGAGAAGAGCAGTCTCAGTTGAATGACCAGCCTTAAAACCTGACTGATTTGGATCAAGAAGGTCATTCTGAGAGAGATAGCAGGAGAGCTGGCCAAGGACTGCACGCTCAAGAGTTTTGGAGAGAAAAGAAAGAATGGATACTGGTCTGTAGTTGTTGACATCGGAGGGATCGAGTGTAGGTTTTTTGAGAAGGGGTGCAACTCTCGCTCTCTTGAAGATGGAAGGGACGTAGCCAGCAGTCAAGGATGAGTTGATGAGCGAGGTGAGGTAAGGGAGAAGTTCTCCTAAAATGGTCTGGAGAAGAGAGGAGGGGATAGGGTCAAGCGGGCAGGTTGTTGGGCGGCCGGCCGTCACAAGACGCAAGATTTCATCTGGAGAGAGCGGGGAGAAAGAGGTCAAAGCATAGGGTAGGGCAATGTGAGCAGGACAGGCGGTGTCGTTTGACCGAGGATCGGATGTCGTCGACATTCTTTTCAAAATGGTTGACGAAGTCATCCGCAGAGAGGGAGGGGGGGAGGGGGAGGAGGATTCAGGAGGGAGGAGAAGGTGGCAAAGAGCTTCCTAGGGTTAGAGGCAGATGCTTGGAAGTTAGAGTGGTAGAAAGTGGCTTTAGCAGCAGAAACAGAGGAGGAAAATGTAGAGAGGAGGGAGTGAAAAGATGCCAGGTCCGCAGGGAGGCTAGTTTTCCTCCATTTCCGCTCGGCTGCCCGGAGCCCTGTTCTGTGAGCTCGCAATGAGTCGCCAAGCCACGGAGCAGGAGGGGAGGACCGAGCCGGTCGGGAGGATAGGGGACATAGAGAGTCAAAGGATGCAGAAAGGGAGGAGAGGAGGGTTGAGGAGGCAGAATCAGGAGATTGGTTGGAGAAGGCTTGAGCAGAGGGAAGAGATGATAGGTTGGAAGAGGAGAGAGTAGCAGGAGAGAGAGAGCGAAGGTTGTGACGGCGCAATACCATCTGAGTGGGGACAGAGTGAGTAGTGTTGGAGGAGAGCGAGAGGGAAAAGGATACAAGGTAGTGATCGGAGACTTGGAGGGGAGTTGCAGTGAGATTAGTAAAAGAACAGCATCTAGTGAAGATGAGGTCAAGCGTATTGCCTGCCTTGTGAGTAGGGGGGGACGGTGAGAGGGTGAGGTCAAAAGAGGAGAGGAGTGGAAAGAAGGAGGCAGAGTGAAATTAGTCAAAGGTAGACGTAGGGAGGTTAAAGTCACCCAGAACTGTGAGGGGTGAGCCATCCTCAGGAAACAAACTTATCAAGACGTCAAGCTCATTGATGAACTCTCCAAGGGAACCTGGAGGGCGATAAATGGTAAGGATGTTAAGCTTGAATGGGCTAGTGATTGTGACAGCATGGAATTGAAATGAGGAGATAGACAAGATGGGTCAGGGGAGAAAGAGAGAATGTCCACTTGGGAGAGATGAGGATTCCAGTGCCACCACCCCGCTAACCAGATGCTCTCGGGGTGTGCGAGAACACGTGGTCAGACGAGGAGAGAGCAGTAGGATTAGCAGTTTTTTCTGTAGTAATCCATGTTTCCGTCAGCGCCAAGAAGTCGAGGGACTGGAGGGTAGCATAGGCTGAGATGAACTCTGCCTTGTTGGCCGCAGACCGGCAGTTCCAGAGGCTGGCGGAGACCTGGAACTCCACGTGGGTCATGCGCGCTGGGACCACCAGGTTAGAGTGGCAGCGGCCACGCGATGTGAAGCGTTTGTATGGCCTGTGCAGAGAGGAGAGAACAGGGATAGACCGACACATAGTTGATAGGCTACAGGAGAGGCTACGCTAATGCAAAGGAGATTGGCATGAAAAATTAACTAAACAACTGGGGAAGCGAGAGAGCAGGGCCTCCCTCACTAACAATTCACTGAAACACATTAAAACGCTAAAATATAACTTTTCTAGCTACCACTAGAAATTAAAATTGATTTAAACTACAGTGGTTCAATGTTTCCAGGAATAGGCTCAAACTTAGTTTATTCCGCTAGATAACTTGGTACAGTATTCTTCCGTGAAAACCCACCTAGTGCACCGTGTCCTATGACGCCGTAGCTAACTAGCTAACTAGCATGCTAGCATCCTATAAACACACGGTTAGCACCAATACTTGGTAACAACAAGCTACCAATGGATCATTCGTGTCCGTGTCTAGTTCATAACGCAGAAGTAATTAAACGTTGGCTAGCTAACACAAAGTCAGTCCTGCTAACTACACAAGTGGCCTACACATCTCGAATGTTCAGAACATTAAGCTTACGTTGCAAAAATCTTATTGACTAAAAATGATACAGCTAGCTGGTAGGGTTAGCTAGCTAGCAGTGGGCGCGTTGTAGACTATGTTAGAAAATGTAGCTGGCTAGCTAACCTCGATAGTTACTCTGTACTACACCTTTATCTTGATACAAAGACAACTATGTAGCTAGCTAACATTACACTAGTCAAATTGTTCCGTTGTAATGTATATAGTTTCTACAGTACTGCTAATTGGTCAAGTTGGCTAGCTAGCAGTGGCTGTGGTGTTATGGTGTTGACGCTGTTTCGAAAACGGCACGAACGAACGAATACAGCTGGCTAGCTAACCTTGTTAGTTCCTCAGAGCTACACCTTTATCCTTGATACAAAGACAGCAGATACAACTATGTAGCTAGCTAACAATACACTAATCAAATCGTTCCAATGTAATGTAATGTAATGTAATGAAATGTAATATTACCCGCGGAGCGAGGTGCAGCACGACCACTCACTCCACCATCCGGAACCCACAACCAATGCTACACGTGTGAGAAACAAGTTTTTGTTTATTTCATTCCATTTACGAGTTGTGTCAATTTATTAATCGTCTTTTGTTTGACACGCTCCTGTCAATGTTGAGTAAGGACATCCACCTGATTACACATACTGTATATAAGTACTGTAGGACTAGTCTACCTGGCTGTGTGCAAATGTAGGCCTATAAATGTGCCCATTTGAGGATGTCTGATAGTATTTCTGATTGTCTTAACTTATTCAGGATTGTTGGGTCCCCTGCAGGATGGTTGAGCTAACGTAGGCTAATGCGATTAGCATGAGGTTGAAAGTAACAAGAAAATTTCCCAGGACATAGACATATCTGATATTGGCAGAAAGCTTGTTAATCTAACTGATCTGTCCAATTTACAGTAGCTATTACAGTGAAAGAATAGCATGATATTCTTTGAAGAGAGTGCACAATTTTGAACATGAAAAGTTATTAATAAACAAATTAGGCACATTTGGGCAGTCTTGATACAACATTTTGAACAGAAATGCAATGGTTCATTGGATCGGACTAAAACTTTGCACATACACTGCTGCCATCTAGTGGCCAATATCTAAATTGCACCTGGGCAGGAATAATACATTATGGCTTTCTCTTGCATTTCAAAGATGATGGTACAAAAAAATGTTATTTTTTTCTTTGTATTATCTTTTACCAGATCTAATATGTTATTTTAGGGGTGGCAGGTACCCTACTGGTTAGAGCATTGGGCCAGTAACCGAAAGGTTGGTGGATCGAATCCCCGAGCTGACAAGGTAAAAATCTGTTGTTCTGCCCCTGAACAAGGCAGTTAACCCACTGTTCCTAGGCCTTCATTGTAAATAAGAATTTGTTCTAAACTGATTTGACTACATCTACACGTTCCGGCAGCGGAACACCTGCTCCAATATCCAATGAAAGGCGTGGCGCGAATTACAAATTCCTCAAAAATACAAAAACTTCAATTTTTCAAACATATGACTATTTTACAGCGTTTTAAAGACAAGACTCTCCTTTATCTAACCACACTGTCCGATTTCAAAAAGGCTTTACAGCGAAAGCAAAACATTAGATTATGTCAGCAGAGTACCCAGCCAGAAATAATCAGACACCCATTTTTCAAGCTAGCATATAATGTCACAAAAACCCAGAAGACAGCTAAATGCAGCCCTAACCTTTGATGATCTTCATCAGATGACACACCTAGGACATTATGTTATACAATACATGCATGTTTTGTTCAATAAAGTTCATATTTATATCAAAAAACAGCTTTTTACATTAGCATGTGACGTTCAGAACTAGCATACCCCCCGCAAACTTCCGGCGAATTTACTAACAATTTACTAAATTACTCACGATAAACGTTCACAAAAAGCATAACAATTATTTTAAGAATTATAGATACAGAACTCCTCTATGCACTCGATATGTCCGATTTTAAAATAGCTTTTTGGTGAAAGCACATTTTGCAATATTCTAAGTAGATAGCCCGGCATCACAGGGCTAGCTATTTAGACACCCAGCAAGTTTAGCCTTCACCAAACTCCGATTTACTATTAGAAAAGTTTGATTACCTTTGGTGTTCTTCGTCAGAATGCATTCCCAGGACTTCTGCTTCAATAACAAATGTTGGTTTGGTCCCAAATAATCCATAGTTATGTTCCAACAGCAGCGTTTTGTTTGTGCGTTCAAGACACTATCCGAATGGTAAATAAGGATTACGAGCATGGCACATTTCGTGACAAAAGATTTCTAAATATTTCATTACCGTACTTCGAAGCATGTCAACCGCTGTTTAAAATCAATTTTTATGCAATTTTTCTTGTAAAAAAGCGATAATATTCCGACCGGGAATCTGCAAATAGGTAAACAGACGAAAGAAAATAAAGCATGGGGTCGACTCGGGCACGCGCCTAAGTCCATTGTCCTCTGATCGGCCACTTGTCAAAAGCGATAATGTGTTTCAGCCTGGGGCTGCCTCGACATCGTTCAGCTTTTTCCCGGGCTCTGAGAGCCTATGGGAGCCGTAGGAAGTGTCACGTTACAGCAAAGATCCTCAGTCTTCAATAAACAGAGGCAAGAAGAACAACACCTTGTCAGACAGGCCACTTCCTGCATGGAATCTTCTCAGGTTTTTGCCTGCCATATGAGTTCTGTTATACTCACAGACACCATTCAAACAGTTTTAGAAACTTTAGGGTGTTTTCTATCCAAAGCCAATAATTATATGCATATTCTAGTTACTGGGCAGGAGTAGTAACCAGATTAAATCGGGTATGTTTTTTTCCGGCCGTGTAAATACTGCCCCCTAGCCCTAACAGGTTAACCTGTTATGGATAGGGGGCAGTATTTTCACGGCCGGATAAAAAATGTACCCGATTTAATCTGATTATTACTCCTGCCCAGAAACTAGAATATGCATATAATTATTAGCTTTGGATAGAAAACACTCCAAAGTTTCTAAAACTGTTTGAATGGTGTCTGTGAGTATAACAGAACTCATTTGGCAGGCCATAACCTGAGAAGATTCTGTACAGGAAGTACCCTGTCTGACCATTTCTTGCCCTCCTTGATCATCTCTATCCAAAACAGGGGATGTCTACTGTTACGTGACACTTCCTACGGCTCCCATGGGATCTCAGAAGGCGACACAAAAAGCTGAATGGTGGCTTTGCAGGCCCTGGCTGAAAAACATTAGCGCGTTTGGATAGTGGCCGGTCAGAGTACTATGAGACTGAGGCTCGTGCACGAGGGGACACCATGTTTTTATTTTCTCTCTCTTTGTACTAAAACACGATTTCCCGGTCGGAATATTATAGCTTTTTTACGAGAAAAATGGCATAAAAATTGATTTTAAACAGCGGTTGACATGCTTCGAAGTACGGTAATGGAATATTTCAATTTTTTTTGTCACGAAACGTGTCGGGCGCGTAACCCTTCGTCACCCTTGGATAGTGTCTTGAACGTACGAACAAAACGCCGCTATTTGGATATAACTATGGATTATTTTGAACCAAACCAACATTTGTTATTGAAGTAGAAGTCCTGGGAGTGCATTCTGACGAAGAACAGCAAAGGTAATAACATTTTTCTTATAGTAAATCTGACTTTGGTGAGGGCTAAACTTGGTGGTGTCTAAATGGCTAGCCCTGTGATGCCAGGCTATCTACTTAGAATATTGCAAAATGTGCTTTCACCGAAAAGCTATTTTAAAATCGGACATAGCGAGTGCATAGAGGAGTTCTGTATCTATAATTCTTAAAATAATTGTTATGTTTTTTGTGAACGTTTATCGTGAGTAATTTAGTAAATTCACCGGAAGTGTTCGGTGGGAATGCTAGTTCTGAACGTCACATGTTAAATAAAAGCAAAATAATATATATATATATATTCTCCTACGTTCCTTTCACATTTCTACAAACTTTAAAGTGTTTCCTTTCAAATGGTGCCAAGAAAATGCATATCCTTGCTTCAGGGCCTGAGCTACAGGCAATTACATATGGGTATGTCATTTTAGGTGAAAATTTAAAAAAATGGGTCCGATCCTTAGAGTTAACTCATCACCACTAGTGAGCTGTGGAGCTTCTCAAATAAATGTCTCTTCACCTCAAACAGCAAGTAAACAATGTCTGTTTTTAGAATCAATTGAGAATGACAATAGTTCCTCAAAATATTAGAAAAATATTTCCAGGTCTCTCCCTTTGATTACCACTCGGCATGAAAGGGAAAAATGTAATACCTGATTACTTCTTATCCATTGCACAACCAGCCTACAGCTGTGTCTGTCCCAAGGTCACTGGCATGGGAAACTCTATATAAACTCTATGTTATACAATGTTTCAAGTTGGCTAGCGCAAGTTTCTGGGTGACCAAGTTGATAGTTGATACAATGTTTCAAGTTCGTTTCAGACATGCCATGCGTATAGCTGATGTGATTTATAGGATATTTATTTTTATCAGGATATTTTCTACCTGCAGGCTGCAATGTTTTTATGTGTTGGATTTATGTAGGCTTTTTTTTACATAGTTGGCAATGAAAGTTACAGATTAGTAGAAATGGTAAGACAAATTGGCACTTCAAATGGAATAGATTGCCGGCCACTGCTTTAGCCTATTACATTAACTTCAGGAGCATAACAGCAGAATTTGCCAAGTCCAGCATCAGCAGGAGAAGGAGGGTCGGGAACAGGTTTTTTTTCTTCTGGTTATGCTATCTTGATCTCTTGCTCCCTCTTCAGTCATTTGTGTGTCTTAGTTAATTAATCAAACAGCATGCTTAAAGCATAATATCGTTGATTTTATTGAAAGACATATTGTGTTTCTATATATGGGAAAATACACATTTTACAATTTGGACCAATCGATTGGTCAGAAAAAGACGACTCTTGGCAACAAAGATTGTTTTGGGTCGGGGAAAGCCCTAGTAGAAATACAGGAAATTAGCTATAGATGCCCCAAAAAAATCTGAGGGAGGAGTCCCAGACCCCCTGCCAGGTTATGTCCCCCCCACTTCTAAAACCAAAGTTGTGCCCCTGAAATATGACACAAACCGTACTAGGTGAATCACCTCTTCAACATCATCCTATAATGCTCTTCAAAATTCCTCCAAATATCCTAAAGCAGTGCAAACCTGTAGTCTGTCACACAGTAAATAACATTAAAACTCTAGACAGACTGTAGGATCAGAGGAGGTCAACCATCAGCCCATAAATCCAGTCCATCAGACCATCAGCCCATAAATCCAGTCCATCATACCATCAGCCCATAAACCCAGTCCATCAGAGCATCAGCCCATAAACCCAGTCCCTCAGACCATCAGCCCATAAACCCATAGAGCAGTCATCTGGCACTGGGCAGTGTGCTTGGGATGATAAAGGCTGGTCCTCCAAATATCAGATGTGACTGTGAGGTGAGCAGACAGGTGTGTGTGTGTGTGTGTGTGTGTGTGTGTGTGTGTGTGTGTGTGTGTGTGTGTGTGTGTGTGTGTGTGTGTGTGTGTGTGTGTGTGTGTGTGTGTGTGTGTGTGTGTGTGGTCAGACTGCAGCCTCGGGTACCACGTACCACCCACAGGATCACGTTCTGACATCCACTGCAGTACTGACAATACCAGAAGAGACCAGAATATATACTCAAAACACACTAACTCAGCCAGCCACAGACTGATAGTGGAGGTTGCACTGCTGCAGCACAGACCTGGGTTCAAATACAATTTGACTGAGCTTGCCTTTTGCAATAGCACCAATACAACAGTCCCAAAAGTACAAGCCCAGCCCAGCCCAACTGTCACTCCAGGGAGGCTAAGATTTCAAATAGTATTTCAACCCAGGTCTGCTGCAGTATCATTCACACTGTGGCATATTATGCTGTTTCATATTGCCTTACTGAGAAATGTCTGCCTCGTTTATAACAGTGCACTGCTGTTTTTATTGCTGCAATCAATCTTGAATGATGGATGCTTATCCATCTCCTCTTAGCATACTGATTATTGTTTTATTTTTACATATTTCCACAAACAGCATTTTATTGAGTCTCTCGCCTCACCCACCCATAACTCAAGATGTTGTATATTTCAGGGATAGTTTTTCCAATGTGTTGTTTTATTAGAGTCTATTTGGGCTCCCTGGCTGCTGATCAGGCTGTATGCTGCGAGTGTGCTGGTTTGAAAAGTGGTGGTTGTGTGTGCATGTGTTTGTGTGTGTGTGCAGCTCTTTGAAGTGGTGTTAATGTGCTGTAATGAGGGTAATTACAGCCAGACTCCCACTGTGATCTCTGTGGGCTACAAGATCCTCGGCCCTCGCACTTTACCATACATACACACACACACTCTCTCTCCCTCACACACTCACCCCAACGTGGACCCTCTCTCTTTCACACTTACACACACGCTCGTACAAACACACACTCATACTAAATCAATCCCTTTCTAGTTCACTCTCAGAGGTACACACTTGCAAACATACACAAACACAAAACAATTGAAATCCCACACAGTAATGATAAGAGGTTCTCTCCCTCTCCCTCTCTCTCTCTCTCTCGCTCTCTCTCTCTCTCTCTCTCTCTTAATTCAATTCAATGGGACTTATTGGCATGTCTCTCTTTCTCTCTCTCTCTGTCTCTCTCTCTCTGTCTCTCTTTCTCTGTCTCTCTCTAGGAGGATGTGAGATAGCTTAAAGCATGTCTGTTTGTCTGTCTCCCCTCCCTCCTGTAGAGAGGTTCCTGGGGAACCATCTTCTGAGCTACGGCCAGCTCCTTTCCCTGACCTTCACGGCCGAGGCCCAGTACCTCCTCCCTCACAGTGTCACAGTGCTCCTGGAAGGATCGGGAACCACCCTGTCAGCTGACCTTTCACCCCAACATGGACCTGTCCACCAGCCGGGCCTCGCTCCCCAGCACACTTTCACTCTCAGGTAAAACCTGTGTAAGGTGGCAACATTAGCTGAGGTGTGCATATGTGAGTGTGGTATATGTGTATAGCATGTGTGCACGTGTGTATGACATACTAAAAGGCTACTACCACTGTGCTACTATACATGATATTACACATGTCACACATACAGTAGAGTCCTGAACCTCAGGCTGTGTGGATGAACAGTACCATCTTCATGGCAATATGATCCCTATCTGGATTGAGATACTATGGAATCTGCCTTATGGCTTTGTGTCAGACATAGTCGTGTCCTTTACTGTGCACCACTAAAGGTGTCCTTATGCTTCCCATCCAAAACAGTTCGTAACAGTTTGTGCATATATTATGACGATATTTGGTGTCGGTTTCTTTTCTGCTGTTCGTGCAAAACATGTTTTTTCTCGAGCTAAGCCGAAGTTTGGAGCCGAAGTCTACACACCTTCATCGGTCATGCGTCAACAGTCAGGATTCTTCAATTAAGTGTTTGTTGTCATTCAATAATAGACTACTCTTTTTCCTGCAATTTTTTTCCCTTGAGAAATACTGCACCAATCATCTTAGTTAGATGTAAAATTGCGCGACTAAGATGTCCTCTGCAAAAAATGTATAATGAATGGCAGACTTCTTGAGTTATCTTAGATAAATGTTGACAACTTTTTCAAGCAAAGGCATTTTTAGGGAGTAGGCGAGCACATTCATTCAGTTCACCTAGCCAAGTTCGACTAGGCGCCAGCCAAACCAAAGCATGCGGAAGCCTTAATGAGTTCCCCCCTGCCCCCCAGCCCTTGGTGAAGGGGCAGTTTGGTTCCCCCCTTAAAGCAGCGGGGCCTGGGGACTGGAGTGTCATTAAGTGGGCCATCTATGGAGACAGGCTCCACACATGTCATTAGAGAGACAGATATCTGTCCCTACACACTCTCTCTCTCTCCACACACACACACACACACACACACACACACACACACACACACACACACACAGCATCCCCTCCTGCTGGAGCGCTCTTCCTGGCTCCACACGGTTACGTTGAGATGGATCAGCTGGGAAGTGGAGTGGTGTTTCTGTGTGTGTATCCATGCCTGTGTTTGTGTCATTTGACTGCAGACAATAACACAACACACACTTCCCCATCCCCTGGCTATGTACTCTGAGTGACAGATAGCATGCTGTATGTTATGACTGTGAGCCTGCATGTGTTGTGTGAATGTGTTGAATGTATTAGCCAGGATAAGTGGCTCTGTGTTTCCAGCAGACACCAGGATCATTTATAATCACAGGGAGTAGGGGGGGTGGATAGGGGTGTTCAGAGACTGAGGGGGTGGTTGATGCCCACATGTTAAATAGTGTTGGAGGAGTTAGCCTTTGTTGTTCTCCATTACAGTGTAGACTGTGGGGAGACACACCGGGTGGATACTTTTCGTTCTAAATGTGTAAACAGGATACATGTTTGTGTATTCTGGTTCTCTTCTCTTCATCTTCATCCTCTCTTTTCTCTTCTGTCTACTTTCTCTTCTCCTCATCTCTCTCTCCTCTCCGCCCCTCTATGTCTCTATCTATCTGTGTGTGTGTGTGTGTGTGTGTGTGTGTGTGTGTGTGTGTTTGGTTTTACTATCCTTGTTAGGACCAGAAGTCCTCACAGGGATAGTAAAATAAGGAACATTTGGGGTCATTTCGCAGGTCCCCACAAGGTAAAAGGCTATTTTAGGGTTAAGGGTTAGAATTGGGATAAGGTTTACGGTTAAGAGTTAGGGTTAGGTTTAGGGTTAAGGTTAGAGGTTTGAGGTTAAGGTTAGGGTTAGGGTTAAGGTTAGGGATAGGATAAGGGTTAGGATTAGGATTGGGTTTAGGGTTAGGGAAAATGGGATTTTGAATGGGAATCCGTTGTTTGGTCCCCACAAAGATAGTAAAACAAACACGTGTGTGTATGTGTGTGTCTGTCTATGTGTGGGCTCCCACCACACACTTTGCAGAGACCTCCAGTGGATTCCTGGTCACCTGATGATGTTCCTCTCATACTAGCATTCCTTAATTACAGGCTCAGTGTCTCTGGCTCTGCCCGGCTCTGATTAGAACCAAAATGGCCACTGCTCCATAGGGAAGACATGGCAGAGAGTTCTCTCACTTTCACATCAACCGCTGCTTATCGCTACACAGCAGCAGAGCAGCAGCTCCATTACGGGGGCTGTGAGGCTGTGTTTGTAATTGTCTCCCTTTATAACTATGGCAGTCTAGGGGCCGGGGAACGAGGACCTCTGCAGAGGGGGAGAGGTCTGTGTGGTCCATAGACTGGACACACATTTTTTCACATACAGAGGAAGCTTAATATACTGTCAACACTAACTCATAGACACTGAGGACATATAGCTGATCTACCTTGCCCAAATATAACACATTCACACACAGGACAGAGTAGGAACTGTATGTCCAACAGACAGCTTCCACATTCCCATTACTAACACAAACATCCCATGCTACATTTCAGACGGTGGACATAAGATATGACTAATGCATTTATTCATTCCTACAAACATACTACACGTAACAATACTGTACAAACATGTTGCGGGCCTCGGTAATCATAGGGGCCTCAGTAATAGTAGGGGCCTCAGTAATCATGGAGCTGTGTTTGTGTTTGTTTTCCTCCAGACTTCACAAGGAGGAGACGAGGCTGAGGCCTTCTTTGTCTGCCTTCCAGTTCCGCCATCTTCTCTTCAACCTCACTGCTATACAGATCAGCAACGCAGGAGGACACAACTGTAAGTGTGTGTGTGTTTACATGCGTGCATGTGTGTAGGAGTGGGTGTGTATAAGTGTGTGTGCATACATGCAATGGGTACACGTCAAGCTAGCGTGTTGTTCATTATTTGTGCCTCCTGTACCCTATCACTAAGAGTATGTTCTTATTTAACCAAAGTAAAACAAATCCATCAGAAGAGTCATTGAGCTGGATGTGGTTCCTACCTACCCTGTCAGTTCATTAATGGACAGCAGTCTGCTTCCTACTACTTGCTCTCAACCTGCTGCCCTCGCATTGGCTCCGGCCTCTTCTGGAACATCTCCGAGGAGAATCTGCGTGGTAACACCACTTGGCCTCGTGAACATCAGCTGTCAAGTTATTTCACTGGCAGGGGAAGTTCAGTACCAGAACTCTATCCACTTAGTAACACTGCCTCAGTCACTCTCATATGGACCACATGCACCCACATACACGCACACACACTCTTTCTAGTTTATACACACAACCACTTTGAGAGTATTAAATGCAACAGAGGCACCCACGCACATTTTCATTACCAGTTAAGGCCTACTTTATATCGCTGAGTGTTCAACACACGCTTGCTCTCACTGAAGCATTGAGTTGTGCCAAATTCATCTATGCAAGAGCAGCAGGACTTCTGCTCACAGATATTGCCTGTCTGTATTTCCACATCCTCTGCTCTTTAATGGAGTGGACGGGGGTACAGTGATGCTCTCTCTCTCTCTCTCTCTCTCTCTCTCTCTCTCTCTCTCTCTCTGATAGTGTTTAGGTCAGTGTACTGAGAGGATGTGAGAGGCATTACATTAGATTAGAGCACATAGATGACAGAACAGCTGTTAAAAGTCACCATCTCTCACTTAAGTTAAAGCCACACACACCATCTCTCACATTGAGTCAAAGCCACACACACATTCACATACGCACTATGTGCATGCACACTCACACATTCACACTCATGTACACATAGACGCACACAGTCTCTCTCTCTCTCTCTCACACACACATACACACACACACACACAGCCTCTTTGCGCATCGCGGGGGAAAACACTGCTAATGATTTGTGTTCGGTCTCAAATGTATTCTCAAACAGTGTTAGAAGTGCCTTATCTCCGCAGGCCGCCAAGCAAATGCTAATATGAAAATCCCACAAAGTGCAATTTCGCCTTTTTCTCCCTCCCTGCACCAAAAAACAGATTAAGACATTCATTATTATTTTAATGACAGGATTGTCTGTAGGCGATGGCTGTCACATTGTTGGGTGAGGATCCTGTGTGACAGCTGAGTAGTGTTGAAGATGTAAGGTTAGGGTAGGGGGCTTCCACACAATCAGTAGAGGGAGAGGTGTGCGGGGTGGAGGGAGAGAGAGAGAGGAATGAAGAGAGGGGCAGAAAGAATGGGAGAGAGAGAGAAATGTAGAAAGAATGGAAAAGGGAGCGAGAAAAAGGGAGAGGGGAAGAGTGAGGAGAGAGATGGAGAGAAGGAAATGGAGAAAGGGTATAGAGATGGAGAGCGAGAGCGAGAGGGGCATAGAAGGAGAGAGAGAGAGGGGGAGAGTGAGAGAGAGAAAGAGAGAGAGAGAGGGAAAGGGGAATACCTAGTCAGTTGTACATCTGAATGCATTCAACTGAAATGTGTATTTCGCATTTAACCCAACCCCTCTGAATCAGAGAGGTGCGGGTGGCTGCCGAGAGACAGGGAGAGGGAGAAGGATTGGGAGATGGTTTAACTGGCGGCCAGGAGTATGGTAGTCGGAGGGGATGAGTTGGTTGGGGGCTGATTTGAGGTTGGTAAATTAACTGTGTTGGATCGTTGCTTAAGGATCAGGGTGATCACGACTTGTTAGAGCTCCAGGTCTCTCTCTTCCTCATGCTTATTCTGTCTTTTTTAAATGTCTCTTTCCCTCCCTCACTTTCTCTCTCGTTACACATTAACTCATTCATTCACACATTCTATATTTTTGATCTCATGAAAATCATACATCCCTTACTCACCGTGATGCACGCACACACACACACATCCTCACTGGTACTGGTAAAGAGCCTCTGTTGAAAGCCCGGGCACTGGACCTTGAGTGGTGGTGGTAGTATTCTGTACAATGGCTGAGGAGGATTCAACCTGGACTATCCTCATCACTATTCATGGAGGAAGAGAGGAAAGAGGAATCAGTAATCCCAGTGGGTGCAGGCTCCCCCAATACCTCCACTTTTCTTCTCTTCCTCTCCTCCTTTCCTCCTCCTCTCCTCCCTCGCTCCACTGCTCTGATTTATTAATTTGTTTTATCAGAGATTCTCAGAGTGAGGTAGATAGGTGTGTGCCCACATTTACATCACAAGAGCGCAGGTATGCACACACACACACACACACACACACACACACACACACACACACACACACACACACACACACACACACACACACACACACACACACACACACACACAACTTGCTTAAATTCCTAGATGAATCTTGTTTCTGATGATAAAACTCAGTATTAGTGGACCATTGTCTTCTGGATGTGAGAGTAACCTTTTGAGGACGTGTGAGTATTCATGACCTCTCCAGATTTGGAGATAAAGCATTAATGATCTCCATCCTCTCTCCTCAGACACGTCCCAACTCTCAGGGGTAACCCTGGCTTCCGCTGTCCCCTTCTCCAGTCCTGTTACCCCCTCTACCCCCCCTGCTCCCTGGGTAGAGGTGTGTACATGCCCTCCTGGATTTGGGGGTCAGTTCTGTGAGCTCTGTGCCCCAGGATTCAGAAGAGAGGTCCCTAATGGAGGACCCCTGTCTCCCTGTGTGCCCTGCACCTGCCACCAGCATGGACCCTGCCACCCTGAGACAGGTAGGAGAAGTCTCTCGTGTTTTTCTTGTTCTCTCATTTTCTCATTCTGTCTCTATACCTCTATTTCTCTCTTCTCTTAACCTCTTCTTTTTCCTTCTCCCCTCTTCTCTACTCTTTTCTACTCGACTTTCCCTCTCTCTCAGGATAAAGCAATCCTTCTAACCCCCCCCCCCTAATAGATATAGATGCATTATTGTAAAATGGTTGTTCCACTGGATATCATAAGGTGAATGCACCAATTTGTAAGTCGCTCTGGAAAAGAGCGTCGGCTAAATGACTTAAATGTAAATGTAATTCAATTCAATTCAATAGACTTTATTGACATGGCAAGTTAAATTACTTACACTGTCAGT
This sequence comes from Salmo trutta, assembly GCF_901001165.1. NCBI lineage: Eukaryota > Metazoa > Chordata > Actinopteri > Salmoniformes > Salmonidae > Salmo > Salmo trutta. Next base: position 32,090,260 of record NC_042979.1, read on the forward strand.
ATACATATAACAAAAATGGTGGGACCAACAGCAATAAGAATAATAGTAGTGGAAATGGGATTACCATTAACAGCAACTACAAAAACAATATTAATGAGGATAATAATGATACCAAGCAATGGTAGTAGACCAGTCTCAACATGAATGAGAAGCTACATGGCATGGTATGAAAGCCAAAACAAAACTAAATGGGAAATATTATTGACATTACATAGCACTTTTCACTGGCTGTCCCTCAGGTTGTGGCAGGAGAACACATTTCGTCTTTTCACCCAATAAATATTAGATCTTTGTCTCTATCTCTCCCCTGGAGCAGAGTGAGCCCGGCCTGTCCTCTCTGGGCAGCCAGGTTTGCCTGTGACGACCGGTCTCTATAGCCAGACTGTGCTCACTGTGACTGAACCTAGTCAGTGTTTTCCTCAGTTTTCTATCAGTCACAGAGGTCGATAGTCTGCCACCATGAACTGTCTGTTTAGAGCCAAATAGCATTGAAGTTTACTTAGATTTTTTTGTGATGTCTTTCCAATAGGTGATATCTTTTTCTTTTTTCTTTGTGATGATTTGTTTGGGCCAGATTTTCTGAGCGCTGTTTTGAGGCTCTATGGGGTTGGTTTGGGTTATTGAACTGAGCTCTTGACTCTTTTCTTGTAGGGATGTGTAATGAAATGTTTTGGAGTCACTTGTTTTTAGATGGTTGTAAAATTTGATGGCTATTTTTTCTATTAGAATAAGGAAAGGGTATTGGCCCAATTCTGCTCTACATGCTTTATTTTGCGGGGTTTTTTGCACTTCCAATACAGTCTTGCAAAACTCTGCATGCAGTATTTCGATTGGATGTTTGTCACATTTGGTAAATTCATTATTAGAGAGCGGACTCCATTCTTCACTGCCATATAGAGTAACTGGTTCTTTTGCCAGATTCTAACTGGAATTTCGATTTTAATGTTCCTTTTAATGGCATAGAATGCTCTTCTTGCTTTGTCTCTCAGCTCATTCACAGCCATGTGAAAGCTACCTGTGTTGCTGATATTTAGTCCTAGATATGTGTAGTTTTTGGTGTGTTCTAATAGAACTGTGTCGAAATAGAATTTATATTTGTCATCCTGATTTCCGGACATTTTTTGGAATATCATTATATTCATTTTTTTTAAATTAATGGTCAGAGCCCAGTTCTGACCTAACCTGTGCAGATGATCTAGGTGCTGCTGTAACCCCTCCTTAGTGGGAGACAGTAGCACCAGGTCATCTGCGCACAGCAGACACTTGATTTCAATGTTGTGTAGGGTGAGAACAGGTGCTGCCGATTCTTCTAATGTTTTTTCAGATTGATTCATGTAGATGTTAAATAGTGTTGGACTTATTGGGCAGACCTCTTTCACTACACGTCCCTCAGAGAATAAGTCTGTTTGCTTGTTATCAACTTTAACCACACATTTGTTTTTAGTGTACATTGATTTAATAACATCATATGTTTTCACTCCAATACCACTTTCTATTAGTTTATAAAAAAATACCTTTGTGCCAAATTGAATTACATGCTTTCTTGAAGTCTACAAAACACAAGTAGATTTTGCCTTTGTTTTGGTTTACTTGTTGTTATTTGGAGTGTGCAGGGTGTAAATGTGGTCTGTTATACAATAATATTTTTTTAAATAATAATAATAAAATGTAAAAAATCCAATCTGGCTTCCGCTTAGGACATTGTGTTCATCAAGGAAATTATGTAGTCTGCAATTTATGATACTGCAGAGAATTTATCCTAAGTTGCTGTTAACGCAAATTCCTCTGTGATTATTTGGGTCAAATTTGTCAACATTTTTATAGACTTGAATTTGAATTCGTGGTCTGTATCTTTGATCATTTCATTTAAAATACCATTAGCACCACAGGCCTTTTTTGGTTGGAGAGTGCATAGTTTTTCCAATAATTATTTTTCTGTAGCTGGGGTATCCACAGGATTCTGATAGTCTTTGACTGCTGATTCAAGGATTTGTAATTTTTCTTGTATATCATTTTGTTCTGGGCTCTTTTTTATATTGCTGTAGAAGTTTGCAAAGTGATTTCTCCACATACAGTGGGAAGAAACAGTATGTGAACCCTTTAGAATTACCTGGACTTCTGCATAAATTGGTCATAAAATTGCATCTGATCTTCATCTAAGTCACAACAATAGACAAACACTGTCTGCTTAAACTAATAACACACAAACTATTAATTGTTCATGTCTTTATTGAACACACCGTGTAAACATTCCCAGTGCAGGTTGGAAAAAGTATGTGAACCCATGGATTTAATAACAGGTTGACCCTCCTTTGGCAGCAATAACCTCAACCAAATGTTTTCTGTAGTTGCGGATCAGACATGCACAAACAGTTACAAAACTGTTTCAGTTCCACAATATTCTTGGGATGTCTGGTGTGAACCGCTCTCTTGAGGTCATGCCACAGCATCTCAATCGGGTTGAGGTCAGGACTGAGTGGGCCACTCCAGAAGGCGCATTTTCTTCTGTTGAAGCCATTCTGTTGTTGATTTACTTCTGTCTTTTGGGATGTTATCCTGTTGCATCACCTAACTTCTTTTGAGCTTCAATTGGCGAACAGATAGCCTTACATTCTCCTGCAAAATGTTTTAATAAACTTGGGAATACATTTTTCTGTCGATGATAGCAAGCTGTCCAGGCCCTGAGGCAGCAAAGAAGCCCCAAACCATTATGCTCCCTCCACCATACTTTACAGTTGGGATGAGATTTCGATGTTGGTGTGCTGTGCCTTTTTTTCTCCACACATAGTGTTGTGTGTTCCTTCCAAACAACTCAACTGTAGTTTCATCTGTCCACAGAATATTTTGCCAGGAGCACTGTGGAACATCCAGGTGTTCTTTTACGAACTTCAGACTTTTTTTTGACAGCAGTGTCTTCTTCCACGGTGTCCTCTCATGAACACCATTCTTGTTTAGTGTTTTACGTATTGTAGACTCGTCAACAGAGATGTTACAATCTTCCAGAAGTCTTTAGCTGATTCTTCTTAACCTCATTAAGCATTCTGCGCTGTGCTCTTGCAGTCATCTTTGCAGGACGACCACTCCTAGGGAGAGTAGCAACAGTGCTGAACTTTCTCCATTAATAGACAATTTTTCTTACCGTGGACTGACTTTTAGAGATAGTTCTGTAACCCTTTCCAGCTTTATGCAGGGCAACCGTTCTTAATCTGAGATCTCTTTCGTTCGAGGCATGGTTCACATCAGGCAATGCTTCTTGTGAATAGCAAACTCTTTTGTGAGTGTTTTTTATGGGGCAGGGCAGCTCTAACCAAAATCTCCAAACTCGTCTCATTGATTCGACTCCAGGTTAGTTGACTCCTGACTCCAATTAGCTTTTGGAGAAGTCATTAGCCTAGGGGTTCTCATACTTTTTCCAACCTACACTGTGAATGTTTAAATGATGTATTCAATATAGACAAGAAAAATACAATAATTTGTTTGTTATCATTTTAAGCACACTGTGTTTGTTTATTGTTGTGACTTACATGAAGATCAGATCAAACAACGTAAAATGTATGCAGAAATCCAGGAAATTCCAAAAGGGTCAGATACTTTTTCTTGCCACTGTATCCCCATTTTGGATAGCCAATTCCTCATGATGAGGTTTGTTTAATTTAGTCAAATTCTCCCAGAAGTGGTTTGATTGTATGGATTCCTCAATTACTTCCAGCTGACTTCTAATGTGCTGTTCCTTTTTTGTTCTTATGGTGCGTTTGTATTGCTTCAGTGTTTCCCCATATTGAAGGCATATATTTTTGTTGTCTGGGTCTCTGTATTTTTGAATAGATATACAGTTGAAGTCGGAAGTTTACATACACCTTAGCCAAATTCATTTAAACTCAGTTTTTCACAATTCCTGACATTTAATCTGAGTACAAATTCCCTGTTTTAGGTCAGATAGGATCACCACTTTATTTTAAGAATGTGAAATGTCAGAATAATAGTAGAGAGAATGATATATTGCAGCTTTTATTTCTTTCATCACATTCCCAGTGGGTCGGAAGTTTATATACACTCAATTAGTATTTGGTAGCATTGCCTTTAAATTGTTTAACTTGGGTCAAATGTATCGGGTAGCCTTCCACAAGCTTCCCACAATAAGTTGGGTGAATTTTGGCCCATTCCTCCTGACAGAGCTGGTTGTAACTGAGTAAGGATTGTAGGCCTCCTTGCTCGCATAAGCTTTTTCAGATCTGACCACAAAGTTTCTATAGGATTGAGGTCAGGGTTTTGTGATGGCCACTCCAATACCTTGACGTTGTTGTCCTTCAGCCATTTTGCCACAATTTTGGAAGTATGCTTGGGGTCATTGTCCATTTGGAAGACCCATTTGCGACCAAGCTTTAACTTCCTGTCTGATGTCTTGAGATGTTGCTTTAATATATCCACATAATTCTTCTTCCTCATGATGACATCTATTTTGTGAAGTGCAGCAGTCCCTCCTGCAGCAAAGCATCCCCACAACATGATGCTGCCACCCCCATGTGTCACTGTTGTGATGGTGTTCTTCGCTTGCAAGCCTCCCCCTTTTTCCTCCAAACACAACAATGGTCATTATGGCCAAACAGATCTATGTTTGTTTCATCAGACCAGAGGACATTTCTCCAAAAAGTATGATCTTTGTCCCCATGTGCTGTTGCAAACTGTAGTCTGGCTTTTTTTTATGGCGGTTTTGGAGCAGTGGCTTCTTCCTTGCTGAGCTGCCTTTCAGGTTATGTCGATATAGTACTCGTTTTACTATTGTTGGTACAGATGAACGTGGTACCTTCAGGTGTTTGGAAATTGCTCCCAAAGATGAACCAGACTTGTGGAGGTCTACACTTATTTTTCTGAGGTCTTGGCTGATTTCTGAGTTTAAGGCCTTGAAATACATCCACAGGTACACCTCCAATTGACTCAAATGAGTAGTAGCCTATCAGATGCTTCTAAAGCCATGACATCATTTTCGGGAATTTTCCAAGCTGTGTAAAGTGTGTGATACAGTGAATTATAAGTGAAATAATCTGTCTGTAAACAATTGTTGGAAAAATGACTTGTGTCATGCACAAAGTAGATGTCCTAACCGACTTGCCAAAACTATAATTTGTTGACAAGAAATTTGTGTAGTGGTTGAAAAATGAATTTCAATGACTCCAACCTGACTCCAATGTTGTTGCTTCCCGGTAGGTGTTTGTCCCCATGACTGTTAATAGTGTCTAGTTCTTCCCCACATACCAGTACGTTGCCTAGGGCCTGAAAGTGACTTATCTCCCCCTCTAGAATGGAGACACTCTCTTCATTGAAGTAGGGTGACTCTGAGGGGGGAATATATGTGACACAGAGGAAGACGATTTTATCTGATAAGATAGCCTCCTTGTTGATTTTTAACCTGTTTTGGTCAATTCTATTGAATTAGTTAGTTCAGATTCATACCATATTAGCATTCCCACCGAGTCTCTGCCCTTCGTGATTCCTTTTAATTTGGTTGATGGTACGATTATCTATGTCACTCTCTGATCTGTTCCACCTGTCCTTGTGCTTGTCTCCACCCCCCCTCCAAGTGTTGCCCATCTTCCCCATTGTCCCCTGTGTATTTATACCTGTGTTCTCTGTTTGTCTGTTGCCAGTTTGTTTTGTTTCGTAGAACCTACCAACGTTTTGTTTTCCCTGCTCCCGCCTGTTCCTTGCTGTTGTTGTCTAGTTTCCCGGTTCTGACCGTTCTGCCTGCCCTGAGCCTGCCTGTCGTCCTGTACCTTTGCCCCACTTCTCTGGATTACTGACCTCTGCCTGACCTGACCCTGAGCCAGCCTGCTGTTCCAGTGCCTTACACCCTCTCTGGATTATTGACCCCTGCCTGCATTGACCTGTCATTTGCTTGCCCCTGTTTAAAGAATAAACTTTCGTTTCTTCAACACTGTCTGCACCTGGGTCATACCTTAAAGCAGGATAATCTCCCTATAACCTAATGGACAGCCAATGGAAACATCACCTCTGCACCATGTTTCCTGTAGCAGTACAATATCAACATCAATTTCCTTCAGGAAAAGCAGAGGACTTCAATCCTTGTAAATTCCAACATGCAACATAAAAATATTTCATAACTGCTTTTTCTTTACCTTCAAAATGAGATAAACACTCACAATCCAACAAGAACTATTAAAATAGGATTTTTAAATTAACGTACCTCTTATTATGCAAATGTGATTTGTTTATCATTTAAGATAGCATTTGTGTCATGCCACTTGGATGTAGTGTGAGGATGGTGGAGCTCTTGTGCTCATCTTACCATATAGTAGACTCAACATTTGTTTAATGTCACTCATGTCATTGGTGGAGGCTGGGCCAGTTGCTCCTCTCACAGACTGTGTGTAGCTCAGGGGGGTGGGGGGGTGGAGATTGCTCCGCTGTTCCTGGGTAGAGCGGTCGGGCTGCGGTTTAAAGTGACGTCCTTGAGAGTCTTGGCAAGGTTGGGGACTGTCTCCCTGTACAGGTGAACATGGTCATAGAGACAGTCCAGATCGAGGGTGGGATGGTGGGCCAGGTCTACATTAGGTAGCAGGGCACAGTCCCGGGAGAGGCTGACATTTATTCTTTGGATTGTGGCAGGGTGGAAGTCCTTCCTCCGTAGAAGGGTTGACACCACGATCCTTGAGTTGGGGAAGATTGCGGGGGCCTTCTCAATCATTCCTCGGAGTGAAGTTGCCACCCTCTCATACTGAGCACGCAGGCCGTTGCTTTTGGTGTGTATGATTATGTGGCTTGGCGAACCGAGCTGGGCCTTATGAAGCTCCATGGCACTCTGCGTTGTTGGGCACCACACCTTTCTCGTTTTGTGTCTAGGGAAAAGTTTATTCTCCTGAACAAACATCCCATTTGAGTCCATCAACAGGACGATGTCAGCCAGTGTTTCTTCTGGACTGGAGGAGGTAGAGTGGAGGCTGGTGGGTGTTGGAGCTGGGATGTGGCTGGTCTGTGCCGGTGCCACTGTCAGTGGGAGGCTGTTCTGTGGGCTGGGGCAGGCGTACAGTAGGCAGGGCTGGGTAGGCCTGGCTGGTTGAGTCGGCCTCCTCTGCTGTGTGAGGACAGGTCATAAAGTGATGATCTATGATGACCTGTCCTTATTTTCTCACCTGCAGCTCCTCTCTTAGTGTGGTCAGCTCATTATTACTGCTCTGCCTGTCTTTTTGGAGCTCTCTCACTTCCTTTGTTAGATCAGCCAGCTCTCTATTGAGTCCGTCTCGCTCTTGCTGAACCTCTTTCAGCTGTGTTGCAAGGCTGCTGTCCTGCTCTGTCCGCACCTTGGTTAGGAGCTCCTCTAAGATGTGGATGTCTGGTTGCTGTTTGCTCACACTCTCCCTGAGCAGGACCACCTCCCCCTCCAGTTTGGTGAACTCATCTCTCATGGCAGCCATGGTGGTGAAGAGGGCCTGAGCCTGCTCTGCACTGAGTGGGCCACTCTCCACCTGGGCCGTGTCCTCCACTATGGTGGGAAGAGAGGTGCTGGATGTGCCTTTTTGGTTGGGGATAGTGGGGGTAAGGCTGGTGCTGGTGGAGTTTGTCTTGTGGGAGGGCATGTCACTGGTTGGTGTCCTCTCTCTCTGCACTCTCCTTAATGGTCGGAAAGTCTGTTTCAAACAACCTAATGTTACCTTGCACGATGACAGTCCCAGTCTTGTAGAGGTTGATTGTTATCATGGTGCTGTCAGAGTCATCTGTGTCTTTGACTTTCAGCTTCCAGCCATTACAGATTCCCTCTTTCTTTATGGATGGGTAGGGAGAGCAGACTTCTGAGCACCATGCATTTGGCTGGTCAGTGAGAAAGATAAGATTACTCTCATCACTGTTCTTGTAGAGGTCTGCAAAAAGGGTTTCTGGCCTCCCTTTTAGTAGTTTTTGTTTAAAAGCCTTCCTCGTTGTGTCATTTTTGGCTTCTGGAGGGTAGAGAATGTATTCAGCGCTGAGAGGGAGTGGGGACATGGTGCCTGTGGGCTCTGCTACTACTGCTGCTACTCTGTTCTGATGCACCATTGCCATGGCAACCAGTTTTGTTTGTCTGCTCCTGTTGCTAGCTAGTTCTAAATTTAGATAAGAAAAAACTGCAAAAAGTGAAAAATCTTAACACAAATAAATGGAAGATATGTTTAAAGTTAGAGTCCGTGCTCCTTTTTGGTTTTCTCACTCAGTTTGGTAGTTTGATGTAGTTGTATTAACTCGCTAGGTTTGTTCTAGCTATATTTTTTCTTGTTAGCCTGCTGGCTAGGTTTTTGTTATGTAGCTAGCTAGTGAGAGTCAAAACTTCTTTATTTCATGCGCAAAGTTCCTTTTTTTATATTGTGATTTAATATAGTTGTTGTTCATCACTTCTTGTCTTGAATTATTTTTAGATTCGAGTGTTTATCTCATTCTAAAAACAAAAAATCAGGAGCTCACGTTGAACATGCCTGTAGCTTTTTCTCTCTCTCTCTGTCTCTCTCTCTTTCCTTCTCTCTTCATCTCGTATCTCTTTATTACTCTCTTAGATGACTCTTACAGCCAATGACAGCAAAACATAGATTTCCACCCTCATTCCATATTTCTATCTTTACTCTCCTATCACTCTCTGATTTCTCTCCAGCCAGAGACAAGAACGATGACCCTTTACCCTTTTCTCTATCTCCCTCCATCTCGTTCTACCTCCATTTACTGACAGAACTTTCTGTCCTTATTTCACTCTTTGGCTTTCTGTTTCTCTCTCTCTTCTAACAAGAGACAGGTAAAGGGTCACCTTACATCCTCCCATCTCTCTTTCTCTCAGACTTTTTCCAACTCTCCTAGACACAATGAGTACCCACCCTGCCCTCTATCTGTTTATCTCCATCTCTTTTTCATTTCCTTCTCCTTCTTTCCCTGCCCCTGTATTCATCTCAGACAGAGATATGACCTAGTTAGGAGTTGCCTGGAGCCTGTCTGTCTGTCTGTCTGTCTGTCTGTCTGTCTGTCTGTCTGTCTGTCTGTCTGTCTGTCTGTCTGTCTGTCTGTCTGTCTGTCTGTCTGTCTGGGGTCAGGAAGCGGGGCTGGTGTCATTAGCCTCGTTAGCCACCCCTCAGTAAATTGAATCTAATTTAGGAGCAGATATCCTGCTCCTCTCCTGCGCCTCTCTTCCTCTGTCTCCCCTGTCTCTCTGTCTGTGTTTACCTCTCTCTATCTCCCTTTCTTTATTTTTCTCTCCCTCTACCTCTCTCTTTCTCTCACTTTGGTAGCAGACTAACACCATGTCTCCTGGTTCTCTAAACATCTCTTCAGTCCCCACTTTCGTTTTTTATTTCGTTAATTCATTGTCACAAAACAGAGCAGAACAGGAGTTTCACAATATAATAATATCACAAACATGATTTGCTGCCTTTACACCCTGAGTGAGTATACAGTTGAAGTAGGGAAGTTTACATACATCTTAGCCAAATACATTTAAACTCAGTTTTACACAATTCCTGACATTTAATCCTAGTAAAAATTCCCTCTCATAGGTCAGTTAGGATCACCACTTTATTTTAAGAATGTGAAATGTCAGAATAATAGTAGAGAGAATGATTTATTGCAGCTTGAATTTCTTTCATCACATTCCCAGTGGGTCAGAAGTTTACATACACTCAATTAGTATTTGGTAGCTTTGCCTTTAATATGGGCCGTCCCACCTGGCCAACATCCGGTGAAATTGCAGAGCGCGAAATTCAAACTACAGAATTATAAATATTTCACTTTCATAAAATTACAAGTGTAATACATCAAAATAAAGCTTAACCTCTTGTTAATCCAGCCGCTGTGTCAGATTTCAAAATGGCTTTACGGCAAAAGCACACCATGTGATTATCTGAGGACAGCGCCCTGCATACAAAACCACAAAAAAACATATTTCAACCAGGCAGGTGCGACACGAAAGTCAGAAATAGCGATATAATAAATGCCTTACCTATGATGATCTTTTTCTGTTGGCACTCCAAAAGGTCCCAGTTACATCACAAATGGTCCTTTCGCTCGATAATGTCCTTCTTTAAATCCATAAAAACTCAGTTTAGCTGGCGTGCTTCAGTCAATCATCCACCCAGTTTCCCTCCATCAAAATGCATACAAAATGAATCCCAAACGTTACTAATAAACTTTTCCAAACAAGTTAAACAAAGTTTATAATCAAACCTTAGGTACCCTGATACGTAAATAAACGATACAATTTAAGACGGAGAATCGTTATTGTCTTTACCCGGAGAAAAATACCAAAGAACGCGTTCTCAATCACGCGCTTGGAAATGGGAGCCACCTAGAAAAACTACAATTTCTGGCTCCTTTTTCCAAAAACCAACCTGAAACTCTTTCTAAAGACTGTTGACATCTAGTGGAAGCCCTAGGAACTGCAATCTGGGAGGACTTCACCTTATAATAAAAGTGACAGCCATTAAAAATAGTGGAAGGCGGAATTTTTTTTTGGGGGGGGGGTTTGTCCTCGGGGTTTCGCCTGCCATATCAGTTCTGTTATACTCACAGACATTATTTTAACAGTTTTAGAAACTTTGGAGTGTTTTCTATCGAAATCTATCAATTATATGCATATCCTAGCTTCTGGGTCGGAGTAACAGGCAGTTTACTTTGGGCACGCTTTTCATCCAGACGTGAAAATACTGCCCCCTACCCAAGAGAGGTTAAATTGTTTAACTTGGGTCAAATGTTTCAGGTAGCCAAAAAGTTCAATCTTTGTCCCCATGTGCAGTTTCAAACCATAGTCTGGCTTTTTTTATGGCGGTTTTGGAGCAGAGGTTTCTTCCTTGCTGAGTGGCCTTTCAGGTTATGTCGATATAGGACTTGTTTTACTGTGGATATAGATACTTTTGTACCCGTTTCCTTCAGCATCTTCACAAGGTCCTTTACTGTTGTTCTGGGATTGATTTGCACTTTTCGCACCAAAGTACATTCATCTCTAGGAGACAGAACGCGTCTCCTTCCTGAGCGGTATGATGGCTGCATGGTCCCATGGTGTTTATACTTGCGTACTATTGTGTGTACAGATGAACGTGGTACCTTCAGGCATTTGGAAATTGCTCCCAAGGATGAACCAGACTTGTGGAGGTCTACAATTGTTTTACGAGGACTTGGCTGATTTCTTTTGATTTTCCCATGATGTCATGCAAAGAGGCACTGAGTTTGAAGGTAGGCCTTGAAATACATCCACAGGTACACCACCAATTGACTCAAATAATGTCAATTAGCCTATAAGAAGCTTCTAAAGCCATGACATAATTTTCTGGAATTTTCCTAGCTGTTTAAAGGCATAGTCAACTTAGTGTATGCAAACTTCTGACCCATTGGAATTGTGATACAGTGAATTATAAGTGAAGTAATCTGTCTGTAAACAATTGTTGGAAAAATTACTTGTGTCATGCACAAAGTATATGTCCTAACCGACTTGCCAAAACTATAGTTTTTTGACAAGAAATATGTGAAGTTGTTGAAAACGAGTTTTAATGACTCCAACCTAAGTCTATGTAAATTTCCGACTTCAACTGTATGTGCAGAGAGAGAAAAATAAGTAAGAAACAGTGAGTAGGAGTCAAGGAGAGAAGGGAGGGAAAGAACAAAGGATAAGAAAAGAAACACAGTGCAAATGGGTTTGTGCGTGTGAGAGAGAAGAGCAAAAAGAGAGATGGAGACAGGTTGTATACACATCTGTACACGTTCAGAGTTAGGGGGAGGAGATGTATTTTATTTATTTATGAACCTTTTTAACTTCAAAACAAATTGGGTTTCCACTCAGCAGGTTGAGTGGAGCGAGCGTCGTTTAGCATATCTTAATGCCTCCGCAGGTTTGTAAATATAATTACACCCAGTCACGTCCCAAGGGGACACCTAGTGAAGTTTTTATTAATATGCATACATGTGTTCTTTCAAACATATTTGCAAATCATATTTCTCTATAATTTCTGGCTGCGAACTCCAGCCAAACACACAAACGGCATGGGTTGTGAACAGACCTGAGTTCAAATACTATTTCAAAAATGTTTTGTGTTTGCTTTAGCCTGCCTGGAGTGCCATATGGGCAGTTTGTGACTATTATATTTGTTCTTTTTTTCCAGGAAAGCTCAATCAATCATAGCGAAAGTATTTTGGTGAAGCAGTAGAGAGGGCACAAGAAAGAGAGAGAGTGAAAGAGTGAAAGAGAGAGACATAAAGGGACACATGTCCCTAGAGTGGACGGTACAAGTCCCAGACGGCGGGAGAAAGACAGCCATACTGCAGCAACAATGTCCTTAAGCACTTCATCTGAATTGCCTCTGTGTAAAGTGACATCTGGGGATACAAGCACAAACTGTTAGCCATTCAAGTCACAAAGAAGTACGAAATGGTAGTCATTCAAGTCACAAATAAGTACGAAATGGTAGTCCTTCAAGTCACAAAGAAGTATGAAGTGTAAGCAATTCAATTCACACTGGATGACAGTGCACACCAACTTTAGAGGTGTCATAGCCATTTACAATTAACAAAACCTAAAGCTAGGTAAGAGTCTGTGTCGGTTCAGGTCAAGGAGAACTTTCAAGGTAGGTTGAGGAGTAGACACGGTGGACACACCCTTCACCTCTTGCCTCCAGTGGGGGCGTGGCCACCAACTGTGTTGTCCTATCAAAGTCTTGATTGTTCATAATTACTTAACAACCTGTGTCATCATCAAGGGTTTAGTTTAGCCCACAGCATAGATAGACAAGAATGGAGTTCACACAGTGGATGCACAGACAGAAGGCTGTGGCCAATGCTGCTTCATAATCATGATTTATGAACAGTACCACAATTATGTCGCTTCTATTTGCTGCTGCACAACACAACAGATTGGAAATGTTAATATTTGTGGTGGAACGAGGCAATTGCGTTTTCGGTCGGCGGAGTGCTAGTGCCGCAGGGCTAATAAAGTCAAACATATGTCCTTCAGATACGCATATACACAGCATACCCCCTTGTCTCGCTGTGTGTGTTTGTGTGCGGGCCTGTGTGCGTGCAAGTGAGTGTCTGCCTGCGTGCTTTCCTGTGTGTGTCTGTGTTCATGCGCAGCGCATATATATGAGTGTGTCTGTGTTTGTTCCTCCATCTTAATTGGAAGCATGCCATCCATAACATTGGGCAGAGGGCGTAATTCATAAGACCTCAAGGGAGGGTGAGAGTATACTGCACCATGTCTGCCTGGTAAGAAAAGAGAGTGTTCTCTTATTCAGGGGTTTATAAACCTCTCCTTGGGGACCCCCAGTCATTCCATGTATTTGAACTAATCCAGAGCTAGCATACCTGATTCCACATCAATGAACGGTGAATCAGGTGAGCTACTGTAGGTCAGGGCTACAGCATAATTGTGAAACGTCTGTGGGTCCCCGAGGAGAGGTTGGAACACATTCATCAGAGTAACAAATGAACCACGCCGCCATACTCACTGCACCCACTATGCTCCCTGTCCTACCGCTATCTCCCTGAGAGACACTCTATTCCCGGTATAGTGCATTACTTTTGACCAGAGCCCTATGGTTCAGTCTTTGTGTTCCTTCCACGTTGTTTACCAGGGATGTTTCTGCTGTGATCTCTGCTCAGAGAGGTCAGAGTCAGGTTTATAATGTTTCGTTAATTTGGAGAACCAGGCTGTTTAGGCTGGGGAAATGTGTTGATATTGGGGAACCAGGCTGTTTAGACTGGGGAAATGTGTAATTGGGGAACCAGGCTGTTTAGACTAGGGAAATGTGTTGATATTGGGGAATTAGGCTGTTTAGACTGGGAAAATATGTTATGTGTTTAGTGTGTTTCTCTCTGTTGGTAATGTAGCATATTTTTTATGTTGGCTGCATATTGAATTGCTGCTGCTTGTGTTTGCTTTTCTGCCTCAGAACTAATTCTGTCAGGGGACAGGCTCAGACCTTTTCAAATCAGCGATATATGACAGGCGCGACTAGAAAAGTGTCAGAGCAAGAGAGCCATCGAGAGAGACAGAGAAAGAAATGAAGTGTGGTTCTGTGTGTGTGTGTGTGTGTGTGTGTGTGTGTGTGTGTGTGTGTGTGTGTGTGTGTGTGTGTGTGTGTGTGTGTGTGTGTGTGTGTGTGTGTGTGTGTGTGTGTGTGTGTGTGTGTGTGTAAAGGTGTTTTTTTTGGAGCAGGAGAAAGAGAAGGGTAAAGAAAGAAAGAGAGAGAAGGGTAAAGAGAGATAATGGTAAAGAGAGAGAAGGGTAAAGAGAGAGAAGGGTAAAGAGAGATAATGGTAAAGAGAGAGAAGGGTAAAGAGAGAGAAGGGTAAAGAGAGATAATGGTAAAGAGAGAGAAGGGTAAAGAGAGAGAAGGGTAAAGAGAGAGAGAAGGGAAAAGAGGGAGAGAGAGAGAGAGAGAGAGAGAGAGAGAGAGAGAGAGAGAGAGAGAGACAGGGACAGAGAGAGAAAGAGAGAGAGAGAGAGAGAGAGAGAGAAAGAGGAACAGAGAGAGAAACAGGGACAGAGAGAGAAAGAGAGCGAACCTTGATTTTTCCACAAGGAAATATACAGGATATTACCCTCCACAACATAAACTTCAGTCTAAATCAAAACTTCTACAACCTACAAATTGATTTTGGACAAGGTCTATACAGTAAATGCTCTGGCAAACCAACAACCAACAAAAGAAGCACAACACAAGCCTGAAAATACCATCCAATTTGGAACTTAGTGAGTAATGTTCAGTCAGAAGTTACTTTTAAAGCCAAGAAGAAAAATAAATTACAATAATCTATTTGACTCCGTTCTCCATCCGTTGTCCTGCTCTGCGTCTTACAAAGACATAGCAGTTGCAACCAAAAATTGGGTCTTCCTTTCCTGTGGCTGTCCTCATGAGAGCCAGTTTCATCATAGCGCTTGATGGTTTTTATGACTGAAAAGTTCTGGTTTGACTGACCTCCATGTCTTAAAGTAATGATGGACTGTCATTTCTCTTTGCTAATTTGAGCTGTTCTCACCATAATATGGACCTTGTCTTTTACCAAATAGGGCTATCTTCTGTATACCACCCCTACCTTGTCACAACGCCTTCCCTGTAGCTCAGTTGGTAGAGCATGGTGTTTGCAACACCAGGGTTGTGGGTTCGATTCCCATGGGGGGCCAGCACAGAGAAAAAAAAAAAAATGTATGAAATGTATGCATTCTCTACTGTAAGTCGCTCTGGATAAGAGCGTCTGCTAAATGACCTAAATGTAAATGTAAACACAACTGATTGGCTCAAACGCATTATGAAGGAAAGAAATTCCACAAATTCACTTTTAAAAAGGCACACCTGTTAATTGCAATGCATTCCAGGTGACTACCTCATGAAGCTGGTTGAGAGAATGCCAAGTGTGTGCAAAGCTGTCATCAAGGCAAAGGCAAAATATATTTTGATTTGTTTAACACTTTTTTGGTTACTACATGTTTCCATATGTGTTATTTCATAGTTTTGATGTCTTCACTATTATTCTACAATGTAGAAAATAGTCAAAATAAAGAAAAACCCATGAATGAAAAGTTGTGTCCATACTTTTGACTGGTACTGTATATGTTTTGGCTGTTTGATTTGAAAAGTGGTTTATCCATACATCTCCGTTTTGGATAGATAACTGTGTTTTATGTGTTTAGCGTTTTCAAATTTTCTCCTGTTGAAGTTGTCTCAGCATAGTCAGGTGTGCAGACATGTCTCTCTTCCCCTCCAGCTCTCTGGGTCTGGTTGAGGGGGTGTTGTTTTGCTGGACTGTTGTCTGGGTCTGGGCTGACTGGTGTGTGTTCAGCTACTGTTCCAGCTCCACCTTCCTTACCTCCAGCTGGGTGAATGTATCCTTCATTTCAGTGAGGGAGTAGTGCTCTATGCTGGGAGGTTGACTTTCCGCTTGGTGTTGCTCGTCTATGGGATTGTTTAATGAAGAGGTCTGATCTGACTCTCTCGGGGGGGGGGGGGTCATTCTCAAGAGAGAGCTTCTCCTGCTGTGCTCCCTCTTTGATTATCTGAAATTCCAGCTTAAACTGTTTGGGGTTGCCCAGTACCAATACTGTTCTAGACTTGTACAGGTTGACATTGGCTGACACAAAGTCCTGGTTGTCTAGTATCCTGAGTTTCCACCCATCACTAACACCCCCCCCCCCCCCCTCCACACACACACACACACACACACACTCTTAACAGAACGGGTAGTGTATTAATATAGCACTGCGCCATGCCAGGGGATGGTCTGTGCGGAAGATGAAGTAAGGATAATCTTTATAGGTCAAGGTCATTACTTTATATAGGTGGCCAAGGAACTGCCTGTTAAATATGTTTATGTGTGAAATCCATCATTCAGTATCACGCTTGTGTCCTTCAGCACAACAAAAGTTTCATGTTATACCACAATGTCACCCTGTCATGGTCGTCGTAAGGAGTGGACCAAAATGCAGCGTGTATATTGATCATCATCTTATTTTATTAAAGAAAAAACACTTAAGCCAAAACAAACGACAAAAACAGTCCAGTAAGGTGCACAGACTATACCGGAAACAACCACCCACAAAACACAAGTGAAACAAACCCCAACTAAATATGGCCTCCAATTAGAGGGAACGACAACCAGCTGTCTCTAATTGGAGGTCCTACCAAAACTCCAACATAGAAATAGAAAAACTAGATAAACACATAGAAATAGAAAATGTAGAGCATAACCAAAAAACCCGAACCACACAAAACAAACACCCCCTGCCATGCCCCGACCAAACTACAATAACAAATAACCCCTTTTACTGGTCAGGACGTGACACACCCGTTATGCTGAATGACAGTAGCTTTGTTATCCCATGTTTTCACTAGTTTACAACATTTAATCATGCAATTTATATTTGCTTGTTGTATGAATACTGAATATTATTTTTAAGGCATTTTAAGGTATTTCAAGCACATTATCTTTATACTGTAGATGCCGTTGTCAAATAAGGAGAGGGTTGCACGGCACAGACAAAAGATTAATGCAGATCCAGTTGCTAGGGAGGAAAGACTAGCCAGAAGAAAAGCAAGGTATTGTTTTCATGGTTTCATGCAACTGTCAGCAACAGAATAGGATATAATAGGATATAAAGCTGGGTGGATAACACTTAACATTAAGTTGCACTATTTCACTGTAGTTAATGTTTTATTGCACTGCAGTTAAGGTATAACTGATGGATTATATTAGTTAATATAATATTACACACACACACACAATTATGGATTAAAATTGAATTATATTAGTTAATAGTTGCTTCACATTTGGGGCACTTTATGAAAAATCGAGACTGTACAAGTTTGAATTGAAGTAGTAAGATGGGCATTTTATGTAGCTATTTTGTGTAGGTATCTTGAAATTGCATTTGTGTATCTGCATTGAATAGAAATGTACCAGTAACAGTGTAACAATGCATAATTACAACATTAACTATCATGCAATAATTGTGTAATAATGCAACTTAATGCAACGTAAAGTGTTGCCGCAGTCTCAAATTATAGTAAGTGATTATTATTAACATTAGCAATGAAATAGTAACAAAACATGTTTGAGAGAGAAAGGGAGAACTATGTTGCATTGTAAAACCCATGTTCTTTATGTGTGTGGCATATGGGTCATTTCTCGCTCTCTAGTATGGAAGCGATCAAAGTTCAGCTAGCCTGTACATTTTAAACATGTTTTCATGATTTCTACTCAGTTTTATAACTTAAAAAATAGCTAAAAGAAAAATAATATTGCTGCTACTAATAATAGTTCATTGGATCATTATTGTTATTTCTGAAGGAATCACATTTAATCAATATTTGTGGGCCATAGTGATCTGTGTCATTCAAGGTAACAAAATATTGTCATACAGTTTAACACCAGTATTTTATATTAAAATACAATAACTTTGTTTTGTTGACTCAGAGAGACAAAAAAATCTGAAAGATATTTGCATTGACTTTTTAATTTATTTCAGTGTAAGGCAGGAAGTTTTTGTAAAAAACCTTCAACAAATTTTGAGTTGTAACCGTGACACATCAAATATGTGTTATTCAAAATAAAATAATGTCATTTTTTTCTGGGTAGTTATATTTCTGCCAGCCTAAGCATGGATATATAACCTTGTGATTATGAAAAATGGACATAAAATGTAATTAAAAAAAACAGTGTTATACTGAATGACATTTTACTAGGGTAAACTTATATGAATCACAATAAAAAAGTATTTATTAGCTTTATTCTTGAATATAACTAATATAAGGGCATAGGTGACACTCCAATGAACCTAAAAAATAATTTTAGGGAATTGTAATTTCTGTTCAATTTTTTTGCTACTTTGAAAACCTTATACAGTGAGGGAAAAAAGTATTTGATCCCCTGCTGATTTTGTACGTTTGCCCACTAACAAAGAAATTATCAGTCTATAATTTTAATGGTAGGTTTATTTGAACAGTGAGAGACAGAATAACAACAAAAAAATCCAGAAAAACACATGTCAAAAATGTTATAAAATGATTTGCATTTTAATGAGGGAAATAAGTATTTGACCCCTCTGCAAAACATGACTTAGTACTTGGTGGCAAAACCCTTTTTGGCAATCACAGAGGTAAGACATTTCTTGTAGTTGGCCACCAGGTTTGCACACATCTCAGGAGGGATTTTGTCACACTCCTCTTTGCAGATCTTCTCCAAGTCAATAAGGTTTCGAGGCTGACGTTTGGCAACACGAACCTTCAGCTCCCTCCACAGATTTTATATGGGATTAAGGTCTGGAGACTGGCTAGGCCACTCCAGGACCTTAATGTGCTTCTTCTTGAGCCACTCCTTTGTTGCCTTGGCCATGTGTTTTGGGTCATTGTCAAGCTGGAATACCCATCCACGACTCATTTTCAATGCCCTGGCTGAGGGAAGGAGGTTCTCACCCAAGATCTGACAGTACATGGCCCCGTCCATCGTCCCTTTGATGCGGTGAAGTTGTCCTGTCCCCTTAGCAGAAAAACACGCCCAAAGCATAATGTTTCCACCTCTGCATGCAGAGTTTTGCAAGACTGTATTGCCAGTGCAAAAAAAACCCCGCAAAATAACGCATGTAGAGCAGAATTGGGCCAATACCCTTTCCATACTCAAATAGAAAAAAGAGCCATCAAATTTTACAACCAACTAAAAACAAGTGACCCTAAAACATTTCATTACACATCCCTACAATGTCAAGAGATGAAACAAGAAAAGAGTCCCATCAGTCAGCTGGTTCCGAAGCTTAGTTCAATAACCCAAACCAACCCCATAGAGCCTCAGGACAGCACTCAGAAAATCTGTTCGAACCAACTCCTCACAAAGAAAAAAGACATCACCTATTGGAAAGACATCACAAAAAATCTAAGTAAACTTCACTGCTATTTGGCTCTAACCAGACAGTACACGGTGGCAGACTGACCACTGTGACTGATAGAACATTGAGGAATACACTAATTAGGTACAGACTCAGTGAGCACAATCTGGCTATAGAGACCAGTCGTCAGAGCTGCACTTCCTATTACACTGTGACAAATACTCAGACCTAACAGAATCTATCTTTCCAAAAATGATCACTCAGTACAAAGAATTTGAAACTATAAAATATGAAAAAAGAGAGAGAGAGACAGAGAGAAGGGTAGAGAGAGTGAGAGAGAGAGAGAGAGAGAGAGAGAGAGAGAGAGAGAGAGAGAGAAGGGTAAAGAGACAGAGAAAACAAGTAGCTGGAGAAAAGTTGAAGTGTCTTCATAAACTGTCATCATGAACTGTCATCTATTTGCATTTCAATAGTAGATATCTCAAATAAAGAGCTTTCCCACTGGGCACACATTGGTTGAATCAATGTTGTTTCTATGTAATTTCAATTAAATTATGTTTAACCAATGTGGAAAGACGCTGAATTGACATCTATGCCCAGTGAGCTCTCTTTCTTTCTTTCTTTCTCTCTCTTTCTCAAATGTAAAGCTCTCTTTCTATCCTTCATCCCCCTGGGCGGTTTCTCAGCTCTGTGTATGTTGACTGTCATCAAATCGTTCTAACTCAGTAATGCTCTCTATCTCCTTAATTCTCTTTCTCTTTTCTTATTTTTTCACTTTCAATTTTTTTGTCTCTCACATTCCTCCCTCCCTCTCTCCTTCCTTCCTTCCTTCCTTCCTTCCTTCCTTCCTTCCTTCCTTCCTTCCTTCCTTCCTTCCTTCCTACCTTCCTTCCTTCCCTCCCCTTCCTCTCCATCTCTCTCTCTCTCCATCTCTCTCCATCTCTCTCTCTCTCTCCCTCTCTCTCTCTCTCTCTCCATCTCTCTCTCTCACTCTCTCTCTCTCTCTCTCTCTCTCTCTCTCTCTCTCTCTCTCTCTCTCTCAACTCAATTCAAAGGGCTTTATTGGAACAGGAAACATAGAGGATTTTACATTGCCAAAGCAAATTAAATAGATAATTAACACAAGTTAAATAAACAATTAAAAAGTAAACATTACACTCACAAGAATTTCAGAGGAATAAAGACATTTCAAATATCATATTATGGCTACGTACAGTGTTATAACTATGTGCAAATAGTTGAAGTACAAAAGGAAAAATAAAACAACATAAATTTGGGTTGTATTTACAATGGTGTTTGTTCTTCACTGCTTGCCATTTTCTTGTGGCAACAGGTCAGAAATATTGCTGCTGTGATGGCACTCTGTAGTATTTCACCCAATAGATATGGGTGCATTATTTGGTTATTTACAATGTACACAGAGGATGTTTTTGCAGAATTCTGCATCCAGAGATCTGCATCCAGATTATAGTAGGTTGATGCCGGGTGCTGCAGACTGTTCGAGTGCACTCACCAATTCGTTGATATATATGTTGAAGAGGGTGGGGCTCAAGTTGCATCCTTGTCTCACCCCACACCCCTGTGGAAAGAAACATGTGTGTTTTGGGGTACTTTTAACTGCACACTTGTTGTTTGTGTACATGGATTTCATAATGTTGTATGTTTTTCCTCCAACACCAATTTCCATGAATTTGTATAGCAGACCCATTTTTTTAAATCAACAAAGCATGAGAAGACTGCCTTTGGTTTGTTTGTCAATTTGGGTGTGCAGGGTGGATACGTGGTCTGTCATATGATAATTCGGTAAAAAGCCAATTTGACATTTGCTCAGTACATTGTTTGCACTGAGAAATTGTAGGAATCTGCTGTTAATGATAATGCAGAGAATTTTCCCAAAGTTGCGGTTGACGCATATTAGTCTCCACTTTTGTGGATTGGGGTGATCAGTCCTTGGTTCCAAATACTGGGGAATATGCCATAGCTGAGGATGATGTTAAAGAGTTGAACTTCTTATGGCTCAAATCCCGTTAACCTCTCTGGCGCATGTGGGACGAACTCGTCCCACCTACGTAACAGCCACTGAAATCCAGTGGCGCGATTTTTGAATCGTTAGAAATACTATTACTTCAATTTCTCAAACATATGACTATTTTACAGCTATTTAAAGACAAGAATCTCGTTAATCTAACCACACTGTCCGATTTCAAAAAGGCTTTACAACGAAAGCAAAACATTAGATTATGTCAGCAGAGTGCCCAGCCAGAAATAATCAGACACCCATTTTTCAAGCTAGCATATCATGTCACATAAACCCAAACCACAGCTAAATGCAGCACTAACCTTTTATGATCTTCATCAGATGACACACCTAGGACATTGTGTTATACAATACATGCATGTCTGTTCAATCAAGTTCATATTTATATCAAAAAACAGCTTTTTACATTAGCATGTGACGTTCAGAAAAAGCATAACCCCCGCAAACTTCCGGGGAATTTACTAACAGTTTGCTAAATTACTCACGATAAACGTTCACAAAAAGCATAACAATTATTTTAAGAATTATAGATACATTACTCCTCTATGCACTCGATATGTCCAATTTTAAAATAGCTTTTCAGATGAAGCACATTTTGCAATAATCTAAGTACATAGCCCGGCATCACAGGGCTAGCTATTTAGACACCCACCCAGGTCAGCCTCCACCAAAATCACATTTCCTATAAGAAAAATGTTCTTACCTTGCTTGTTCTTCGTCAGAATACACTGCCAGGACTTCTACTTCAATAACAAATGTTGGTTTGGTCCCAAATAATCCATCGTTATATCCAAACAGCGACATTTTGTTCGTGAGTTCTAGACACTATCAGAATGCTACATCACGGTCTTGCGCATGGCGCATTGGCGTGACAAAAAATGTCTAAATATTCCATTACCGTACTTCGAAGCATGTCAACCGCTGTTTAAAACCAATTTTTATGCCATTTATCTCGTAGAAAAGCGATAATATTCCGACCGGGAATATGCATTGAGCCTAAACAGCCAAATTAAATTTCTCCTCAGGAGCGAATCGTGCACACGCCTCATTCAAAGGTCCTCTGATCCGCCACTTACCAAAGGCGATAATGTGTTTCAGCCTGAGGCTGCCTCGTCAACCTTCAGGTATTTCCCGGGTTCTGAGAGCCTATCGGAGCCCTGGGAATTGTCACGTTACAGCTAAGATCCTTACTTTTCAATAAACAGATGCAAGACGCACGACTCCTTGTCAGACAGGGTACTTCCTGCATGAAACCTTGTCAGGTTTTTGCCTGCCATAGGAGTTCTGTTATACTCACAGACACCATTCAAACAGTTTTAGAAAATTCAGAGTGTTTTCTATCCAAACCTGAACAATAATATGCATATTCTAGCTTCTGAGTTGGTGTAGGAGGCAGTTAAAAATGGGCACATATTTTTTCCAAAATTCTCAATACTGCCCCCTAGCCTTAACCTGGAACGATTTGACAACATCCGGTGAAATGGCAGAGCACCAAATTCAAATTAAAATACTATAAATATTAAACTTCAATGAAATCACACATGCAAAACACCAAATTAAAGCTACACTTGTTGTTAATCCAGCCAACGTGTCAGATTTCAAAAAAGCTTTACGGCGAAAGCAAACCATGCAATTATCTGAGGATAGCACCCCACCAAACAAACACACATCATCATAATTCAACCAGCCAGGCGCGACACGAAACTCAGAAATAAAGATATAAATCATGCCTTACCTTTGACGAGCTTCTTCTGTTGGCACTCCAATATGTCCCACAAACATCACAAAAGGTCCTTTTGTTCGATTAATTCCGTCGTTATATATCCAAAATGTCCATTTATTTGGCGCGTTTGATCCAGAAAAACACCGGTTCCAACTCGCGCAACATGACTACAAAATATCTCATAAGTTACCTGTAATCTTTATCCAAACATTTCAAACAACTTTCCTAATACAACTTTAGGTATTTTTTAACGTAAATAATCGATAAAATGTAAGATTTAAACTGTGTTCAATACCGGAGGAAAACAAAGCGGAGCGTACTTTCATGTCACGCGCCTCAACCACAACAGTACACTTCACTCGACCCTTGTTCTGAACAGGGCTACTTCATCATTACACAAAGGACAAACATCAACAACTTTCTAAAGACTGTTGACATCCAGTGGAAGCGATAGGAACTGCAAGCAACTGCCTTAGAATTCTAGTTTCGCATTGAAACCTCATTGAAAAGAGAGTGACCTATACAAAAAAATCCTGGATGGTTTGTCCTCGGGGTTTCGCCTGCCAAATAAGTTCTGTTATACTGACAGACATCATTCAAACAGTTTTAGAAACTTCAGAGTGTTTTCTATCCAAATCTACTAATAATATGCATATCCTAGCTTCTGGGTCTGAGTAGCAGGCAGTTTACTTTGGGCACGCTTTTAATCTGGACGTGAAAATACCGCCCCCTAGCCTAGAGAAGTTAAGTATAGCCAATTGGAATTCATGGTCTTTATATTTTATCATTTAATTTAGGACACCATCAACTCCACAGGCCTTTTGGGTTGGAAGGTTTGTATTTCGTCCTGTAGTTCATTCAATGTAATTGGAGAATCAAGTGGGTTTGGTAGTCTTTATTAGCTGATTCTACATTTTGTAATTGATCATGTATAGGTTTTTTGTGTCTTTGTTCTTTGTTATAGAGCCAAAAAGATTGGAAAAGTAGTTTATCCATACATCTCCATTTTGGATAGATAACTCTTCGTGTTGTTTTTTGTTTAGTGTTTTCCTATTTTACCAGAAGTGATTAGATTCTATGGATTCTTAAATTACATTGAGCTGATATTTGATGAGCTGTTCCTTCTTTTTACAGAGTGTATATCTGTATTATTTTAGTGATTCACCATAGTGAAGGCATAGACTCAGGTTTTCTGGGTCTCTGTGTTTTTGGTTGGATAGGTTTCTCAATTTCTTTCATAGGTTTTTGCATTCTTCATCAAACCATTTGTCATAGTTGTTAATTTTCTTAGATTGTCTGCTTGAAATTTGTAGATTTGATATGCTGAGAGGTCTTATATATACAGTTTAGTTTTTACTCTTTAGGTTTTTTGTCCAGAAATTTGTCTAAAAGGGATTAAATTTGTTGTTGCCTAATTGTTTTTTGGTAGGTTTCTACACTACTTTCCTTCCATCTATAGAAGTCATTGTTGTTCATTTTCTTAGGTTGTCTGCTTGAATTTTTGTTGATTTGATAGGGAAGCTGAATGGTCAAATATACTGTTTAGGCATTCTACTGCCAAGTTTACACCTTCACTATTACAGTGAAATGTTTTGTCCAGGAAGTTGTCTAAAATGGTTGAATTTGTCATTGCCTAATTTTTTGGTAGGTTTCTACAATACTTTCCTTCCATGTATAGCATTTCTTAATATTGTGTAGTTCCTTTGGCTTTGATGCCTCATGATTGAGTATTGCTCTATTCAAGAGACTTTCTGAAGGAGAGAGAGAGGTCATGAGCAGATGAGCTCCCACATTTTTCAGCATGTTTTAAAAAGATAGATAGATTTAGAGTTAGACAAGCTTTGATTTTTTGGCAGGGACTTATACAGGATGCTACCCTAAATAACATAACCTTCACTCCAAATCAAAACTCCAAACTACAACCTGATTTTGGATGGAATTACCTGGAATTACCTGGAATGCTTCCTACACCCAAGGATTATATTCCCAAACCATCCAACCTGGAACTGAGTGAGTAATGCTTAGTCTGAAGTTATTTTTTACTTTCAAAAGCCAAGAAGAAAAATACATTACAATGATATATTTTACTTTATAAGGACTGAATGCTAAGGCTACCAAGCTTGCTAAGACAAAGAGATACAACTTCAATGGGCACTGACGTGTGAAGCGAGAGGTGTCGAAGCCTTTGTGCCCAACAAATGGCAGGCTACCCCACCCAAATCCAGAGGCCTTGAAGCCCCCTCCTGATGTTTAGAGACTGGCATTTTCTACAAGAAATCTGCCTCCAGAAACAAAAGCTTCTCCCAAGTGGGTGTGACACCTACTCCTGTTGCCTGCTGCAGTACTGCTTGGATTCCACCTGGCGATCTGTTCACAGTCTGCCCTGGTTGTCTCCCTCTGTCTGGTACAGGTACCCCCACCAGGTTATCTCCCCCCAACATGTACTGTTGGGGCGAGTGACTCTGAACTTCCAATGGCTAGCCCCAAGTCTATTTATACATTTAAAAAAAATCTTGTGCATTTTGCTATTTGCTTCATGACTATGAACTTTCTTCACCCAATCATGGGACAGACTATGTTTGTTCCCACACTCGGGACTCTGACCATTGGCCTCCCATCCGTTACACTGACTTTTGGCCTCCCATCCCAGTCTAATCACCTCTCACTGGCTTTGTATTCATGTTACCTAATGAAATTGCTGTACAATATGATCTTGTTGCCATCTGATGCACATTCAGATGTATAAAATCAGCACTACAGAGCTTTCCTTGTCCTATGCCGTGCCTTGATTGTATTACTGTTGATGATATCTGGAAATGTGCATGTACACCCTGGCCCATCTACTGTTGCTAGCAACAATTCTGACTTGTGCTCTGATATCTGCTTCACTGATTTATGCTCTCGTAAAAGCCTATGTTTTCTGCACATTAACACTAGAAGCTTATTACCTAAAATGGATCAATTGAAAGTGTAGGTTAACAGCTCCAATCCAGATATGTTGGTCATTACTGAGACGTGGTTAAGGAAGAGTGTTTTGAATACTGATGTTAACCTTTCTGGTTATAACCTTTTTTGGCAAGACAGATCTTCCAAAGGTGGGAGAGTGGCAATCTTTACCAAGGATCACCTTCAGTGCTTGGTTGTCTCCACCAAGTCTGTCCCCAAACAATTTGATTTGCTGGTTTTAACTATTAAACTTTCAAATAGCTCTTTGTTGACTGTTGCTGGGTGCTATCGTCCTCTATCAGCACCGGCCTGTACCCTACCTGCCCTAAGCTCTCTCCTGGCCCCTTATACTAAGTCTGAATTTGTCCTGCTAGGTGAACTAAACTGGGACATGCTTAAACCACCTAACCAAGTCCTAAAGCAATGGGACTCCCTAAATCTTCCTCAGATTATTACCAATCCCACAAGGTATGACTCCAAACACCCAGAAAAGGCTACTCTTCTTGATGTTATCCTCACAAATAATCCTGATAGGTATCAGTCTGGTGTTTTCTGTAATGACCTTAGCGATCACTGTTTTACAGCCTGTGTTAGTAATGGCTGCTCAGTGAAATTACCTGTCCTGATTTGTCATAGATGCTTGCTAAAAAACTTTAATGAGCAAGCCTTCCTTCATGAACTGGTCTCTGTAAAATGGTATAAAATCAGCTTGATCCCCTCTGTCAAGGACGCTTGGACCTTCTTTTTTGATATTTTCAGTGGTATTGTTAACAAGCACGCCCCATAAAGAAAATTAGAATTAAAAACAGGTTCAGCCCCTGGTTTGATCGTGATCTTGCAGAGTTACTCCACCTCAAAAATAGCATTTGCAGAAAATGTTCGGCACACACATACTCAGGCTGACTGGCTCTCATTCAGGCAAACGAGAAATAAGTGCACTCAGGCTATCCGGAGGGCAAAAGTTAGTTACTTTAAGGAGCAGTTCTCTCTCTGTGGGTCTAACCCCAATACGTTCTGCAAAACAGTTAAAGACCTGGAGAATATACCCTCCTCCTCACAGCTGCCCATGTCCCTTAACCTCTCTGGTACATGTGGGACGAACTCGTCCCACCTACGTAACAGCCACTGAAATCCAGTGGCGCGATTTTTGAATCGTTAGAAATGCTATAACTTCAATTTCTCAAACATATGACTATTTCACAGCTATTTAAAGACAAGAATCTCGTTAATCTAACCCCACTGTCCGATTTCAAAAAGGCTTTACAACAAAAGCAAAACATTAGATTATGTTAGCAGAGTACCCAGCCAGAAAAAATCAGACACCCATTTTTCAAGCTAGCATATCATGTCACATAAACCCAAACCACAGCTAAATGCAGCACTAACCTTTTATAATCTTCATCAGATGACACACCTAGGACATTGTGTTATACAATACATGCATGTCTGTTCAATCAAGTTCATATTTATATCAAAAACCAGCTTTTTACATTAGCATGTGACGTTCAGAAAAAGCATAACCACCGCAAACTTCCGGTGAATTTACTAACAGTTTGCTAAATTACTCACGATAAACGTTCACAAAAAGCATAACAATTATTTTAAGAATTATAGATACATTACCCCTCTATGCACTCGATATGTCCGATTTTAAAATAGCTTTTCGGATGAAGCACATTTTGCAATAATCTAAGTACATAGCCCGGCATTACAGGGCTAGCTATTTAGATACCCACCCAGGTCAGCATCCACCAAAATCACATTTCCTATAAGAAAGATGTTCTTACCTTGCTTGTTCTTCATCAGAATACACTGCCAGGACTTCTACTTCAATAACAAATGTTGGTTTGGTCCCAAATAATCCATCGTTATATCCAAACAGCGACGTTTTGTTCGTGAGTTCTAGAATGCTTTTTCGCGGTGTCGCGCATGGCGCATTGGCGTGTCAAAAATGTCTAAATATTCCATTACCGTACTTCGAAGCATGTCAACCGCTGTTTAAAACCAATTTTTATGCCATTTATGTCGTAGAGAAGTGATAATATTCCGACCGGGAGTATGCATTGAGCCTAAACAGCCGAATAAAATTTCTCCTCAGAAGCGACTCATGCACGCGCATCATTGAAAGGTCCTCCGAGCATCCACTTACAAAAGGCGATAATATGTTTCAACCTGAGGTTCCATCGTAAACCTTCAGTTATTTCGCGGGCTCTGAGAGCCTATTGGAGCCCTGGGAATTGTCACGTTACAGCTAAGATCCTTACTTTTCAATAAAAAGAGGTAAGACGCACGACTCCTTGTCAGACAGGGTACTTCCTGCTTGAAACCTTGTCAGGTTTTTGCCTGCCATAGGAGTTCTGTTATACTCACAGACACCATTCAAACAGTTTTAGAAAATTCAGAGTGTTTTCTATCCAAACCTGAACAATAATATGCATATTCTAGCTTCTGAGTTGGTGTAGGAGGCAGTTAAAAATGGGAACATATTTTTTCCAAAATTCTCAATACTGCCCCCTATACCAAACAGGTTAAAGTTGATGATGTGGTTGTTACTGACAAGAAGCACATGGCTGAGCTCTTCCTTTATTTAAAGGGGGAGATCAAGCTGATCCGAAATGTTTTAGGCCTATTTCTATTTTACCCTGTTAATCAAATGTGTTGGAAAAACTTGTCAATAATCAACTTACTGGCTTTCTTGATGTCTATAGTATTCTCTCAGGTATGCAACCTGGTTTCCGCTCAGGCTATGGATGTGTCACCGCAATCTTAAAGGTCCTCA
This sequence comes from Salmo trutta, assembly GCF_901001165.1. Classification (NCBI taxonomy): domain Eukaryota; kingdom Metazoa; phylum Chordata; class Actinopteri; order Salmoniformes; family Salmonidae; genus Salmo; species Salmo trutta. The sequence goes on from NC_042979.1 coordinate 32,119,073, forward strand.
ATGATGTCACCATCGCCCGTGATTCTAAGCAATGTTGTGCTGCTATTGTTATTGACTTGGCCAAAGATTTTGATATGGTAGACCATTCCATTCTTGTGGGCCGGTGTAACAGCTTTGGTAGTCGCGTTTGCAGGAATGAGGCGCAGGAAGCAACGAACACAGGGAGTGGTGTTTTTAATAACACTTTGAAGAAAAAACAAAGTTCCCAAGCACAGGGGAATAAATATAATGTGCGACAATGCCAAGCCGACACGAACAAGACAGTCGACATACAACAATTAATCCCGCACAACAATGAGCGGGCCAGCTAAACTAAATAGCCCCTCTAATGGCTAATTGACCACAGGTGTCTAAAATAAAAAAAAGGGAAAGGCAAAAGGGAATCGGTGGCAGCTAATAGGCCGGTGACGACGACCGCCGAGCGCCACCCGAGCAGGAGGGGGCGCCACCGTCGGTGGGAATCGTGACAGTACCCCCCTCCTGACGCGCGGCTCCTGCAGAGCGCCGACACCGGCCTCGAGGTCGACCCGGAGGGCGAAGCGCAGGGCGATCCGGACGGAGGTGGTGGAAATCCCTCAACATAGATGGGTCCAGGACGTCCTCCGCCGGCACCCAGCACCTCTCCTCCGGGCCGTACCCCTCCCAGTCCACGAGGTACTGCAGGCCCCTCGCCCGGTGTCTCGAGTCCAGAATGGCCCGTATGCTGTACGCCGGTGACCCCCCGATGTCTAGAGGGGGCGGAGGGACCTCCGGCACCTCATCTTCTTGAAGGGGACCAGCTACCACCGACCTGAGGAGAGACACATGAAACGAGGGGTTAATACAGTAATAGGAAGGGAGTTGCAACCGATAACACACCTCGTTTATCCTCCTCGGGACTTTGAAGGGCCCCACACACTGCGGCCCCAGCTTCCGGCAGGGCACGCGGAGGGGCAGGTTCCGGGTCGAGAGCCAGACCCTGTCTCCCGGTGCGAACACGGGCGCCTCACGGGCGGTCAGCACTCCTCTTCTGCCGCGCACTGGCCTCCTTTAGTGAGTCCTGGACGGCTCTCCAGGTCTCCTTGGAGTGCTGGACCCAGTCCTCCACCGCAGGAGCCTCGGTCTGGCTCCGGTGCCATGGTGCCAGGACCGGCTGGTAACCTAACACACACTGAAAGGGTGATATGTTAGTAGAGGAGTGGCGAAGTGAGTTCTGGGCTAATTCAGCCCAGGGAATATACCTCGCCCACTCCCCTGGCCGGTCCTGGCAATACGACCTCAGGAACCTGCCCATCTCCTAGTTCACCCTCTCCGCCTGCCCATTGCTCTCGGGGTGATAACCGGAGGTCAAACTGACCGAGACCCCCAGCCGCTCCATAAACGCTCTCCAGACCCTGGATGTGAACTGGGAACCTCGATCAGATACAATGTCCTCCGGCACCCCGTAGTGCCGGAAGACGTGGGTAAATAGGGCCTCCGCAGTCTGCAGGGCCGTAGGGAGACTGGGCAATGGGAGGAGATGGCAGGACTTAGAGAACCGATCCCCAACCACCAGAATCACCGTGTTCCCCTGAGAGGGGGGAAGATCTGTCAGGAAGTCGATGGACAGGTGCGACCATGGTTGTTGTGGAATGGGGAGGGGCTGTAACTTCCCTCTCGGTAGATGCCTAGGAGCCTTACTCTGGGCACACACCGAACAGGAAGAGACATAGGACCTCACGTCCTCAGCCAAGGTGGGCCACCAGTACTTCCCCCTTAGACTCCACACTGTCCTCGCCTCAACCAGGATGACCCGCAGTAGGTAGCGTGTGCGCCCACCGAATCAAACGATCACGAACACCGAGCGGCACATACATGCGCCCCACGGCACCAATGCCCACTCGATGTCCGCGTCCACCTCCCATACCACTGGTGCCACCAGCCTAGACGCTGGAATGATGGGAGTTGGATTGATGGGCCGGTCCTCCGTGTCATAGAGACGGGACAGCGCGTCGGCTTTAGTATTCAGGGAACCCGGTCTATAGGAGATGGTAAACCTAAACCGGGCGAAGAACATGGCCCACCTTGCCTGACGTGGATTCAGTCTCCTCGCTGCCCGGATGTACTCCAGGTTTCGGTGGTCGGTCCAGATGAGAAAGGAGTGCTTAGCCCCCTCAAGCCAGTGCCGCCACACCCTCAGGGCTTTGACCACCGCTAGCAACTCCCTGTCCCCCACATCGTAGTTACGCTCCGCCGAACTGAGCTTCTTCGAAAAGAAAGCGCAGGGGCAGAGTTTCGATGGCGTACCCGAGAGCTGTGATAGCAAGGCACCCACCCCAGCCTCGGATGCGTCCACCTCCACTACGAATGCTAGAGAAAGGTCCGGGTGCGCCAACACGGGTGCGTCGGTGAACAGCGTCTTCAACTTCTTGAAGGCTCCGTCCTCCTCCGTCGACCATCGCAGACGCACCGGCCCCCCCTTCAGCAGTGAGGTAATGGGAGCCGCTACCTGGCCAAAACCCCGGATAAACCTCCAGTAGTAATTGACAAAGCCTAAGAACCGCTGCACCTCCTTCACCGTGGTTGGAGTCGGCCAATTACGCACGGCCTTAACGCGGTCACACTCCATCACCACCCCCGTGGTGGAAATGTGATAACCCAGAAAGGAGACGGCTCGTTTGGAAAACTCACACTTCTCAGCCTTAACGTATAGGTCATGCTCCAGCAGTCTACCAAGCACCTTGCGCACCAGGGACACATGCGCGGAGCGGGTGGCGGAATATATCAGAATGTCATCGATATAGACAATCACGCCCTGCCCGTGCAGGTCCCTGAGATTTTCGTCAACAAAGGATTGAAAGATGGCTGGAGCATTTTTCAACCCATACGGCATGACGAGGTACTCATAATGGCCTGATGTGGTACTAAAGGCGGTTTTCCACTCGTCTCCCTTCTTGATACGGACCAGATTATACGCGCTCCTGAGATCCAGTTTCGTGAAGAACTGTGCTCCGTGAAATGATTCCACCGCCGTAGCGATGAGAGGTAGTGGGTAACTAAACCCCACCGTGATAGCGTTTAGACCTCTGTAATCAATGCACGGACGCAGACCTCCCTCCTTTTTCTTCACAAAAAAGAAACTCGAGGAAGCGGGTGAGATGGAGGGCCGAATGTACCCCTGTCCCAGGGATTCCGTGACATATGTCCCCATAGCCGCCGTCTCCTCCTGTGACAAGGGGTACACGTGACTCCTGGGAAGCGCAGCGTTAACCTGGAGATCTATCGCACAATCCCCCTGTCGATGAGGTGGTAATTTAGTCGCCCTCTTTTTACAAAAAGCGATCGCCAAATCGGCATATTCAGGGGGAATGCGCACGGTGGACACCTGGTCTGGACTTTCCACCGACGTGGCACCTATGAAAACTCCTAGACACCTCCCTGAACACTCCTCTGACCACCCCTGGAGAACCCCCTGTTTCCACGAAATACGGGGATTGTGACCAGCCAGCCAGGGGACCCCCAGCACCACCGGAAACGCAGGCGAATCAATAAGGAAAAAACTAATGCATTCCTTATGATTCCCCTGCGTTACCATGTCCAGTGGCACCGTAGACTCCCTGACTAGCCCTGACCCTAATGGTCGGCTATCTAGGGAAGGCACAGGGAAAGGGGAATCAATCGGCACCCGCGGAATGCCCAGCTTAATGGCAAGTCCACGGTCCATAAAGTTCCCAGCTGCGCCTGAATCGACTAGCGCCCTATGCTGGGAAGAGGGAAAACATTTAGTAGACAAAACAGGTAAAAACACGTGACCAACAGGGGGTTCTGGGTGAATCTGGTGCTGACTCACCTGAGGTGACCGAGAAGTGTTCTGCCTGCCCTCTCAACTCCCAGACTGGCTCCTCCAGCACCGGTCGGCCGTGTGTCCTCTCCGTCCACAGCTGGTGCAGGAGGAGCCACCTCCTCCGGTGCCCCTTGGCACGGCCCCACCTACCTCCATAGGGGTAGGGGCGGGGGTGCACGGGGTGGAACGGGCAGGACCCTCTCCGAACGCCCGCGGGCAGATATATGTCCAGACGTATGGACATGTCTATCAGCTCGTCCAGGGACAGAGCTGTGTCCTGACAGGCCAGCTCCCTGCGGACATCCGCCCGGAGACTGCAGCGGTAAGTGGTCTATGAGGGCCCTGTCGTTCCACCCTGCCTCAGCAGCCAAGGTCCTGAACTCCAGCGCGAAGTCCTGAGCACTCCTCGTCTCCTGCCTGAACTCTGGGTAGTGGTCCCTCGCCGAGTCTGGACCGTTCCAGACCGCATTAGCCCACTCCAGAGCTCGGCCCGTCAGGCAGGAAACGAGGGCACTCACGCTCTCCTCTCCCGTAGGAGCAGGTCTGACGGTGGCCAGGTACAGCTCAAGCTGGAGCAAAAAACCCTGGCACCCAGCCGCCACCCCATCGTACTCCCTCGGGAGCGCCAAACGAAGCGCGCCAGAGCCAGACGTCGTGGGAGGCGAAGATGGCTGTATCGGGGGAGGTGGAGGTGGAGAGAGGATACCACTTCTCGCCCATCGGTCCATCCTCTCCATTATCTGGTCCATTGCCAATCCGATGCGGTGTAGGACTGTCGTGTGGTGGAGCACGCGTTCCTCCATCGAGGGCAGAGGAGTGCCCGATGCTCCCGCTGATTCCATGCCTTTACGATGGTGCGGGATTCTGTAACGGCTTTGGTAGTCGCGTTTGCAGGAATGAGGCGCAGGAAGCAACGAACACAGGGAGTGGTGTTTTTAATAACAAGAAAAAACAAAGTTCCCAAGCACAGGGGAATAAATACAATGTGCGACAATGCCAAGCCGACACGAACAAGACAGTCGACATACAACAATTAATCCCGCACAACAATGAGCGGGCCAGCTAAACTAAATAGCCCCTCTAATGGCTAATTGACCACAGGTGTCTAAAATAAAAAAAAAAGGGAAAAGCAAAAGGGAATCGGTGGCAGCTAATAGGCCGGTGACGACAACCGCCTAGCGCCACCCGAGCAGGAGGGGGCGCCACCATCGGTGGGAATCGTGACAGCCGGCTAAGGGGTATTGGTATCTCTGAGGGGTCTTTGACCTGGTTTGCTAGATACCTCTCTCAAAGAGTGCAATGTATAAAGTCAGAAAATCTGCTGTCTCAGCCACTGCCTGTCACCCAGGGAGTACCCCAAGGCTCAATCCTAGGCCCCACACTCTTCTCAATTTACATCAACAACATAGCTCAGGCAGTAGGAAGCTCTCTCATCCATTTATATGCAGATTATACAGTCTTATACTCAGCTGGCCCCTCCCCGGTTTGTGTGTTAAAAACCTCTTACATCTACACGTTCCGCTAGCGGAACGTCTGCTCCAATATCCAATGATGGGCGGGGCGCGAAATTCAAACTCCTCTAAATCCGAAAACTTACACTTTTCAAACATATGACTATTTTACAGCTATTTAAAGACAAGACTCTCCTTTATCTAAACAAACTGTCCGATTTCAAAAAGGCTTTACAGCGAAAGCAAAACATTAGATTATGTCAGCAGAGTACCCAGCCAGAAATAATCACACAGCCATTTTTCAAGCTAGCATATCATGTCACATAAACCCAAACCATAGCTAAATGCAGCACTAACCTTTGATGATCTTCATCAGATGACACACCTAGGACATTGTGTTATACAATACATGCATGTCTGTTCAATCAAGTTCATATTTATATCAAAAACCAGCTTTTTACATTAGCATGTGACGTTCAGAACTAGCATTCCCACCGAACACTTCCGGTGATTTTACTAAATTACTCACGATAAACGTTCACAAAAAGCATAACAATTATTTTAAGAATTATAGATACAGAACTCCTCTATGCACTCGATATGTCCGATTTTAAAATAGCTTTTCGGATGAAGCACATTTTGCAATAATCTAAGTACATAGCCCGGCGTTACAGGGCTAGCTATTTAGACACCCTGCAAGTTTAGCCTTCACCAAAATCACATTTCCTATAAGAAAAATGTTCTTACCTTGCTTGTTCTTCATCAGAATACACTGCCAGGACTTCTACTTCAATAACAAATGTAGGTTTGGTCCCAAATAATCCATCGTTATATCCAAACAGCGACGTTTTGTTCGTGCGTTCTAGACACTATCCCAACGCTAAATCTCGGCCACGAGCATGACGCAAAATATGAAAAAAAAATTCGAAATATTCCATTACCGTACTTCGAAGCATGTCAACCGCTGTTTAAAACCAATATTTATGCAATTTATCTCATAGAGAAGCGATAATATTCCGACCGGGAATCTGCCTGTCTGTAAACTGAGGAAAAAACCGAAAGCCGGGGGCGGGGCGTGTCACGCGCCTAAGGCTTAGTCCATTGAGTGACCACTTAGCTTTTGCTCTCCTTTGTTTCAGCCAGGGCTTTGAATTACGTCATTCCTGTTTTTCCCGGGCTATGAGACCTCATTGGAGACGTGCGAAGTGTCACGTAAGAGCAGAGATCCTTTGTAAACGATAGAGATAATAAAGAAGGGCAAGAAATGTTCAGACAGGGTACTTCCTGAACAGAAGCATCTCAGGTTTTTGCCTGCCATAGGAGTTCTGTTATACTCACAGACACCATTCAAACAGTTTCAGAAACTTTGGAGTGTTTTCTCTCCAAAGCTAATAATTATATGCATATTCCAGTTTCTGGGCAGGACTAATAATCAGATTAAATCGGGTACGTTTTTTATCCAGCCGTGAAAATACTGCCCCCTAGCCATAACAGGTTAAATGCTCTACAACAAAGCTTTCTTTGAGTCCAACAAGCTTTCTCTACCTTTAATTTTGTTCTGAACACCTCCAAAGCAAAGTTCATGTGGTTTGGTAAGAAGAATGCCCCTCTCCCCACAGGTGTGATTACTACCTCTGAGGGTTTAGAGCTTGAGGTAGTCACCTCATACAAGTACTTGGGAGTATGGCTAGACGGTACACTGTCCTTCTCTCAGCACATGCAGTATCAAAGCTGCAGGCTAAAGTTAAATCTAGACTTGGTTTCCTTTATCGTAATCGCTCCTCTTTCACCCCAGCTGCCAAACTAACCCTGATTCAGATGACCATCCTACCCATGCTAGATTACGGAGACAGGTAAGGGTGCTCTTGATGTTCTTTACCATTCGGCCATCAGATTTGCCACCAGTGCTCCATATAGGACATATCACTGCACTATATACTCCTCTGTAAACTGGTCATCTCTGTATACCCGTCGCAAGACCCACTGGTTGATGCTTATTTATAAAACCCTCTTGGGTCTCACTCCCCACTATCTGAGATATCTACTGCAGCCCTCATCCTCCACATACAACACCCGTTCTGCCTATCACATTCTGTTAAAGGTCCCCAAAGCACACACATCCCTGGGTCACTCGTTTTTTTCAGTTTGCTGCAGCTAGCGACTGGAACGAGCTGCAACAAACACTCAAACTGGACAGTTTTATCTCCATCTCTTCATTCAAATACTCAATCATGGACACTCATACTGACAGTTGTGTCTGCTTTGCGTGATGTATTGCTGTCTCTTCCTTCTTGCCCTTTGTGCTGCTGTCTGTGCCCAATAATGTTTGTACCTTGTTTTGTGCTGCTATCATGTTGTGTTGCTACCATGTTGTTTTCATGTTGTGTTGTTACCTTGCTGTGTTGTCATGTGTTGCTGCCTTGCTATGTTGTTGTCTTAGGTCTCTCTTTATGTAGTGTTGTGTTATCTCTCTCGTGATGTGTGTTTTGTCCTATATTTATACATGTTTTATTTATTTATTTTTCATCCCAGCCCCCATCCCCGCAGGATTGTAAATAAGAATTTGTTCTTAACTTGCCTAGTTAAATAATGGTTAATTACAAAATAAATAAAATAAAAGTGGACTGTGATTTTGCTGTCAGTGGGCTGAGAGACTCTGGTTTGAGGTCAGTAATAAAGTAATCTAGAGTACTACTGCCAAGGGATGAGCTGTATGCCTACCATTGACTATGTACAGACCCAGCGTGTGACAGAGCTGCAGGAGTTGTGACCTGTTTTTGTTGGTTGTTTTGTCATAGTTGTGTCTAGGGGAGCATATTTGGGAGGGAATACTGACACCTCCAGGTAGGTGTATGTCCCCCTGTGTGCTGAGAGTGTCAGGTTCTAGTCCAGTTCTGTCATTTATGTCGCCACAGACTAGTACATGTCCCTGGGCCTCGATATGGTTGATCTCTCCCTCTAGAACGGAGAAGCTGTCATTGTTAAAGTATGGGGATTCTATTGGGGGGATATAGGTAGCACACATGAGGAAATTGTTCTCTGTTGTTCTCCATCATTTCCTTATTAACTTCTAGCCAGATGTAAAATGTTCCTGTTTTAATAGAGTGGGCTATGTCTGCTCTGTAAGAAATCAGCTCTTCCCTGTTTCACACCTGGTAGTTTGTGGATGGGACTACCAGCTCTCTGTAACCTAGAGGGCAATAAGTGGCTCTGATTTCTCTATGCCATGTTTGTAGTAGGATGACAAGTCTGTATTTCCAATTTCTTTGATGAAGTCTGGGTTCCTGCTCTTTATGTCAAAGGCGGATGACTTCAGACCTTGTATATTCCAGGATGAGATTGTAAAAGCTTTGTGTTCCATAGTGTCTAGTGTTGTTTTTGTGTGGTTTAGACTCGGACCATTGCACTAGGTGTGAGCAGAGTATGTTGACCATCTGATACATAACTCTTAGGTTGCAGGATGGGGCTTGGGCAGTTGTATTAGTGGGGGTTGGGCCTGTTGCTCTGCTCACGGCCTGTGCATACATTGGCATGAAAAAGTATGTGAACCCTTTGGAATTACCTGGATTTCTGCATAAATTAGTCATACAATTTGATCTGCTCTTCATCTAAGTCATAACAATAGACAAACACAGTGTGCTTAAACTAATAACACACAAGTTATTGTATTGTTCTTGTCTATATTGATTACATAATGTAAACATGCACAGTCTAGGTTTGAAAAAGTATGTTAAATCCTAGGCTAATGACCAAAAGTTCATTGGAGTTAGGAGTCAGCTAACCTGGAGTCCAATCAATGACACGAGATTGGAGTTGGTTAGAGCTATTTTGCCCTATAAAAAAAACACAACATTTGAGTGTCCTATTCACAAGAAGCATTGCCTGATGTGAACCATGCTTCGAAAAAAAGAGATCTCAGAAGACCTAAGATTAAGAATTGTTTACTTGCATAAAGCTGGAAAGGGTTACAAAAGTATCTCTAAAAGCCTTGATATTCATCAGTCCACGGAATAACAAACTGTCTATTAATGGAGAAAGTTCAGCACTGTTGCTACTCTCCCTTGGAGTGGATTGTCCTGCAAAGATGACTGCAAGAGCACCGCCCAGAATGCTCAGTGAGGTTAAGAAGAATCCTAGAGTTTCAACTAAAGACTTAAAGAAATCTCTGGAACATGCTAACATCTCTGTTGACGAGTCTACAATACGTAAAACACTAAACAAGAACAGTGTTCATGGGAGGACACCACGGAGAAGCCACTGCTGTCAAAAAAATACATTGCTGTATGTCTGAAGTTCGCAAAAGAGCACCTGGATGTTCCACAGCGCTACTGGCAAAATAGTCTGTGGACAGGTGAAACTAAAGTTGAGTTGTTTGGAAGGAACACACAAGCCTATGTGTGGAGAAAAAAGGCACAGCACACTAACATCAAAACCTCATTCGAACTGTCAAGTATGGTGGAGGGAGCATCATGGTTTGGAGCTGATTTGCTGCCTCGGGGCCTGGACAGCTTGCTATCATTGGCAGAAAAATTAATTCCCAAGTTCATCAAGACATTTCGCAGGAGAATGTTAGGGTATCTGTTCGCCAATTGAAGCTCAACAGATAGTTGCGTGATGCAACAGGACAACACCCTAAAACACAGAAGTAAATCAACAACAGAATAGCTTCAACAGAAGAAAATACGCCTTCTGAAGTTGCCCAGTCAGAGTCCTGACCTCAACCCGATTGAGATGCTGTGGCATGATCTCAAGAGAGCAGTTCACACCAGACATCCCAAGAATATTGCTGAACTGAAACAGTTTTGTAAAGAGGAAGGTTCCAAAATTCCTCCTGACCGTTATGCAGGTCTGATCCGCAACTACAGAAAACATTTGGTTCAGGTTATTGCTGCCAAAACAGGGGAAAACCGTTATTGAATCCAAAGGTTCACGTACTTTTTCCACCTTGCACTGTGAATGTTTACACGGTGTGTTAAAACAAGACATGAAAATGTATAATTTTGTGTGTGTTATTTTCGTAATTTCCAGACTATTAAGCGCACCTGAATATAAACCGCACCGACTGAATTAAAAAAAATATATTATTTTGAACATAAATAAGCCGCACATGTCTATAAGCCGCAGGTGCCTACCGGTACATTGAAACAAATGAACTTTACACAGGCTTTAACGAAACACGGCTTGTAACAAAAATAAATAGGCTTTAACGAAACACGGCTTGTAACAAAAATAAATAGGCTTTAATGAAACACGGCTTGTAACAAAAATAAATAGGCTTTAACGAAACACGGCTTGTAACAAAAATAAATAGGCTTTAATGAAGCACGGCTTGTAACAAAAATAAATAGGCTTTATCGAAACACGGCTTGTAACAAAAATAAATAGGCTTTATCGAAACACGGCTTGTAACAAAAAATAAAACATTTGCAGTAAACAGTAGCCTACCAAGAAAGTCATTGGTCACTATCTTCCTCCTCTTGTGCACTGAAACCACTGAACCACTGAACCCACTCGGAGTTGAATAGCCTCAGAATTGCTTCATCCGATATTGGATCGTTTTCATTGTCGCTCTCATCACTTTCATCCGGAGGCAAATCCCCCGCTGAGCCCTCTTCAAGACGCAGCAGTCCAGCCTTTCGAAACCCGTTGATGATAGTGGATTTTTTGACAATGCTCCACGTTGTCAGGACCCACTGGCAGACTTGACCATAAGTTGCTCTTCGCATGCGGCCCATTTTAGTGAAGGATTTCTCCCCAGTTGTCATCTAAGCCTCCCACTGAACACGGAGCGCCACCTTAAAAGCACGATTTACACTGATGTCGAGTGGCTGCAAATACTTTGTTGTACCCGCAGGAATCAGGGTGACAAAATGACTACCGTAATCAGAATGATGGGAAGTTTGTGCGCGCTCGATTTAATCTAAACAGTAAACAAAAAAGTTGTTTGACCTTAACCCGTTCGGCAATTTCATTGGTCTAATGAAAGCTTCATGCCGCCAAAAAAACTGAGCACGTCACAGAATGTGTTTTTTTTAATTTTTTTATGTGAAAGCGGGAAAAATCCATATATTAGCCGCGTCATTGTTTAAGCCGCGAGGTTCAAAGCATGGGAAAAAAGTTGCGGCTTATAGTCCGGAAATTACGGTAGTTTAAGCAGACTGTCTTTGTCTCCTGTTGTGACTTAGATGAAGATCAGATGACATTTTCTGACCAATTTACTTAGAAATCCAGGTAATTCCAAAGGGTTCACATACTTTTTCTTGCCACTGTATGTGCTGCTGTCATCTGGAGGTCGTTGCTGCAGTGGCGGGGGGCTTGGGCGGGCGGTAGTGGCATAGGTCTGATCTTGGGAGGCCTATATAGGGTGTGGCCAGGGTTTATTTGGGGGGGGTCTCAGCTGGTTGGGTGTGGCTGGTGATGGTGTCACTGGTGATGATGTGGTCTCTCTCTCTCTCTCTCCCTCTCTCTCTGATGATTCTCTTCTGTATCTCCTCTCATGCCTGGGGTGTGCTGGGTCTGAGGCCTCAGACAAACATGGTTCCCCGGAGAGCTTAGGAGACAGAATAAACCCTGCCTACAAACTCTTTAACAGTCCGCTGTCTCTCTCTCTACTTCCATATAGATGTTCTAACTAACAACCTTGCAATTCAGAAGATGACATTAAAACAGGCTTTGTGGGAAAACGGAATGGTCTGGTTTCTCTGTCTGGCCTCTCTTTGTTGACAAATAGGAAGAAATGAGTCACAATGCACTAGGTAGTCTAAGTATTGTAATAAGGAGTAAGTATTTTCATCTGAGTGTCTGTTCTGTTTTCTCTAATGGTGCTGTTCCATGGGACTTATCCCAAAAACCAGTGTGTTACCAGTGTTTAATGTTAATGTCAGCTCTACTGTTGTTGTGTTTGCATCAGGAGTGTGACACTAGAGACTTGTGGCGAGCAGAATCAACAACCTCTGCATCATTCAAGATTGTTGCTTTGTGAGAAGGTGTTAAAGTTCACGGTTATCAATTCAAGCTGAAAAGTACCCAGGGCCTTGCCTTGGCTCCAAGTCAGAGCAGGTCTGCCGGAGTCATGGCCCAGTGAGACACGGGTGCCGGCCCCCGTAGATGGAAACATAAAGGTCTGAGTGTTTTGGGTAACCACTGGGGTGAATCATGATTGATGCAAAGTGACAGACATTCTGTGTGATGGTGGCCTTTATTAGACTGATTTCAATGGCTTTTGCTTTCACTTTCTCTTTCTCTCTCACGCGTTCTCTCGCTCTCTCTCTCTCCCCTTTCTTTATTTTGTCCTTTCTTTCTTTCTATCTATTTCTCTCTCTTTCTTTCCTTATTTCTTCCCTTGTTTCTTTCTTTCTCTCCACAACCTCCAAAGGGCTCCTTATGTATGGCTGTGACATTTAGGCATGCAAAACCACAGTCAATTATTCAGCAGTTTGGCCCTGCACAAATGTCACGGCGTCTGTAACACCATGTGTGACCTAAAAATAAGGAATGAGCTGAACACTGTTTGAAAAGAAACAAGAAAGAAAGTCAGCTTTAAAATTGGTCTGTTTTTTTGTCTGGATTATATCGTTCAGCCCTATACAGAATAATTTACAATCAATCAATGCAAGTTTTTTGTTTTTGCATGTATGAAGCATATCTGAACATTTGATTGCCAACCATTCAAGTTAAAAGCGATGGGATAAAGACTTAAAAGGTTGGGAGAATGTGTGTATGGCTTGAAGCTACAGTCCATGAAAATAAACATACTGTAGATTCTTTTCATTTTTTATTTAACATTTATTTAACCAGATAAATCAATTAAACCTCTACAGGATCGGTGTCCCCCCCACGGGATGGTTAAGCTAAAGTAGGCTAATGTGATTAGCATGAGGTTGTAAGTAACATGACATTTCCCAGGACATAGACATATCTGATGTGGGCAGAAAGCTGAAATTCTTGTTAATCTAACTGCACTGTTCAATTTACAGTAGCTATTAAGATGGCAGACATTTTACATGGCAGATGTTTTACATGCCCCATGCCGATTGTGATTTTATTTTTTTTTGCTTTGTTTGCAACTTATTTTTTTACTTATTTTGTACATAATGTTGCCGCTACCGAAAATAACGACTCTGACGAGCCCGACACGAAGGATATACTGCTTCTTTGGGAACAGGCCCCGATCCCTGTGATCTGCATGTGGAGGAGGCGGAGAAAGATTGAATAAACCCCCACTTCCCTGCATTTTGCTAGCAAACGTGCAATCCTTGGAGAATAAAATTGACAAGTTACACAGAAGATTAAACTACCAACGGGACATTCAAAACTGTAGCATCTTATGCTCACAAAGTCGCTGCTGAACGACAACAATATCAACATACAGCTGGCTGGTTATACGATGTACCAGCAGGATAGAACAGCGGCGTCTGGTAAGACAAGGGGTGGCGAACTATGTATTTTTGAAAATAACAGCTGCTGCACGATATCTAAGGAAGTCCCGAGCTATTGCTCGCCTGAGGTAGAGTATCTCATGATAAGCTGTAGATACCTACCTACCGAGAGTTTTCATCTGTATTCTTCATAGCTCTTTACATACCACCACAGTCAGAGGCTGGCACTAAGACAGCATTGAATGAGCTGTATTCCGTCATAAGCAAACAAGAAAACGCTCACGCAGAGGTGGCGCTCCTAGTAGCCAGGGACTTTAATGCAGGGAAACTAAAATCATTTTTACCAAATTTCTATCAGCATGTTAAATGTGCAACCAGAGGAAAAATAACTCTTGACCACCTTTACTCCACATACAGAGACGCATACAAAGCTCTCCCTCGCCCTCCATTTGGCAAATCTGACCATATTTCTGTACTCCTGATTCCTGCTTACAAGAAAAAATTAAAGCAGGAAGCACCAAGATCAATAAAAAAGTGGACAGATGAAGCAGATGCTAAGCTACAGGACTGTTTTGCTAGCACAGACTGGAATTTGTTCCGGGCATCCTCCGATGGCATTGAGGAGTACACCACATCAGTCATTGGCTTCATCAATAAGTGCATCGATGATGTCATCCCCACAGTGACCGTACGTACATACCCCAACCAGAAGCCATGGCTTACAGGCAGCATCCGCACTGAGCTAAAGGCTAGAGCTGCAGCTTTCAAGGAGCAGGACACTAACCCGGAAGCATATAAGAAATCCCACTATGCCCTCTTTCGAACCATCAAACAGGCAAAGTGTCAATACAGGACTAAGATCGAATCATACTACACCGGCTCTGACGCCCGTCGGATGTGGCAGGGCTTGCAAACCGCAGCCCAGTGACACGAGCCTACCAGATGAGTTAAACTACTTCAATGCTCGCTTTGAGGCAAATAACACTGAAACATGCATGAGAGCACCAGCTGTTCCGGAAGACTGTTTGATCACGCACTCCGCAGAAAATGTGAGTAAAACCTTAAAACAGGTCAACATTTATAAGGCTTCAGGGCCAGATGGATTGCCTGGACGTGTACTGCGAGCATGCGCTGACCAACTGGCAAGTGTCTTCACTGACATTTTCAACCTCTACATGTCCGAGGACTGTAATACCAACATGTTTTAAGCAGACCACCATAGTGCCTGTACCCAACAACACTAAGGTAACCTGCCTAAATGGCTATGTCTGTAGCCATAAAGTGCTTTGAAAGGCTGGTGATGGCGCACATCAACACCATTATCCCAGAAACCCTAGACCCACTCCAATTTGCATACCGCCCCAACAGATCCCCAGATGATGCAATCTCTATTGCACTCCACACTGCCCTTTCCCACCTGGACAAAAGGAACACCTATGTGAGAATGCTATTCATTGACTACAGCTCAGCGTTCAACACCATAGTGCCCTCAAAGCTCATCAATAAGCTAAGGACCCTGGGACTAAACACCTGCCTCTGCAGTTCGATCCTGGACTTCCTGACGGGCCGCCCCCAGGTGGTACGGGTAGGTAACAACACATCCGCCACGCTGATCCTCAACACAGGGTCCCCTAAGGGGTGCATGCTCAGCCCCCTCCTTTTACTGCTGCTGTTTAATTACTTGTTACTTTTATCTCTTATTCTTATCCGTATTTCTTAAAACTGCATTGTTGGTTAGGGGCTCGTAAGTAAGCATTTCACTGTAAGATTTACACCTGTTGTATTCGGCGCATGTGACTAATAAAATTTGATTTGATGTATTACAGTGAAAGAATACCATGCTATTGTTTGAGCAGAGTGCACAATTATGAACATGAAAATGTATTAATTAACCAACTTTGCACATTTGGGCAGTCTTGATAAAATATTTTGAACAGATTTGAAATGGTTCATTGGATCAGTCTAAAAAATCTTTGCTCATACACTGCTGCCATCTAGTGGCCAAAATCAAAATTGTGCCTGGGCTGGAATAATACATTATGGCCTTTCTCTTGCATTTCAAAGATGATGGTATGTATTTATTATATTTGTATTATCTTTTACCATATCTAATGTGTTATATTCTCCTACATTAATTTCACATTTCCACAAACTTCAAAGTGTTTCCTTTCAAATGGTATCAAGAATATGCATATACTTGCTTCAGGTCCTGAGATACAGGCAGTTAGATTTAGGTATGTAATTTTAGGCGAAAATTGAAAAAAAGGGCGGATCCTTATGAGGTTTTAAGAACCAATTCTCATTTACATTAACGACCTGACCAAGAGGCATACAATTGCAACAGTGAACAGGAAAACACACAATACCACAAAAACACACTATAGAGAGGAAAGGTACAAATTCATCAAATATACAACACTAATAAATATTCATAGTGGATTCTAGCAGAAAAGCCCAAGGCAACACAGCAGACTAAGGTTCGGCGTCCCGTCAACGGGACAGTTGTAAATCATGCAGTGCGTTATGTCAAGATCGTAGATTTTAGATTAACAACAAATGTCGGTACATAGAAGTGTCTTATATCGGCTGAAAGCTTAAATTCTTGTCAATATAACTGCACTGTCCAATTTACAGTAGCTATTACTGCAAAAAAATGCCATGCTATTGTTTGAGGAGAGCTCCTAACAACAAAACACTTTTTTCAACGCGATAGGTTTGATAAATTCACATCTGAAAGTGAAATGTGTACTTACATTCTGAAATCTAGCTCTGATTTATCATCCAAAGGGTCCCAGATATAACATGAAGTGTCGTTTTGTTTGATAAAATCATTTTTATATCCTAAAAAGGTTCATATAGCACGCACGATCGATTTTGTAGTTCCACTCATTCAATTTGTAAAGAAAGGAATCTGTGAAAATCTCACCCTAAACATTGTTTGAACGAGTCAAATCACGTTCGTATCTATTCCTCGGAGATCCTATAAGGTAACAAGACTTCACTATTTCATTAGGGGTGTAGTATATCCTATAGGACACCATATTTGGTTAAAGAGCGACGACGTCTTCATGGCACGCCGATGACGTGGGTGTCCATCACTGGAACAACTGTATCTTTGTCTAATAAGCACCAATCGGGGTCAAACAAAGCTAGCTAGATAGCCAATGAGCTGGGCTTTATGGGAGTATGTCATAAAATGTAGCTTCTAACCTTGTACGACAGCATGCCTTTTCATTTTGGACAAAAATTATATGGATATTCAGAGTTATGAAGTTATGAGAACTAGTTGTTTTGCAAATGTTGAACTTATAATATGGCTACTAATACTTGGAAAGCTCAATCAAAGTCCAAGTATACAGATTTGATGATATTCTTGCAGAAAAAAATGAATATGAATGCGAACGTCTCCTTCACGATTTGCCCAAATGTATCTGGGGACTATAAACTAAAAGTCTTGAGGATCAGTCATACTCCAAGTTATCCATCTGAAACTTTGCACATACACTGCTACCATCTTGTGGACACTATCGGAAGTACAACAAGGGTGATGGCTATAACAGTGACTTTTGTTTTGCATTTCAAATATGGTGGTAAAAAAACACTGGTTGGTTTTTTCTTTGTATTTACTTCTATCAGATCTATTGTGTTATATTCAACAGATCAACAGATGATGCAATCTCCATTGCACTCCACACTGCCCTTTCCCACCTGGACAAAAGGAACACCTTTGAGAGAATGCTGTTCATTGACCACAGCTCAGCGTTCAACACCATAGTGCCCTCAAAGATCATCAATAAGCTAAAGACCCTGGGACTAAACACCTCCCTCTGCAACTGGATCTTGGACTTCCTGACAGGCCGCCCCCAGGTGGTAAGAGGTAACATCACATCCACCACGCTGATCCTCAACCCAGGGGCCCCTAAGGGGTGCGTGCTAGGTCCCCTCCTGTACTCCCTGTTCACTCATGACTGCATGGCCAGACACGACTCCAACACCATCATTAAATTTGCAGATGACACAACAGTGGTAGGCCTGATCACCGACAACGACAAGACAGCCTATAGGGAGGAGGTCAGAGACCTGGCCGTGTGGTGCCAGGACAACAACCTCTCCCTCAACATGATCAAGACAAAGGAGGTGATTGTGGACCACAGGAAAAAGAGGGTCGAGCATGCCCCCATTCTCAATGACGGGGCTGCGGTGGAGCAGGTTGAGATGTCCACATCACCAACAAACTAACAAGGTCCAAGCACACCAAGACAGTAGTGAAGTGGACACAACAAAACCTATTCCCCCTCAGGAGACTGAAAAGATTTGGCATGGGTCCTCAGGTTCATCTCTCTGCAGGTGATGGCTTTATTATGGAAGATTTGAGAATCGATTCCTTTTAGGAGATTGTCAAATTGAATGGCTCTTTTCTGGATTTTGATCATTAGTGGGTATTGGCCTAATTCTGCTCTGCATGCATTATTTGGTGTTTTACCTTGTACACTGAGGATATTTTTGCAGACTTCTGCATGCAGAGTCTGATGTGATGTGTCAGTGAACCCAGTGAACTCTTTGAGAGACTCTGGGTTGAGGTCAGTGATGACGTAGTCGGCAGTACTACTGCCAAGAGAAGAGCTTATAGGTGACCCTACTATAGGAGTCCCCTCGAAGCCTAGCGTGCGACAGAGCTGCAGGAGCTGTGACCCATTTTTGTTTGTTAAGTTGTTGTAGTTGTGCCTAGGGGGGCATATGAGGGAGGGAATGCTGTCACCTCCAGGTAGGTGTTTGTCCCCGTGTGCTGAGGGTATCAAGTTCTTGTCCGTTTCTGGTATTTAGGTCGCCACAAACTAGTACATGTCACTGGGCCTGGAAATGATTGATTTCCCCCTCCAGGATGGAGACGCTGTCTTCATTCAAGTATGGGGATTCAAGTGTGGTAGCATACAGGAGGACATTTTTTCTGTTAAAATCATTTCCTTTTGAATTTCTAGTCAAAAATGTAAAATGTTCCTGTTTAGATTAATTTAATAGGGTGAGTTAGGTCTGCTCTATACAAAATTAGCATAGCCCCCTGAGTCCCTTCCCTGTTTCACACCTGTTAGTTACTATTACTAGCCTGTTCAACCTCTCTTTCATATCGTCTGAGATCCTAAAAGATTGGAAAGCTGCCGTGTCATCCCCCTCTTCATCCCCCTCTTTAGACTCAAACTGCTACAGACCTATATCTATCCTACCCTGCCTTGCTAAGGTCTTCGAAAGTCAAGTTAACAAACAGATCACCGACCATTTCTAATCCCACCATACCTTCTCCGCTATGCAATCTGGTTTCCGAGCTGGTCATGGGTGCACCTCAGCCACACTCAAGGTCCTAAACTATATCATAACTGCCATCGATAATAGACAATACTGTGCAGCTGTATTCATCGACCTGGCCAAGGCTTTCGACTCTGTCAATCACCACATTCTCATCGGCAGACTCAACAGCCTTGGTTTCTGAAATGACTGCCTCGCCTGGTTCACCAACTACTTCTCAGACAGAGTTCAGTGTGTCAAATTGGAGGGCCTATTGTCCGGACCTCTGGCAGTCTCTATGGGGGTGCCAAAGGGTTCAGTCCTTGGGCCAACTCTTTTCTCTGTATACATCAATGATGTCGCTCTTGCTGCTGGGGATTCTCTGATCCACCTCTACACAGACAACACCATTCTGTAAACTCCTGGCCCTTCTTTGGACATTGTGTTAACCTCTCTGGGACATGTGGGACGCTAGCGTCCCACCCGCGGGACACACTAGTCAACAGCCAGTGAAATAGCAGGGCGGCAAATTCAAAACAACAAAAATCTCATAATTCAAATTTCTCAAACATACAACTATTATATCCCATTATAAAGATACACTTCTCGTTAACCTCTCTGGCGCATGTGGGACGAATTCGTCCCACCTACGTAACAGCCACTTCAATCCAGTGGCGCGATTTTTGAATCGTTTGAAATACTATTACTTCAATTTCTCAAACATATGACTATTTTACAGCTATTTAAAGACAAGAATCTCGTTAATCTAACCACACTGTCCGATTTCAAAAAGGCTTTACAATGAAAGCAAAACATTAGATTATGTCAGGAGAGTGCCCAGCCAGAAATAATCAGACACCCATTTTTCAAGCTAGCATATCATGTCACATAAACCCAAACCACAGCTAAATGCAGCACTAACCTTTTATGATCTTCATCAGATGACACACCTAGGACATTATGTTATACAATACATGCATGTCTGTTCAATCAAGTTCATATTTATATCAAAAACCAGCTTTTTACATTAGCATGTGACATTCAGAAAAAGCATACCCCCTGCAAACTTCCGGGGAATTTACTAACAGTTTGCTAAATTACTCACGATAAACGTTCACAAAAAGCATAACAATTATTTTAAGAATTATAGATACATTACTCCTCTATGCACTCGATATGTCCGATTTTAAAATAGCTTTTCGGATGAAGCACATTTTGCAATAATCTAAGTACATAGCCCGGCATCACAGGGCTAGCTATTTAGACACCCACCCAGTTCAGCCTTCACCAAAATCACATTTCCTATAAGAAAAATGTTCTTACCTTTCTTGTTCTTCGTCAGAATACACTGCCAGGACTTCTACTTCAATAACAAATGTAGGTTTGGTCCCAAATAATCCATTAGTATATCCAAACAGCGACGTTTTGTTCGTGAGTTCTAGACACTATCAGAATGCTACATCACGGTCTCGCGCACGGTGCATTGGCGTGACAAAAAATGTCTAAATATTCCATTACCGTACTTCGAAGCATGTCAACCGCTGTTTAAAACCAATTTTTATGCCATTTATCTCGTAGAAAAGCGTTAATATTCCGACCGGGAATCTGCAATGAGCCTAAACAGCCGAATTAAATTTCTCCACGGGGGCGAATCGGTGCACGCGCCTCATTCAATGGTCCTCTGATTGGCCACTTACCAAAGGCGATAATTTGTTTCAGCCAGAGGCCGCCTCGTCAACCTTCAGGTATTTCGCGGGTTCTGAGAGCCTATTGGAGCCCTAGGAATTGTCACGTTACAGCTAAGATCCTTACTTTTCAATAAACAGATGCAAGACGCACGACTCCTTGTCAGACAGGCCACTTCCTGCATGAAACCTTGTCAGGTTTTTGCCTGCCATAGGAGTTCTGTTATACTCACAGACACCATTCAAACAGTTTTAGAAACTTTAGGGTGTTTTCTATCCAAACCTGAACAATAATATGCATATTATAGCTTCTGAGTTGGTGTAGGAGGCAGTTAAAAATGGGCACATATTTTTTCCAAAATTCTCAATACTGCCCCCTAGCCCAAACAGGTTAACTTCTTCAGGATTGTTGGGTCACCTGTGGGACGGTTGAGCTAACGTATGCTAATGCGATTCGCATGAGGTTGTAAGTAACAAGAACATTTCCCAGGACATAGACCTACTGTATCTGATATTGGCAGAAAACTTAAAGGACATCGCCCTCAAACGCAGCCCCAACACTTAACACATGAGCAACAGATCAATAGACATCCCCACCCAGACCAGCAAGATACTCTCCCAGACCTGCGGGACCCTCCCTGGATCTACACATAGAGGACCCATGCCGAGAGGACCTAGATCCAGACCATAGCACCACCAGCCACATCCACACCACCACCTCAACCAATCAACACCACCAAATCAACCATACCCACACCCCATTTAGACCCCCTCAGATCAGACCAAGGCCTGACCTTGAGCAGGCAAACAGGCCCAACCCCCACTCTTACACTATGCCAAGCCAATGGCATCTACCAGATGCTCAGCAGGCTCTGCTCACACTTACTGGCCTGAGGCCAAACTACACGACCAACAACGTTGGACACTTTATGGAACACAAAGCCTTCAATATCTCATCCTGGAATATCCAGGGCCTGAGGTCATCTGCCTTAGGCCTAAAGAGCAGGACACTGGACGTCACCAAAGATAACGTAAATGCAGACATTGTCATTCTACAAGAAACATGGCATAGAGGAGATGGAAACACTGGTTGCCCTCTAGGTTACAGAGAGCTGGTAGTCCCATCCACTAAACAATTTTTGTACATTTTATTTCACCTTTATTTAACCAGGTAGGCTAGTTGAGAACAAGTTCTCATTTACAACTGCGACCTGGTCAAGATAAAGCAAAGCAGTGCAGCACAAACAACAATACAGAGTTACACATGGAATAAACAAACATACAGTCAATAATACAGTAGAAAAAGTCTATATAAAGTGTGTGCAAATGAGGTAGGATACTGGAGGTAAGGCAATAAATAGGCCATAGTGGCGAAATAATTACAATATAGAAATTAAACACCGGAGTGATAGATGTGCAGAAAATGAGTGTACAAGTAGAGATACTGGGGTGCAAAGGAGCAAGATAAATAAAAGAGATAACAGTATGGGGATGAGGTAGTTGGATGGGCTATTTACAGATAGGCTATGTACAGGTACAATGATCTGTGAGCTGCTCTGACAGCTGGTGCTTAAAGATAGTGAGGGAGATATGAGTCTCCAGCTTCAGCGATTTTTGTAGTTCGTTCCAGTCATTGGCAGCAGAGAACTGGTTGGAAAGGCGGCCAAATGAGGAATTGGCTTTGGGGGTGAGCAGTGAAATATACCTGCTGGAGCGTGTGCTACGGGTGGGTGCTGCTATGATGACCAGTGAGCTGAGATAAGGCGGGGCTTTACCTAGCAAAGACTTATAGATGACCTGGAGCCAGTGGGTTTGGCGACGAATATGAAGCGAGGGCCAGCCAACGAGAGCATACAGGTTGCAGAGGAGGGTGGTATATGGGGCTTTGGTGACAGAACAGATGGCACTGTGATAGACTGCATCCAATTTGCTGAGTAGAGTGCTGGAGGCTGTTTTGTAAATTACATCGCCGAAGTCAAGGATCGATAGGATAGTCAGTTGTACGAGGGTATGCTTGGCAGCATGAGTGAAGGATGATTTGTTGCGAAATAGGAAGCTGATTCTAGATTTAATTTTGGATTTGAGATGCTTAATGTGAGTCTGGAAGGAGAGTTTACAGTCTATCCAGACACCTAGGCATTTGTAGTTGTCCACATATTGTAAGTCAGAACCATCCAGAGTAGTGATGCTGGGCCGGCGGGCAGGTGTGGGCAGCGATCGGTTGAAGAGCATGCATTTAGTTTTACTTGCATTTAAGAGCAGTTGGAGGCCACAGAACGAAAGTTGTATGGCATTGAAGCTCGTCTGGAGGTTAGTTAGCTACATGTGCCTTGGGGAAAGTAGAAGAAGCTTTTTCAAACACTCCCTTGAGTGCCGTGGCCACCCTTTCCTGCTGTGCTCTTAGGTTGTTTGTGACCCTAGTTGGTCCTCAAACAGAAGGTCTAGGGCGCGCTGGATGTTTGAACACCAGAGTTTAGATACTCTGTGTTTGGGAAAAGTATATTTTCTTGTATATATTTCCCATTTGAGTCCATAAGGAGTACAATCTGTGTCTTGTGTATATCCTCAGTGGTTGTGTTGGGGGGGGGTGTGTCAGGAGGCCTATCAGGGTGGCTGACGGGGGGTGGGATTCCCTGGGCTTGGGGTTCTTCATTTGTCTGTCCTACTGTGTTGTCAACACTATGGTCAGGGTCTGCGGTGCACTGTTCTGCTGTGGTGTCAAGACCACCTCTCTCCTGACTATTTTTGGTGCTGACTGGAGTGTGTTTACCTCTTGTTCCAGCTCCACCTGCCTTACCTCCAGTTGGGTGAATGTATCCTTCATTTCAATGAGGGAGTAGTACTCTGTGCTGGGAGGTTGACTTTGCCGCTTGGGGTTGCTCGTCTGTGGGGTTGTTTAATGAAGAGGTCTGGTTGACATGCTCGGGATGGGGGTATCTTTCTCAAGAGAGCACTTATTCTGCTGAGCTATCTCTTTGATAATGTGAAAGTCCAGCTGAAACTGTTTGGGGTTTCCCTGTACCATTACTGTTCCAGATTTGTACACGTTCACATTTGCTGACTCAGAGTCCTCGTTGTCTAGTATCCTGAGTTTTCACCCATCGGTAACACCCCGATGGGTGGAATATAGCACTGTGTGTTAATATAGCACTGTGCCATGCCAGGGGATGGTCTGCGTGGAAGATTAAGTTGCTTATGTTCCCATTTTTATAATAGTCAGCAAAAAGTGTCTCTTGATTTTCCAAAGGAGCTTCATTTTGTATTCTTTCATGCCTTATAATTTTTTACATACAAGAGTGTACTGTATTTTAATTACCTTTGAACAGCATTTCAGGTTTCTGTTTGTTTGCCAGAGCATTTGCTGTATAGCTTGGGAATAATAATCATTGGCAGTAGGAAGCCTTCCATGTAATTCCGTCTTGGTTATGTTGTGGAGAGTAGCACCCTGTATATGTCCCTGCCAAAAAAAATCAAGTTTATCTAACTCTAAATCTATCTTTTTTTAAAAACATGCTAAAAAATAAGCGAGATCATCTGCTCATGACCTCCCTTAGCCCCCTCTTCTCCTCTCTCTATCTCCTCCCTGATCACCCTCCCCTCTTCTGTCTATTCCCCCAGCCCCCTCCCCTCTTCTCTCTATCCCCTCCCTTAGCCCCCTCTCCTCCTCTCTCTATCCCCTTCCTTAGCCCCCTCTCCTCTTCTCTCTATCCCATCCCCTAGCCCCCTCTCCTCCTCTCTCTATCCCCTCCCCTAGCCCCCTCTCCTCCTCTATACTGTATACCCCTTGCCCTAGCCCCCCAGACAGCACCAATTCTATACTAAGCTAGCAGCTCATCTGGGTTAGATTTGAAGAGCGCTACAGCGACATAAGCATCAAACAGCCCTGGAGCAGATGGAAGCAGGCAGCCCGTCTTTACACCGAGACATCTAAATCGAACTGGGGCCTGATTCTATCATCCAGTCACTGATACTGGGTGCTGGCATGCATTAACCAACAGATTCCTCTTCCCGTCATCCTTCCAAAAGCACCTTAGTATTCCAGAGAGCTACGGACACAATCAAACCCAACTAAGACCTAACCGATCGCTCTTGAAAAATAAAGAAATGTTTGTTTGATAAGTTCATGTTGAAATCATGAAATTAATAATATCTGTTTTAAACAACAGGTCAAGTTTGCATGTTGTAATTGTGCTGTAGAAATGACAAAAAAAATTGGGAGCAGCTGCTTGCCTGGCACTGCTTGAATAAACCGGCTGCTGGAAACGAGATAATGGGTTCAGATATGGAGCCAGTTTCTGTTAGTCCATCCAAGCCTTACGTTCCCTGGCTCTCTGACTACTAGACTAGTGTGTGTGTATGTGTGTGTGTATGCCTGCATGTGCGTGAGTGTGTGCTGCATTTATATTCATCCCTATTTCCTACTGCACCAAACCCCCCTCCAGACCTCCCAGGTCTTCCACAGAGGGGAGTCTTGGAAACAGAGTTTGGATGGGTAAATAAATAGTGAGATTTAGAGGATGGCGTGAAGGACGGGGGGATCAGAGAGAGGAGGAGAGAAAGCAGCCGTACTGTATGTATTTGAACAGGATGCTGCTATAATCTCATAAACAACATTACACCCCAAAACCTTCCTTTCTTTTCATTTCATCACTGCTTTTCACCTAGATCACAACCTCCATCAAACTCAACATTCTCTTTGATTGAAATATACAATGTTCTGTTCCTAGCATTTGGAAGACTTCATAAAAGCAAAGTACAATTGTATTGTACTACTGGAAACTGAGTACAGAACAGTGCCATTTCAATTGAATACGCCTCTTGCTGTCTCCTAATGTACACTCAGGCATTTGTCTTTTGCCTTTAGCTAAGACGGGGAAATGTACTTGGTCTACTTACGCATTTCCAAAAGTGTTTTCTGTGAGTGGCTTTCTCAATGGAGTGCAATTAGGCTTTATGTGTAGAGAGCACTGCATGTAGATAGATAGGCACTGTTAGACGGGTGAGGCAGAGGTAGGGATTCAGGTTGGCTGTGGAGTAAGATGGAGGGAAGGGAGGATGGGGGAGCAAGGGAGGTGAGCAGAGAGGCACTGAAGGAAAGAAGCAAGGATGCGGGAAGGAGCCAGGATGGTAGTGAGGGAGGATGAGGGAGGGAGGGAAGGAGAGAGGGAGGGAGGGACAGAGAGAGAGAGAGAGAGGGAGGGAGGGAGAAGGGGAGGCAGGGATGAGGGCAGCAAGGGAGAGGAGAAGGTCTGCAGTGTGTTTGTGATGAATGGGCTCCACTCCTGAGAAGTCTGCAGCTGTTGAGGGAAGGAGCAAGAATGAGGAGTGAGGGAGGATCAGGTAGGGAGAGAGAGAGAAAGACAGAGAGAAAGACAGAGAGAGCGTTAGAGAGCGAGAGAATTAGAGAGAGAGAGGGAGAGAGAGATTTGAGAGAGACAGAGAGAGAGAAAGAGGAAGAGAGAGGGAGGGAGGGAGAAGGGGAGGCAGGGATGAGGGCAGCAAAGGATATGAGAAGGTCTGCAGTGTGTTTGTGATGAATGGGCTCCACTCCTGAGAAGTCTGCAACTGTTTGTCTCACATACAGAAACATGGTACACTGCTGGAGAGTGGAGGAGGGGAGGTGAGGGGAAGGGAAGGGGAGAATAGAGAAGGAGAGGGGGAGAGGATGTGGACAGGATAGGAAAGCAGGAGAGGAGAGGAGAGGAGAGGAGAGGAGAGGAGAGGAGAGGAGAGGAGAGGAGAGGAGAGGAGAGGAGAGTGGTAGTACATAGCAGTGCAGAGTAGAGCAGAGTAGAGCTGGTTGGAGTAGAGTATAGCTGGGTAGATCATAGTTGAGCTGGGTAGATTAGAGTAGAGCTGGTTAAATCAGAGTAGAGCTGGGTAGAGTAAAATATAGCTGGGTAGATGAAAGAAGAGCTGGGTCGATCAGAGTAGAGCTGGGTAGAGCAGACTAGAGCTGGGTAGAGCAGAGTAGAGCTGGGTAGAGCAGAGTAGAGCTGGGTAGAGCAGACTAGAGCTGGGTAGATCAGAGTAGAGCTGGGATGAGCAGTGTAGAGCTGGGTAGATCAGAGTAGAGCTGGGTAGAGCAGAGTGGAGCTGGGTAGATTAGAGTATAGCTGGGTAGATCAGAGTAGAGCTGGGTAGAGCTGGGTAGATCAGAGTAGAGCTGGGTAGAGCTCGGTAGATCAGAGTAGAGCAGAGTAGAGCTGGGTAGAGCAGAGTAGAGCTGGGTATATCATAGAAGAGCTGGGTATATCAGAGCAGAGCTGGGTAGATCAGAGTAGAGATGAGGAAATCAGAGTCGAGCTGGGTAGATCAGAGTAGAGCTGGTTAGAGTATAGCTGGGTAGATTATAATGGAGCTGGTTAGATCAGAGTAGAGCTGAGTAGATCAGAGTAGAGCTGGGTAGATCAGAGTAGAGCTGGGTAGATCAGAGTAGAGCTGGGTAAAGCTCGGTAGATCAGAGTAGGGCAGAGTAGAGCTGGGTAGAGCAGAGTAGAGCTGGGTAGATTAGAGTATAGCTGGGTAGATCAGAGTAGGGCTGGGTAGAGCTCGGTAGATCAGAGTAGAGCAGAGTAGAGCTGGGTAGAGCAGAGTAGAGCTGGGTATATCAGAGCAGAGCTGGGTAGATCAGAGTAGAGCTGGTTAGAGTATAGCTGGGTAGATTATAGTGAAGCTGGTTAGATCAGAGTAGAGCTGGGTAGATCAGAGTAGAGCTGGGTAGATCAGAGTAGAGCTGGGTAGATCAGAGTAGAGCTGGGTAGATCAGAGTAGAGCTGGGTAGATCAGAGCTGGGGTGAGCTAGGCTGTCTCTCCAGATTCCTATTTCAATTCAATAGTGGAGGGGAAGTTCATTGTAAATTAGCTCCAGTACATGCTGAACTTAGACTTTACATGAATGTAATGAAGCAATGATGTTGAAGATGATGATGGTGAATATGGTGATGGTGAGCATGAGGAGGAAGATTATGATTATGATGATGAATGACTTTGGCAATGGTGAGTATAAATTGATCTTAAAATATGCAGTAACAGCTGATGTAATTGGTAGAGCAGAACAGGTCCATTTACAGAAGAAGCAATGAACTAAAAACAACAGTAACACTAGTTCAGACCCATGCAGGAAGAGCCTCAGTAACTGAACTGTGCTCAGTCATCTTCACAGTCAGTACTGTCTGTCAGCACTTTGTGACCATTAAGTCTATTATGGCTCATTTGACATAGACACAGACGCACAATCAGTTCTTAGTGCGATTCAATAACCCTCAACTCTTTGTGTTATGATGAACAATCACTATGTTTTATTAGCTAGCCTATTATATTGAATGACTGGCATTACATGCTTGGATGTCAAGCATTAGTATTAGCCACCTCAGTGAAGACCTAATATGCTATGGCCCAAACGACACCCTATTACCTATGTAGTGCACTACTTTTGACCAGAGCCCACTTATTGGTGGAGTAATTTAATGAGGTAAATGTAAAAACTATGTTGATTTCAGAGGTAAAAAAAGAACCAGAAAGGAACAGTATAAACCAGTACTTTATTATTATGCTAGTCAGAACTAAGGATCAAAACAAAACAACAGTGCCACAAAATTGGCAAAGTCGATATACACATTTTATAAACATAGTTATTGCTATTTGTGGTCGGAAACGTTATTTACAATTAATTATATGATGGGGAGGGGGTGCAATTTTTTTTACAGAACAAGGGAAGTGTTATGTCAAAATATGTTTCATGTTTGGGAGGGAGGTACATTTATTTTTATTGCACCTTGAGTTGGACCAGGACCCCCAGTAGATGTCGAACTGTCTCTAATTGCAACATTAGTGAAGTGAAGTTTGATGAATTGTAGGCTGTTATTTTTTTTTACTTATGTTAGGGTTTGCAGAGTGTTTATTCTTCCAACTGTGTTTCTCCAACATAATGACCAAAGAGCATATTCAACAGTTAAGGGTCTGTGGCTAATATCCCAGCAAATAGTTTATTTTCTATATTTAAAGACAGAGAGAAAAACTATTTAACTGGTGAAAAGTGATTCATTCCATAAGAGGGGGGTTTCCATGGAAACCTGATGTTATTCTTAGGACTGTCAAACAATAAAAAAAAATGTAATTGAGTTAATCGCAGGATTTGCTTTTATTTCGCAAATTCAGAATTTGCTCAAATTGAGCTGTAATTTAAGATTCTGTAATCTAAGCGTTACTATAATATTGATGTCTTGATTTTGTCCAAAGTAACGGTAAGCAAAATCAAGGAAGTTGATAAAGCTACATGTGCTTTATCAACTTTAACCTCAATGTCTGCTTGTTTTGATATAACATTGTTGTTTTTAGTTGTATAGATTATTTTTTAAATAAACCTTTTTTTTAACTAGGCAAGTCAGTTAAGAACAAATTCTTATTTACAATGACGGCCTACACCGGCCAAACCCGGATGACTTTGGGCCAATTGTGCGCCGCCCTATGGGACTCCCAATCACGGCCAGTTGTGATACAGCCTGTATATTGGATGTTTTCAGTTTTTATTGAAAACGATTTCAGACCATGCGATTAATTGTGATTACAAAAAGTTAACTAGATGTGAAGAGCTGGAGCTACATACAGCCCAAAAGTTATCTTCCCTGAGGCTTTAGAAGACATATGCATTTAACAGTTTGTTTTTGGGACATAATAAATATGATTATCTCGTTCACTTGGGGGAAATTAATTTACTTCTTGAAAGTCTTTCTGTCTGAAGCCAGCTCTTGTATTTCCCAAAGCAATTACAGTCAGGTTGAATTTAGACCAGTTCTTTCTGCTCGCTAGCTCTCTTTGCGGTGGAGGCCTGGGTTTCAGTATTGAGTGTTTCCTCTTATTCCTCTTCCATTCTGCTGTGGCTGTGTAAAGAGCTTTAGTACATGTATGGTGGCTGGTTAGAGACACAGCCACACGGCGCACTCTACTGGTGGCTAAAGAAACTACACTCACTGGTGGCTAGAGAAACTACACTCACTGGTGGCTAGAGAAACTACACTCACTGGTGGCTAGAGAAACTACACTCACTGTGGCTAGAGAAACTACACTCACTGTGGCTAGAGAAACTACACTCTACTGGTGGCTGGAGAAACTACACTCTACTGGTGGCTGGAGAAACTACACTCACTGGTGGCTAGAGAAACTACACTCACTGGTGGCTAGAGAAACTACACTCACTGGTGGCTAGAGAAATTACACCCACTGTGGCCTGGAACTGTCAGAGAAGAAAATTATTACAGCATCCATCCTCCTTGGTGTGTATTTGTGTTTCTGTGTGTGTTTCTGTGTGTGTGTGTGTGTGTGTGCGTGTGCGTGTGCGTGTGCGTGTGCGTGTGCGTGTCTGTGTCTGTGTCTGTTTGTGTGCGTGTGTGTGTTTGCGACTATGTGTGAGTGTGCCTGCTACTGAGAGCCGATATGATGGTCCTGTAAGACACACTTTACATATCTATCTATGTGTGTGTGTGTTGTAACTGCCTCCTCACCTCTCTCTAGTCCAGGTGTGTGTGTTGTAAATGCCTCCTCTCCTCTCTCTAGTCCAGGTGTGTGTGTTGTAAATGCCTCCTCTCCTCTCTCTACTCCAGGTGTGTGTGTTGTAAATGCCTCCTCACCTCTCTCTAGTCCAGGTGTGTGTGTTGTAAATGCCTCCTCTCCTCTCTCTACTCCAGGTGTGTGTGTTGTAAACGCCTCCTCTCCTCTCTCTAGTCCAGGTGTGTGTGTGTTGTAAATGCCTCCTCACCTCTCTCTAGTCCAGGTGTGTGTGTTGTAAATGCCTCCTCTCCTCTCTCTAGTCCAGGTGTGTGTGTTGTAAATGCCTCCTCTCCTCTCTCTAGTCCAGATGTGTGTTGTAAATGCCTCCTCTCCTCTCTCTAGTCCAGATGTGTGTGTTGTAAATGCCTCCTCTCCTCTCTCTAGTCCAGATGTGTGTGTTGTAAATGCCTCCTCTCCTCTCCCTAGTCCAGGTGTGTGTGTTGTAAATGCCTCCTCTCCTCTCTCTAGTCCAGGTGTGTGTGTTGTAAATGCCTCCTCACCTCTCTCTACTCCAGGTGTGTGTGTGTTGTAAATGCCTCCTCTCCTCTCTCTAGTCCAGGTGTGTGTGTTGTAAATGCCTCCTCTCCTTTCTCTAGTCCAGTTGTGTGTGTTGTAAATGCCTCCTCACCTCTCTCTAGTCCAGGTGTGTGTGTTGTAAATGCCTCCTCTCCTCTCTCTAGTCCAGGTGTGTGTGTTGTAAATGCCTCCTCTCCTCTCTCTAGTCCAGGTGTGTGTGTTGTAAATGCCTCCTCTCCTCTCTCTACTCCAGGTGTGTGTGTTGTAAATGCCTCCTCTCCTTTCTCTACTCCAGGTGTGTGTGTTGTAAACGCCTCCTCACCTCTCTCTAGTCCAGGTGTGTCTGTTGTAAATGCCTCCTCTCCTCTCTCTACTCCAGGTGTGTGTGTTGTAAATGCCTCCTCACCTCTCTCTAGTCCAGGTGTGTGTGTTGTAAACGCCTCCTCACCTCTCTCTAGTCCAGGTGTGTGTGTTGTAAACGCCTCCTCACCTCTCTCTAGTCCAGGTGTGTGTGTTGTAAATGCCTCCTCACCTCTCTCTAGTCCAGGTGTGTGTGTTGTAAATGCCTCCTCACCTCTCTCTAGTCCAGGTGTGTGTGTTGTAAATGCCTCCTCTCCTCTCTCTAGTCCAGGTGTGTGTGTTGTAAATGCCTCCTCTCCTCTCTCTACTCCAGATGTGTGTGTTGTAAATGCCTCCTCTCCTCTCTCTAGTCCAGGTGTGTGTGTGTTGTAAATGCCTCCTCTCCTCTCTCTAGTCCAGGTGTGTGTGTTGTAAATGCCTCCTCTCCTCTCTCTACTCCAGATGTGTGTGTTGTAAATGCCTCCTCACCTCTCTCTAGTCCAGGTGTGTGTGTTGTAAATGCCTCCTCTCCTCTCTCTACTCCAGGTGTGTGTGTTGTAAATGCCTCCTCTCCTCTCTCTAGTCCAGGTGTGTGTGTTGTAAATGCCTCCTCTCCTCTCTCTAGTCCAGGTGTGTGTGTTGTAAATGCCTCCTCTCCTCTCTCTAGTCCAGGTGTGTGTGTTGTAAATGCCGCCTCTCCTCTCTCTACTCCAGGCGTGTGTGTTGTAAATGCCTCCTCTCCTCTCTCTACTCCAGGTGTGTGTGTTGTAAATGCCTCCTCTCCTCTCTCTACTCCAGGTGTGTGTGTTGTAAACGCCTCCTCTCCTCTCTCTACTCCAGGTGTGTGTGTTGTAAATGCCTCCTCTCCTCTCTCTACTCCAGGTGTGTGTGTTGTAAATGCCTCCTCTCCTCTCTCTACTCCAGGTGTGTGTGTGTGTATCAACTTCACCACAGGACCAACCTGCGAGCGTTGTCTGGACGGTTACTATGGCAACGCGTTGATTGGCACGCCCAATGACTGCAGACCTTGCCCCTGCCCGGACCGTACCAGCTGTGCTCAAATGACGGAGACGGGGGAGGTGGTCTGTACCAACTGCCCTTCAGGACAGAGGGGTGAGCTGAGATCATATTACATGACTGGTAGATGTCGGATAATGGGAACAAACCATTCCATTTTCCCATGATGAGCAGACCTCACCAGGGTTAAACTGGGTTGCATCCCAAATTGCAACCTATTTCCTATATAGTGCGCTACTTTTGACCAGAGCTTGGGCTCTATTCTAAAGTAGTGCAATATGTAGGGAATAGGGTGCCTTTTAGGACACAGCCATTGAGTTCATTGCTTGCTCAGTGAAGCAGATTTCCACAAATTGGCTGACAGATTTTTAATAAAACCTGTATTGGTGTCCTCGCTGTCTTGATAAAATTAGTCATGATCCTATCATGTAGAGCACAGTGTTTGAATTAAAAATGTCCATATTCCTTTGTCAGGTTTGGGCCATTCATTCATTTCCAGAATTTCATTACCAGATATTGATTTAGGTTGAAATTAAAATGGCCCCCAAACCCTCCAGCCCAACATCATCTATAACTCACCTATCAAAAACCCTGTCACCTGTCACCCCCCGACACACACACAAACACACATATACACACGCACATACACACACACCTTCTCTCCACAGGCATCAGATGTGAGATGTGCGAGGACAGTTTCCACGGCGACCCCCTGGGCCGGTCAGGGCCGGTTCAACCGTGTGAGAAGTGTGACTGTAACGATAATGTGGACCCCAACGCGCTGGGCGTGTGTGATCACATGACGGGCCGTTGCCTGAAGTGCCTGGGACAAACCGAGGGAGACCATTGCCAACGCTGCCGACAAGGTTACTATGGGGACGCCCTGGACCGCACTGTGGCCCAAAAGTGCAAACGTGAGTGTGGAAACTTGGGAAGGGTGTATATAGGGTTGGGTTAGAGTTACAGGTTTTTAATTAAGGGGAAATATACAATTTTACATCTTAAATGTAACTAAATGTAATGGAAAATGTAATCTACATAATCCCCAAAAGTAATTATTTATCATGAGAGGGCCATTAACAATAACTAGTAATGATCCAGACTCCAAGAACGGTTCAAATCTCACCTTTGGGGTAAAAAATAGTTATAAATTGCTGAGGTGTAGTCACTTTTGAGAAGACAAGCTCAAGTACACAGTACAAATATGATACAAATATGAAAATATAAAACATTTTATATCATGTATTTCCTATTCAACAAAACTGTAAGAATAAGGCTTGAAATAACTTATATTTTTTTATAAATAAAGAATAATCAAACGACTAAGTATAAGATTTCACCTTCTTTATAACTGTAAAATACATATTTGTATATTTAGTGTCAGAGAAAATGTACATACAGTATTCGCTGTGAACATCTCACAGAGCTCTAGTTTAGCTTCCTGAACTCGTTAGGAACACGTCCCATATTAATCTCGTCTGTCTATGACAAACAAAAAACATTTTTGGTTTAAAATCTATTAATTATTTTAGATTACTGGCTATAAATCGATCTCTGAATGTGCTACTGTGACGAAACCACATCCTGCTGCGTTATGATGTAAGGGTTCCAGTGGCTGTGATGTAGGGTTCAGCCAGGAGTTGATGGACAGTCAGAAGAGTGAATTAAATGGTAAGAGGGACATCCCTGCTTCGTACAGGCAGAAGAGACATATTCCTGTGTCTGTGAGAATCAGGGCTAGCGCTCATTGCAAGCCACTTCGATCTACAGTGTCCACAGATCGTTTTCTAAGCTAAAATGTTGGTTGGAACCGGTACCACAACCACGCAGGTCCCCTAAACAGGGGACTTTACATCGAAGAGATCTTAAATGAAGAATGTATTGACACTGAATGTATTTCAATAGAAATATGGTGACATGTATCTGAATGTGTGAGTCTGTACATTTCAAAGTGTGTTAGTGCATGTGTTATATTGTGTGTTTGTGTATCTGTGTATTTGTCCATTATGTGTGGGTGTCAGTGTGCCTTCAATAACTCTTCTTGAGGGGTTTGAAAGTGCTTCCCTCTTACTAATATATCAACTGGATTTCAGCAATTCTCACAATTCTAAAGAGTCTAAAGATTCTTGATAGCAGATGGATGGAATGCTCAGGAAAATAATAATTAGGAAGAGTCCTTTTTTTGTACAATTTTGTACAAAAAATAACAACCCTACATAAAGAAACAAACACACACATTTCTACAAACATCAATGACATCACACCTGTTCAGACCCACATGTTCCCACCACGACCATACACATCATGTATATCTCACAACCACACTCCCCCTCATCCTTCATCCCTGGAACTTTCCAGTGCTTGTAGCACTCTATGCCATATGGTGGCAAATTGTACTGTTCTATTTTTCTCCGTAGCCCAGACCTTTTCAATATTTCAATAATGATATATTAGATTCATCCACTGTTGTGGTGATGGAGGAGCATTTGATTTCTAGTTTTTAAGTAGACGTTTTTTCAAAATCCTTGACGAGAAAAGTATGGCCACCTCACCCTCCTATTCCATGTCTTGAAATATGCAGATAGACGGATTAAAAGTAAATTTACATCGTAAAACTTCTGACAGCCAGCTTTCTAACTCCGCCCATAACTTTTGGACTTTATAGAGCTCCCAGAAGGCATGGATTATTGAGTCTTAGTTTTATACTTTACACATGACTCTGCCGTTGTGCTGTAGAACATGTGAATTTAGTCTCTTGTATAATACATTCTATACATTATTTTGTACTGGATTAAGTGTACATTTTCGTTAACGGTAATTTCATTACTTATGTTCCAACACTCCCTTGATCTTGTGCCTATAATCAGTTATTTTGAATTCTTGATTCCAAGAGTTTATATTTTTTTCCAAGAGATTATCAGTTGGATAGTCTTTCTGCATGGTTTTGTATATTTCACCTATCATATATGTATCCTTTTCTGAGTCAAATTTCCTCAACATTGCTTTTATGTCCAAAAGATTTCAGGTGGAACAAAAGATTTCAGGTGGAGTAAAAGAGTCTTCCTTAGAGTTAGGTGGTTAAAAGTGCCATTAGGAACTCCACATGGACTGAAGTGGCGTTGGAGTGGTTGGAAAGTGGGAGAACATTTAGTTTTACAGGTTCTCTCAGAGTGAATAGAAGTCATACACCTACAGATTCTTTATCTTAATTAATCTGTATAAGGTAATGGTGTCATTTAAAAGGGGTTCTGGGAAAGATGCAGAGAGCAGTCTGCCCTGATCAGTTGACCTTCCAACTACAGTATTTTGTTAGTAGAAAGATGCAGAGAGCAGTCTGCCCTGATCAGTTGACCTTCCAACTACAGTATTTTGTTAGTAGAAAGATGCAGAGAGCAGTCTGCCCTGATCAGTTGACCTTCCAACTACAGTATTTTGTTAGTAGAAAGATGCAGAGAGCAGTCTGCCCTGATCAGTTGACCTTCCAACTACAGTATTTTGTTAGTAGAAAGATGCAGAGAGCAGTCTGCCCTGATCAGTTGACCTTCCAACTACAGTATTTTGTTAGTAGAAAGATGCAGAGAGCAGTCTGCCCTGATCAGTTGACCTTCCAACTACAGTATTTTGTTAGTAGAAAGATGCAGAGAGCAGTCTGCCCTGATCAGTTGACCTTCCAACTACAGTATTTTGTTAGTAGAAAGAGTACATTTTCTTATCAGCAAGTTTTTCTCCTGATAAACATGAAGGGACTTGGAAGATTAGGTTACTGTAGGGTTATGAGAGCGAGACATAGAGAAAGAAAGAGAGAGGTACAGATTGAGATAGGAAGAAAGAAAAAGAGTGAGATAAATAGAGAGAAAGAGAAATAGAGACACAGAGGTACAGGGAGAAAGAGGAAGAGAAGGAACATACACAAATGTAGAGAGAGAGAGCGAGAGAGAGAGATATTCTGAGATGGCTGTGTCCCCCAGTAGCCTATAGCAACAGATATGTTCTGAGATGTCTGTATCCCCCAGTAGCCTATAGCAACAGAGATGTTCTGAGATGGCTGTGTCCCCCAGTAGCCTATAGCAACAGAGATGTTCTGAGATGTCTGTGTCCCCCAGTAGCCTATAGCAACAGAGATGTTCTGAGATGTCTGTGTCCCCCAGTAGCCTATAGCAACAGAGATGTTCTGAGATGTCTGTGTCCCCCAGTAGCTTATAGCAACAGAGATGTTCTGAGATGTCTGTGTCCCCCAGTAGCTTATAGCAACAGAGATGTTTTGCGATGTCTGTGTCCCCCAGTAGCCTATAGCAACAGAGATGTTCTGAGATGTCTGTGTCCCCCAGTAGCCTATAACAACAGAGATGTTCTGAGATGTCTGTGTCCCCCAGTAGCCTATAGCAACAGAGATGTTCTGAGATGTCTGTGTCCCCCAGTAGCCTATAACAACAGAGATGTTCCATCTACAACCCCAGGAACCAACACAGTCGTGAAGAGGGCACGACAACACGTCTTCCCCCTCATTAGAAGGGTGAATAGAGTCGGCATGGGCCCTCAGATCCTCAAAAAGTTCTACAACTACACCATTAAGAGCATCTTGACTGGCTGCATCCCCGCTTGGTATGGCAACTGCTCGACATCCGACCGCAAGGCGCTACAGAGGGTAGTGCATACGGCCCAGTACATCACTGGGGCCAAGCTCCCTGTCATCCAGGACCTCTATACCAGGCGGTGTCAGAGGAAGCCCCTAACAATTGTCAAAGACTCCAGTCAACCAAGTCACAGTCCGTTCTCTCTGCTCCTGCACGTCAAGTGGTACTGGAGGGCCAAGTCTGAGACCAAAAGGCTCCTGCACAGCTTATATCCCAAATCCATAAGATTGCTAACCAAATGGCTACCTGTGGGGTGTCTGTGGGGCAGCCATATCATCCTGTGTGTGTGTGTGTGTGTATGTGTATGTGTGTGTGTGTGTGTGTGTGTGTGTGTGTGTGTGTGTGTGTGTGTGTGTGTGTGTGTGTGTGTGTGTGTGTGTGTGTGTGTGTGTGTGTGTGTGTGTGTGTGTGTGTGTGTGTGTGTGTTGTGGTGGCTAATTTCTGCATTACCAAATGAGAAGAGTTACAAACACACCAGTCCGAGTTAAACTACATCTTTAATACTTAAGATACTTTTGCAAAAGTACTTGACCCCTAATAATGCACTCTCTCGAATGAACCATTGAATGAGGTAATTACACAATGGCTACAGAGATCTTTTATAGCAACGATACACCCCCTTCAACGTACATTGACAAACCACAGATACTTAGTAACAGTTCACAAAGGTTAAGTTTTGTATGACAGATATCCATAAAACACAGCAGACAGTAACTGCTATGTCAACCTGGTTCATTGAATAGCCCAGTATCTGGTCCCCTTAGAACTGTCCCTCCCTGGTACGGTATAGAACAAAAACACCATTTCATCCAATGGCATATATCAATTGTCAACTCTAGATACTCCCATCTCAAGCAAATCCCCTCTTGACCCCACTCCTGGACAGGCTCACTGGGGAGTGAGCCTCTAGGCCATATATTATCACAGGATAAGTGCGAGATCTAAGAGAGGACATACAAGGGTCCATTTACTGCCATAATCCTCCCCACAATAAAGAAAAGGAGGGAGTGACTTGCTCACAGACATTGTGGAGACAAGTCATTGGTTCCCCATTAATCAAGCCATTCCTTCACATGGCTTAAGAATAAGTAAAGACACATTCCCATGATGACAAATCTGACCTCTCCCCTCTCTGGGCCCCAAGTGTCTGAGTCCCAGCTAAGGTAGACAGAGTCCAATGGACACTTTCTAATGACAAGTACCTCAAATAAGCATATTATACTAATAAAGCATCTTAATTATCTATGTTACCCAACTAATTCGGATTCGTCCACGACATTGTGTGTGTGTGCTTGTGTGTGTGTGTGTGTGTGTGTGTGTGTGTGTGTGTGTGCGCGCGCGCGCGCGCGTGTGTGTGTGTGTGTGTGTGCGCGCGCGCGCGTGTGTGTGTGTGTGTGTGTGGAAGGAGACAGTAAGAGTCAGGGACCCTCTCCCTCTGTCATCTACTGTATTCTGCATCCCAAATGGCACCCTATTCCATATATAGTGCACTACTTTTGACCTGGGCCCATAGAGCCTTTAGGGCAGCAGGTAGTCTAGCTGTTAGAGTGTTGGGCCTGAAACTGAAAGGTTGCTGGTTTGAGTACCCGAGCTGACAAGATGAAACCTGTCGATTTGGCCTTTGAGCAAGGACCTTAACCCTAATTTCCTCCAGGGGTGCAGTGTTAACATGGCTGACCCTGTAAAACAACACATTTTACTGCACCTATCCATTCCATGTGACAATAAAACATGTATTTTTTGTGCAGTGTGCCAGTTGGGACACAACCTCTGTCTGCTCAGCTCAGTCATTCAAATAAAATCTAATTTTATTTGTCACATGCGCCGATTACAACAAGTGTATACTTTACCGTGAAATGCTTACTTACAAGCCCTTTCCCAATGATGCACTTAAAAAGTAAGAACATTTGCAAATGAATGCAAAGAAAATAGTAACACAATAAAATAACAATAATGAGGCTTTATACAGGCTATATACAAGGAGTACCGGTACCGAGTCAGTGTAGTTGGGGTGATTGATTGAGGCAATATGTTCATGTAGGTTTGGTTAGGTGATTGATTGATTGAAGTACAATGTACATGTACAGTAGATGGTCTCTTCTTTCTCTGCACTGTCCTAGATAACAAAAGCCAGGCATGCAGGGCAGACAGGACACGCCCTACAGAGAGATAGGGGTTTTTACTTTAACCCTGTCTAGACGATAGAGCGAAGGATAGAGCGAAGGAATAGAAGATTGAGTGAATGAATAGCAGATAGTGAATGGACAGAGGACGGGAAATATACAATTGCCACAACATTGATAGAAGAATAAGCTTCAGTGGTTGACTTCATTTGTGACACTGTGTTTAGTGTACTGTTTGGATGATGTATATGACATGTGTACCTTTTGCATACTTTGTTGGATTTGTGTTCTGTTTTGATAATGCTTTTGCCCGTTTAGGCTACTATACTTTTTGATACAGTATTTGATGTGAGATTATGTGATTTACATGTGTTTTTTTGTGTGTTTGACATGACGTTGACGTGTGGTTGTGTCTTCTCCTAGGCTGTGGCTGCAGTCCTGCAGGGACTTCTGGATCGTTGGAGGACTGTGACCCCCAGACAGGAAGTTGTCTGTGCCTTATTCATGTGACCGGGCGAGACTGTGGTCAGTGTGAGGTGGGCTTCTTCAACCTGCAATCTGGAGTAGGCTGTGAGAGGTACAGGAAATCCTAAAGCGATTCTGGAATCTTCTATATGGTTCTATTGTCATGCATTCTGACTCTATAATTGGTTCTGATCATAGAAATAGAATAAGTCATTATTATTAATGATAAACTGGGTGGTTCGAGCCCTGAATGCTCATTGGCTGACAGCTGTGGTATAGCAAATCAAACCGAATCCAATTTTATTGGTCACATACACATGGTTAGCAGATGTTAATGCGAGTGTAGTGAAATGCTTGTGCTTCTAGTTCTGACAGTGCAGTAATATCTAACAAATTCACAACGACTACCTTATACACACGGGATGGAATCAGAATATGTACATATAAATATATGGATGCGCGATGGCAGTGCGGCATAGGCAAGATGCAATAGATGGTATAAAATACAGTATATACACATGAGATGAGTAATGTAGGATATGTAAACATTATTAAAGAGGCATTATTTAAAGTGACTAGTGATATCATTATTAAATCCATTTATTAAAGTGGCCAGTGATTTTAGTCTGTATGTTGGCAGCAGCCTCTCTATGTTAGTGATGGCTGTTTAACAGTCTGATGGCCTTGAGATAGAAGCTGTTTTTCAGTCTCTTGGTCCCAGCTTTGATGCACGTATATATCAGACCGTATACCAGAGATATGACAAAACATGTATTTTTACTGCTCTAATTAGGTTGGTAACCAGTTTATAATAGCAATAAGGTACCTCTGGGGTTGTGTCGTGTCTAAGAACAGACCTTAGCCGTGGTATATTGACCATATACAACACCCTCTTGGGCCTTATTGCTTAATTAGAATAGTAATTATTATATATCTATGGTTCCATACTTAGAAATGCAGTGGTTCTGTTTCCTTTCATTAGTGTTATGTGAATCACTTTCTATGTTTCTTAGGTGCACCTGTAACCCCATTGGCTCATCTTCCATGGCTTGCCACCAAATCACAGGCCAGTGTGTGTGTCGGCTGGGAGTGGAGGGGCGGCTGTGCAGCACATGTCGTATGGGCTTCTTTGGTTTTTCCTCACGGGGCTGCAGAGGTAGCTACAGTAGCCTATACTGTGATTGGGTCTAGAAGTCCTTATGTGCAAACACTAAGACATATCAAAATATGTGCTAAAACAAGTCATTCTGATAACAATGACATGCAATGTCTAATTCCTCAACAACAAATCTATTTGTCTATATGCCATTCATGCCCCCTTTCCCCTCTCTCCATCCCTGCCTCCCGCTCTCTCCATCCCTGCCTCCCCCTCTCTTCACCCCTGCCTCCCCTGTCCCTCTCTCCATCCCTGCCTCCCCCTGTCCCTCTCTCCATCCCTGCCTCCCCCTGTCCCTCTCTCCACCCCTGCCTCCCCTTGTCCCTCTCTCCATCCCTGCCTCCCCCTCTCTCCACCCCTTCCTCCCCCTCTCTCCACCCCTTCCTCCCCCTCTCTCCATCCCTGTCTCCCCCTGTTCCTCTCAGCCTGTAATTGCGACCCAATGGGTTCCAGCTCCATGCAATGCCACACCAACGGCACCTGTCCCTGCCGCCAGGGCTTTGTGGGGTACAAGTGTGACCAATGTGAGCTCAACTACTTCCACAACAGAGCCACACACCAGTGTGAGGAGTGCCCTGTCTGCTATGGGCTAGTCAAGGAGCAGGTAAGAGTGTTGCTCCTGTCTGTCTTTCTCTCTCTCTCTTTCTCTCTCTCTCTCTCTCTCTCTCTGTCTGTCTGTCTGCTATACTCTTTTTGACCAGAAAGTATCAGATACATGTATAGTAAGAAATAGGGGTTCTGTTTTGCTCGCTCGGATGCATTCTGTGGTGAGATAGTTACGGTGCACTGTTTGGATGCTGGATTTATTTTGGATGAAAGTGCGAAGGTAACTTACTTTTTAACGTGATTTGTTTGACAATCCGATGAAAACATCATGACTGGTTGTGTTCATGCCACATTTAAAGTTAGTAAATTGTTACAGTTATGTTGCATGGGTAAATAGTCACAAACACTGAATTTCCAAATCATTAGTATTTATTAGCCAA
This sequence comes from Salmo trutta, assembly GCF_901001165.1. Taxonomy (NCBI): domain Eukaryota; kingdom Metazoa; phylum Chordata; class Actinopteri; order Salmoniformes; family Salmonidae; genus Salmo; species Salmo trutta. Next base: position 32,160,454 of record NC_042979.1, read on the forward strand.
AATAAGTAGTAAGATAACGGCTGGGCTCAGCACATAATGTTTTGTTTTCACAAAACTAGGATAAGACACACGAGGCTATAAGCTACTAGAGGGTGCTACTAAGATGAGACACGAGGCTATAAGCTACTAGAGGGTGCTACTAAGATGAGACACGAGGCTATAAGCTACTAGAGGGTGCTACTAAGATGAGACACGAGGCTATAAGCTACTAGAGGGTGCTACTAAGATGAGACACGAGGCTATAAGCTACTAGAGGGTGCTACTAAGATGAGACACGAGGCTATGAGCTACTAGAGGGTGCTACTAAGATGAGACACGAGGCTATAAGCTACTAGAGGGTGCTACTAAGATGAGACACGAGGCTATGAGCTACTAGAGGGTGCTACTAAGATGAGACACGAGGCTATGAGCTACTAGAGGGTGCTACTAAGATGAGACACGAGGCTATAAGCTATTAGAGGGTGCTACTAAGATGAGACACGAGGCTATAAGCTATTAGAGGGTGCTACTAAGATGAGACACGAGGCTATGAGCTACTAGAGGGTGCTACTAAGATGAGACACGAGGCTATAAGCTACTAGAGGGCGCTACTAAGATGAGACACGAGGCTATAAGCTACTAGAGGGTGCTACTAAGATGAGACACGAGGCTATAAGCTACTAGAGGGTGCTACTAAGATGAGACACGAGGCTATAAGCTATTAGAGGGTGCTACTAAGATGAGACACGAGGCTATAAGCTACTAGAGGGTGCTACTAAGATGAGACACGAGGCTATAAGCTACTAGAGGGTGCTACTAAGATGAGACACGAGGCTATAAGCTACTAGAGGGTGCTACTAAGATGAGACACGAGGCTATAAGCTACTAGAGGGTGCTACTAAGATGAGACACGAGGCTATAAGCTACTAGAGGGTGCTACTAAGATGAGACACGAGGCTATAAGCTATTAGAGGGTGCTACTAAGATGAGACACGAGGCTATAAGCTACTAGAGGGTGCTACTAAGATGAGACACGAGGCTATAAGCTACTAGAGGGTGCTACTAAGATGAGACACGAGGCTATAAGCTACTAGAGGGTGCTACTAAGATGAGACACGAGGCTATAAGCTACTAGAGGGTGCTACTAAGATGAGACACGAGGCTATAAGCTACTAGAGGGTGCTACTAAGATGAGACACGAGGCTATGAGCTACTAGAGGGTGCTACTAAGATGAGACACGAGGCTATGAGCTATTAGAGGGTGCTACTAAGATGAGACACGAGGCTATGAGCTACTAGAGGGTGCTACTAAGATGAGACACGAGGCTATAAGCTACTAGAGGGTGCTACTAAGATGAGACACGAGGCTATAAGCTACTAGAGGGTGCTACTAAGATGAGACACGAGGCTATAAGCTACTAGAGGGTGCTACTAAGATGAGACACGAGGCTATAAGCTACTAGAGGGTGCTACTAAGATGAGACACGAGGCTATAAGCTACTAGAGGGTGCTACTAAGATGAGACACGAGGCTATAAGCTATTAGAGGGTGCTACTAAGATGAGACACGAGGCTATAAGCTACTAGAGGGTGCTACTAAGATGAGACACGAGGCTATAAGCTACTAGAGGGTGCTACTAAGATGAGACACGAGGCTATAAGCTACTAGAGGGTGCTACTAAGATGAGACACGAGGCTATAAGCTACTAGAGGGTGCTACTAAGATGAGACACGAGGCTATAAGCTACTAGAGGGTGCTACTAAGATGAGACACGAGGCTATAAGCTACTAGAGGGTGCTACTAAGATGAGACACGAGGCTATAAGCTACTAGAGGGTGCTACTAAGATGAGACACGAGGCTATAAGCTACTAGAGGGTGCTACTAAGATGAGACACATGAGGCTTTAAGCCATTAAGAGGCCATATCATCATACAGGAATATATCTCAATCAATACTGGAAATAGAATCTGTGAATCTGAATGCACGCTTTCAAGTCACCCCACCCTGTTCATCTGGCCGCCCCTCATCAAACCTGCCACTCAAGCCTAGAAGTCTAACTCCCTCCGAAATCACAAATTCTCTTTCTGGTAGTTTCTTACACCGGTTGTTTCTCCCACACTAGCTGCAAGTGCTATCTGGGCCTCTCTGTGGCATGCAGGCTGAGTTTGTTTCAGGTTTTGATGTCACGTGCCCAAGTACAGGGAAATGCCTTTCTTGCTAGCTCTAATCCCAACTAAGCAGTAATGAATATCAATATAGTACTAAAAATAAAATACGATACAACAAAAACACACGAGAAATAAAAATGTGCATTAACACGAGAAAGTAAAAGCTATATAGACGGTCAGTTCCAATACCATATTTACAATTTGCAGGGATACTGAAGAGATAGAGTTAGATACAGTATGTATAGGGGTATGTTGACTAGCCATCTTAAAAATAAATAAAGTGTTAACTCAGATAGTCAGTGTAGCCATTTTGTTAGCAGTATTATGGGTTGGGGATAGAAGCTGTTCAGGAGCCTGTTGGTGTCAGAGCCTGATGCACCGGTACCGCTTGCCATGCGGAGCAGAGAGAACAGTATATGGCTTGGATGGCTGGAGTCTTTCATGATTTTCCGGGCCTTCCTTTCACACCACCTGATTTAGAGGTCCTGGATGGCAGGGAGCTCGGCACCAATGATGTACTGGGCTGGCCGCAACACCCTCTGTAGCGCCATGCAATCGAGGGCGGTGCTGTTGCCATTTCTATTCTGAAACCAATTTAATCACTTCACAAACAAATGCTTAAGAGTTTTTTAAACAAACCAAGCAGTTCAAATCAAATTCAAATTGTATTTGTATTGGTCACATACACATATTTAGCAGATGTTATTGTGGGTGTAGCGAAATGCATGTGTTCCAAGCTCCAACAGTGCAGTAGTATCTAACAAATCACAACAATGCACATAAATCTAAAAGTAAAATAATGGAATTACGAAATATTTAAATATTAGAACGAGCAATGTCGGAGTGACATTGACTAAAATACAGTAGAATAGAATACAGTATATACATATGAAATGAGTAAAGCAGTATGTAAACATTATTAAAGTGATTAGTGTTCCATTATTAAAGTGACCCGTGATTCCATGTCTATGTATACAGGGCAGCAGCCTCTAAGGTCCAGGCTTGAGTAGCCGGGTGGTAGCCAGCTAGTGGTGGCTATTTAACAGTCTGATGGCCTTGAGATAGAAGCTGTTTTTCAGTCTCTTTCCCAGCTTTGATGCACCTGTACTGACCTCGCCTTCTGGATGGTAGCGGGGTGAACAGGCAGTGGCTCGGGTGGTTGATGTCCTTGATGATCTTTTTGGCCTTCTCGTGACATCAGGTGCTGTAGATGTCCTGGAAGGCAGGCAGTGTGCCCCCGGTGATGCGTTGGGCAGACCGCACCACCCTCTGGAGAGCCCTGTGGTTGCAGGTGGTGCAGTTGCCGTTCCAGGTGGTAATATAGCCCGACAGGATGCTCTCAATTGTGCATCTGTAAAAGTTTGTGAGGGTCTTAGGGGCCAAGCCAAATTTCTTCAGCCTCCTGTGGTTGAAGAGGTGCTGTTGCGCCTTCTTCACCAAACTGTCTGTGTGGGTGGACCATTTCAGATTGTCAGTAATATGTACGCCAAGGAACTTGAAGCTTTTCACCTTCTCCACTGCGGTCCCGTAGATGTGGATATGGGCGTGCTCCCTCTGCTGTTCCCTGAAGTCCACGATCAGCTCCTTCATTTTGTTGACGTTGAGGGAGAGGTTATTTTCCTGGCACCACTCCTCCAGGGCCCTCACCTCCTCCCTGTAGGCTGATCCGTCATTGTTGGTAATCAAGCCTACTACATCATCCACAAATATAATTTATTCAGTCTGGATAGCTTTAAGCAGTATGTAGATGAAAGCCTTGTCTTTAAGATCCTGCATGGTCTTGCCCCTCCACGCATATGCCGACATATCAAGCTCAAGGAAAGCACCTCCATGATAACAAGGGCAGTAACTACAGGGGTAAGAGGCACTGTCACACCTTCTTCTCATCTGTGCGTGTGTGTGGACCATTTTAAGCCCTTAGTGATTTGGAGGAGGAACGAGGAACTTGAAACTCTCGACCCGCTCCCCTGCGTGTTGCTAAGGGCACAGCCATCATAGTTAATAAAGGTCTTACCTACCTGGCACTCATGAGAGTATTTGTAACCCCTCCCCTTGCTCACTGCCACAGTTAAATACTGTAAATGTCTTTACTATAAAACCCGTAAAAACATTTCACACATACGAGGTCCCTTATACCCCCCTCCCCGCTGTTGTTATTGACCCATCACCATTGTATAATGACATTTGCTCCAAAACAACAATTAGTAAGTCTATTCTAACTCCTACCCATGGGTGTGTTTGTAGTCTAACAATGGTGGCCATCTGGCCTCTTTTCAAAAACCAAGATAAATAATAAATCAGACTGAAGTCAATGTGAAGTCACTGACACAAAAACAGCTACAGAAATAGACGCTGGCTGCATCCCAAATGGCACCCTATTCCCTATACAGTGCCCCTAAGGGCCCTGGTGAAAAGTAGTGCACTGCACTATATAGGGAACAGGGTGCCATTTGGAAAGCAGACAGTTGCTTTAATGATCCAGTTTCTTTCTCATGTCTCCAGAGATTAGCACCAAATACATGTCCCATACAGTATGTTCCAGACTCTATACAGTGGCTGCTCTCTGCAGGCAAAGCTAATAGCAGAATTTTGCCGTTTCTGTAAAGTATACCTGTTCTTGCTAAAGTAGTTTGTGTTTTCTCTCTCATCTCTTTTTCTCTCTCTCTCACCGCTGGCTTTCTGCACACCTTCATCCCTTCTAAAGACGGTGGAGAGGGATAAAGGAACAGTAAAGAAACAGGAAGAAATCCTTTCCTTTCCTCGCTTGTGCTGTATGTTCCTTTGTTCATGCAAGGAGAATTTAAAACACAAGATACACTATTGTCTTATATTGTGAGTCGCCTAATTATGGTACTTGGCCTAGTATAAGAACTGTGATTTTACCTATGGGGGGGCTGCAGTGAATAAATGAAAGGGTATTATTATAATTTTTGTAAATTAACCTTTATTTAACTAGGCAAATCAGTTAAGAACAAATTCTTATTTACAATGACATCCTACCCCGGCCAAACCCAGACAACACTGGGCAAATTGTGCACCACCCTATGGGGCTCCCAATCACAGCCAGATGTGATACAGCCTGGATTTGAACCGGGGACTGTAGTGACACCTCTTTCACTGAGATGCAGTGCCTTAGACCGCTGCGCCACTCAGGAGTAGAGGAGTGCCATCTCCACCGACCTGCTCACCTACTAGTGCTTAGCAGCGACACACACACACACACACACACTCACACTCACACTCACACTCACACTCACACACACTCACACACACTCACACACAGGTTTAGCCTGCTAATTGCTTACTCTGAGAGTGTGAGCCTACTCTTTATCATTGACAATCTCTCCCACAAATCCTCCATTGTCTGCTGTTCTGGTGTTTTCCTATACAGGCAGGGAGGCTGAAGGCTCGGTTGCAGGATTTGGAGAATCTCCTAGCACGCTTCGACTGCCGGAGTGGCTATGGGCACTACCATCATGTGCGCAAGTATCACATGCGACAGCTTCACGAGCGACAGCATCACGAGCGTGGGCATCAAGGGGAGGACAGCCTGCCCAATGCGCTGGAGGACTTCCTGGCTATCCAAGGTAACCAATCATCAGCCACCCACTCATTCCACACGACCAATCAGAAAACATTCTAACAGTTTGTCCTTTTCATTCAACCAGTCAGGACATATCAGCAGAAATCTGACTGCCAATGCTGTTTACCACTGTGCTCCTATTTGGCCATAATACCTGACACATGGCCTAGCTCATACTGTAGATAACAATACCATCATGCTATCCGTACTAGACTGTCTAGTATACCTAGAATAGTGGACACCGGGCTGCACCCGGAATGACTGTCCGTGCCTAGCTGACTCTGTTCAGCTTGACATTGTTAAAGATATAACACAACAATATAATGATAAAACCAAACATAATTGGATGGAAAGAGACAGAATCAGCATGAATCAGGAGTCAACCAGCCTTACAATCTTCTCTCCACACTTGCTGACTTTCTCATTATCTTATGAGCAGAGGGGAAAAAGTACCATAAAAGGCTTACATGCTCATTGACATAGACCGAATGGAGGCTAAATCCCCACAATACAGTTCATAGCAGGCAGGACTGTGTGTGACCATCTTAATCCCTGTTTGTATGACAGACATGCAGCTAGCAAATTTTTAATCCCTCTTCTTCATTATGATGAGAACTCCAATCAGGATTATGCCTGTCCGACCGCTCCCCACAGCACGCTGGTACCCCGCCACATTGCTAAAAAGGCTACACTGCTCTGTAGTAACCAAAAAAGTGTTCAACAAATCAAAATATATTTGATATTTGAGATTCTTCAAAGTAGCCACCCTTTGCCTTGATGACAGCTTTGCACACTTTTAGCATTCTCTCAACCAGCTTCATGAGGTAGTCACCTGGAATGCATTTATATTAACAGGTGTGCCTTGTTACAAGTTCATTTGTGGAATTTCTTTCCTTCTTAATGCGTTTGAGCCAATCAGTTGTGTTATGACAAGGTAGGGGTGGTATACAGAAGATAGCCCTATTTGGTAAAAGACCAAGTCCATATTATGGCAAGAACCGCTCAAATAAGCAAAGAGAAATGACAGTCCATCATTACTTCATGACATGAAGGTCAGTCAATCCGGAACATTTCAAGAACTTTGAAAGTTTCTTCAAGTGTAGTCGCAAAAACCCTCAAGCTCTATGATGAAACAGGCTCTCATGAGGACCGCCACAGGAAAGGAAGACCCAGAGTTACCTCTGCTGCAGAGGATAAGTTCATTAGAGTTAACTGCACCTCAGATTGCAGCCCAAATAAATGCTTTACAGAGTTCAAGTAACAGACTAATCTCAACATCAACTGTTCAGAGGAGACTGCGTGAATCAAGCCTTCATGGTCGAATTGCTGCAGAGAGACCACTACTAAAAGACACCAATAAGAATAAGAGACGTGCTTGGGCCAAGACACATGAGCAATGGATTTTAGACCAGTGGAAATCTGTCCTTTGGTCTGATGAGTCCAAATTTGAGATTTTGGGTTCCAACCGCTGTGTCTTTGTAAGACGCAGAGTAGGTGAACGGATGATCTCCGCATGTGTGGTTCCCACCATGAAGCATGGAGGATGAGGTGTGATGGTGTGGGGGTGCTTTGCTGGTGACACTGTCTGTGATTTATTGAGAATTTAAGGCACATTTAACCAGCCTGGCTACCACAGCATTCTGCAACGATACGCCATCCCATCTGGTTTGCGCTTAGTGGGACTATCATTTGTTTTCAACAGGACAATGACCGAACACCCCTCCAGGCTGTGTAAAGGCTATTTGACCAATAAGGAGAGTGATGAAGTGCTGCATCAGATGACCTGGCCTCCACAATCCACCAATCTCAACCCAATTGAGATGGTTTGGGATGAGTTGGACCGCAGAGTGAAGGAAAAGCAGCCAACAAGTGCTCAGCATATGTGGGAACTCCTTCAATATAGTAAAAATTAAGAAAAACCCTTGAATGAGTAGGTGTGTCCAAACTTTTGACTGGTACTGTACATACACACACACACACGCACACACGCACGCACGCACGCACGCACACACACACACACACACACACACACACACACACACACACACACACACACACACACACACACACTGAGAGAGAGAGAGCGAGAGAGAGAGAGAGAGAGAGAGAGCGAGAGCGAGAGAGAGACAGACACAAACACACACATGCAGGATAACATCCCACAGAGGATGCCGTAAACACCCTCCTCTCACAGACAGAGCCAGAAGGTCACACCAGCGAGGCACACTGCAATAAACAACTGAACAATAAAGCTACAACAATAACCAAAGGCACCCGGACACACAGAGAGCATTTTTAGCACAAACGGTGAATTCGGTCTGAGAATTGACGACTGACCACATGCAATCCATGATCATATGTAGGCCGTCATTGTACATAAGAATTTGTTCTTTACTGACTTGCCTAGTTAAATAAAGGTAAACAAATATATATATATATATATATATATATATATATATATATATATATATATATATATATATATAAGAAAAGAAAATCAAATGCAACAGTTCCACTACAAAGTCCTACTATAAAGGGGTTGGCAGTACTTGTGTCCTAAATAACAATAACATTGAAATGGAATCAAAAGGATCCATTTAACGATCCATGCTGTGTGTTTTTCTATCACATCAGTGTTTTTCTGTTTCTCTGCAGAGGCAAAGGAAGCCTTGGTTAAACAGTTTGCTCTCATGGAGACGTCTACACACACTCTCTCAGCCCAGCTGCACAATGTTACCCCAGCTATGAACTGTAGTGCCAGCATGGAGGAAGAGCAGGAGGAGGAGAAAAAGGAGGAGGGGAAGGAGGACGGGCGGAGAACATTGTGTAGTACCCTTGCTGACGCTGTATCCGTGGTCAGAAGTGCTCAGACACAGCTGAAGCAGGCAACACTGGACCTGGACAACATGGTCAGTGGGACATTTACTCTCACTTTGGCTATGTCCTAATTACAGATGTCGGATCTTAATTTGAGCCAGTTTGCTACAGCCAGAAAATAATCATACAGCAACAGGAAATGTGAATTATAATTATTTTAATTAATCAACATTTTTGTAGGGGTTGATACATTTTTCGTAAGGGAAAATTATGTCTGAAATTTCAAAGTAGAAATTAAAAACTTCAGAACTCTTTTTAAACCTCAAATACACTACAATTATTAAATCCTGAAACAGGATGGTCAAATTAAGATCCTACATCTGTATTTCGCCTTCCTCCCAAAGTGTGCACTTCTTCACTTCCCTTCACTGATTTGAAAGTAAATGACTCCATGCCTCCATCAATCCAAGGCTATTGTGTTTGTGGGAAGTAGTGAACGTGTGCACATTTCAGTAGAAAGGGGATTTTATTGGGACACAGCCACTGTCTCTGACACATCAATGACTGCTGTTGAGTCATTTGAAGCAGTCATAACTATAGTTTATCTTATTATAATAAGCAGTATCATACATTCATGTATACAGCAGAGCTCACATGTATACAGCAGAGCTCACATGTATACAGTAGAGCTCACATGTATATAGTAGAGTTCACACGTATACAGTAGAGTTTACACAATAAATGCTGACGAGGTCGATAGTCATTTGTCCATTTCAAGTATTTTGGCATTTTTTATCCTGGGAAGGATACTGATAATTCAGTAGAGGTGTAATGTATTGATCTGAAGCTCCATATCCCTACCATAGAGAGAGAGCAGAGAGAGAGCACACAGTTTCTCTGACTGACGCTCAAATTAAATGAACAATTTGTTCTGCACCCACAGCTCAAGCTTTTCCCAGTCGCTCCATGCTCACTAGCAGCAGCTTGGAATCTATTATGAATATGGCTGCCATGTTATGTGGTTTTGGGGAAATGAGAGCGCTTGTTTTGGCGGTGTGTGTGTGTGTGTGTGTGTGTGTGTGTGTGTGTGTGTGTGCGCGCGCAAGCCTGGAGCCAGAGCAATGCAATTCCACATTAACAAGCAGAACGGCTCTGAAATAGGAAGAGAACATCTTTGCGTGTCATATACTGTGATTCACTTTCCTCTCTTTTATTAGCACTTTCTCAAAATAAATGTCACACAGTGAAATAGTCAACATTTATGCACTAGGACTTGTAAATGGAAACATTGACTCTGTCTAAGTTAGTGATTGAATATGTGCTGTAGTTGGAGCCTTCAGTATGACTTCCTGAAATGACTTTATTGAGTCAGTCTACTTTCTGTGAGTTTAACACTGGTCCTGGGGTCATGTAAGGTTAGCTGATAACTGTGCATGGTCACGATTCAGGTTTAAAATCAACTGACGTCACGTCCCATCCAGAGCACGTGTAGCACCTTGTCCTCAGACAGTTTTCTTTGTCTGCTAGCCTGCCACCTCTGCACGCTTTCAGTTCGTCCATTTTTTCTATGCTTTTCCAAAGGTCATTCCTTTCGAGGTGCCACCGGTGCCCAACCGATGGAACTTAGCAGTGAATCAATCAGAGGTCCTTATGAAAAGGTAAGTCAGTGGAGTTCAATAGACTTTTAAGTGGCCAATTATGGCAAACAAAGGTCATCTCCCCTAATGTAGGCCCTGCCTCTTCCATCTGTCAGTCGCACAATGGCTGGCCTGCCACAGACACCCTCAATCAATGACCACAATACAAAACGTTATTATGCAGAAGTAATACATTAGGTCTAGTGAGAGGAAATGGAGAGATTGACTCAATAGCTGGAATCCATTTGACTTCTCCTCAGCAGACCAGTTGTTTTTTTGTCAAATAATTGAAAGTGTTTCATCAAACCTGCCTGGAGTGCCAGATGGGCAGGGTTTGGGCTTGCATTTTTGGTTCTATTCAGTTCCATTGCGGCAGACAAGATCAACCAAGCTGAAGTCAAACAAATACTATTTGAACCCAGGTGTGGTTGTCAGGCCCATATATGGAATACCCTATCTGTTTTTCTCTCTATCTGTCAGCCACACAGAGATGTCTGGTCGTATAGAGTCTATAGCTACCAAGGCTTTCATGGCCTCCAACCAGACCTACTCTCTACTGATGGACCTACTGGAGGACAACTCTACAAAGGAATACATCAGCAACCTCACGGAGCAGTGAGTAACTACACATATCACACACACACACACATACACACACGTATGCAGGCATGTGGAAGCACACACGTATGCAGGCATACAGGAACACACACACACACAGGCACAGACACACATCATGAAGTGCTTCAAGAGGCTAGTCAAAGACCATATCACCTCCTTCCTCACCGACACACTCGACCCTCTCCAATTCACCTACCAACCTGACAGATCCACAGACGACGCAATCGACAATGAACTGAACACTGCCCTCACCCACCTGGACAAAAGGAATACATACGTGAGGATGCTGTTCATTGACTACAGCTCGGCCTTCAATAACATAGTGCCCTCTAAGCTCACCACAAAGCTAACAGCCCTGGGACTGAACTCCTCCCTATGCAACTGGGTCCTGGACTTCCTGACGGGACACCTCCAGGGGGTGAAGATAGGCAACATTACCTCCTCGACACTGATTCTCAACACGAGGGCCCCTCTAGGGTTCGTACTCAGTCCCCTCCTGTACTCCCTGTATACCCACGACTGCGTGGCCGCACCCAGTTCCAACTCCATCATCAAGTTTGCTGACGACACAACAGCAGTAGGCCTGATTACCAACAAAAACGAGATGGCCTACAGGAAGAGGTAGGCACTCTGACAGCGTGGGACCACTTCACGTGGTAGGAGCTGAAATGGTCAAACCACACGGACACTGTGGTGAAGAAGCCACAACAGCGACTCTTCAATCTCAGGATGCTGAAGAAATCTGCCCTGTCCCCGAGGGCCCTCACAGCGTTCTACAGGAGTACCATCGAGAGCATACTGACGGACTGCATCACAGCCTGGTATGGCATCTCCACTGCCGCGGACCACAAGGTGCTACAGAGGGTGGTACACTCAGCCGAACGCACCATTGGGTGCACACTGTCTGCCTTCCAGGACACTTACAATACCAGGTGTCACAGGAAGGCCAAGAATATCATCAGGGACCCCAGCCACCCAAGCCATGTCGTGTTCTCCCTGCTTCCATCACTCAGACGCAGGCAGTACAGGAGCATCATGGCAAAAACTGTAAGACTGGCCAATAGCTTCTACCCCCAGACCATCAGACTGCTGAATAACCACCACTAGTCAGCAACCTGCTCCCACTGTCTCCCTTCTGCCGCCCCCCTGCTGCTCCCCCCTGCTTCCACCACAATGGAAATGTATCATTGCCAAAGTTGTTAATATGTCCTGCATTTTTGGAGCTCAGAGCTCAAGAATTACACTGTACCCTGTAATACATCTGTAACCCTATACATGTGACTATTAAACTCTCTAATCTCTAATCTAAACATACATACAAACCTACACAGTACACACACAGATACACACACGGCCCCTCTTTCTCTCTCTCTCTCTCTCTCTCTTTCTTGCCGCACCATTCCTCCAACACAACATCATTTTAAAGGCTCCACATGAGGTGCAAAAAAGCCTTTTAACCTGCATGGATAAAAACAGACATGTCCCTTGAAGCAATATCTCAACACAGTACTTCATTTACACAATGTTGTTGCTCCTCTCCTATTCTCCTCGGTATATTTCTCCCAAATAGGACCCAGGTGTGGTGTTAGCTGTAGTGGTGCCCCACAAAACAAGGTCATGAATCCTGCTCTTTATAGCAGCTGTTTAGAGCACACTGGAGTTAGCCTGGGTACCAGTCTCTTTAGCTAACATTCCACTCCTTGCCACCCCTTGTCATTGCCAAAGAGGCTGGCCTTTCAGCAATCTCAACGTTCAATATGCAGACGGATTTACGGCAGTTGCTGATTGGGAGTTGGAAACAACATTCATATTTTGCATGACAACATTTCTGAATGGACATGGAGAGAATTAGCAAACTCACACAGACACAGACACAGACACAGACACAGACACAGACACACACACACACACACACACACACACACACACACACACACACACACACACACACACACACACACACACACACACACACACACACACCCTAAAAAGACTCATCAATCAAAGTCACCAGCACACCTCAGACACACACAAATCACATTTTTCCTTTCCTAAAAACGTATAAAGAAAAACTAGGCTCATTTTCCTGGCTGTAGTCGATCAGAAAGAATGTCTAGGCTACATTTTAGCATAGCCTAGCGCCTAACATTAGTTGACTATAAAATTAATTGTCAAGGAAGGTTTGAAGGTGGGATAGAAAGACAGCTATAGTATTATTAGAGACGTTGGTTATGTCATGATTATCCCAGCATGTGCCTTATTCCAGAGGAAGATTTGCACTGGATTCATTTTTCTAAACTGCCCCATTTAATTATTATTTTTTTCATTCAAATGAGTCTGGTGGTTTTTATTCTAGCCATGAAGATATTTCAACATCTAGACGATAAAAGACTACAATGATCATTAGTACTGGTCTGCCAAATGTAGGCTATAGGTATCCCCATAGGTCTAATATTTAAATTGAGGAAGTGTTTATCATTATTTTAGTTATCCACGGTAGACGTCCCTCCTAATAAAAGGCCCCCCATCCTGGGAAGCGTACTTGCACTTAATGTGCATTTATGGAGGAAAAAGTGAACTTGCCATTTCCAAAAATTAGCTCAATGTGGAATGGGGATTCCCTGCTTTGCGATCTATTGAGTATGTGAACAGCCAGGGTTTCTTTAATAAAATAGGCCTAAGCACTACACTTTTGTATTGCACATTTAATTCAACGGATACATTAGACGATGTTCAACTTCAATTCACTGGCACAAAATGTTCTCGCATAGCACAGGTGGTTGTCGCCTAAATTTACTGTAGAAGGCCCAATACAGTGCATTCGGAAATTATTCAGACCCCTTGTTCGTCATCAATCTACACACAATACCCCATAATGACAAAGCGAAAACAGAGGTCTCTCCAGAGATGTTCGATCGGGTTCAAGTCTGGGCTCTGGCTGGGCCACTCAAGGACATTCAGAGAATTGTCCCAAAGCCACTCCTGCATTGTCTTGGCTGTGTACTTAGGGTCATTGTCCTGTTGGAAGGTGAACCTTCGTCCCAGTCTGAGGTCCTGTGCACTCTGGAGCAGGTTTTCATTAAGGATCTCTCTGTACTTTGCTCCGTTCATCTTTCCCTCTATCCTGAGTAGTCTCCCAGTCCCAGCCACTAAAAAACATCCCCACAGCATGATGCTGCCACCACCATGCTTCACCGTAGCGATGGTACCAGGTTTCCTCCAGACGTGATGCTTGGCATTCAGGCCAAAGAGTTTAATCTTGGTAACATCAGACAAGAGAATATTGTTTCTCATGGTCAGTCCTTTAGGTGCCTCATGGCAAACTTCAAGCGGGCTGTCGTGCATTTTACTGAGGAGTGTCTTTCTTCTGGCCACTCTACCATAAAGGCCTGATTGGTGGAGTGCTACAGAGATGGTTGTCCTTCTGGAAGGTTCTCCCAATTCCACAGAGGAACTCTGGAGCTCTGCCAGAGTGACCATCTGGTTATTGGTCACCTCCCTGACTGAGGCCCTTCTCCCCAATTCATCAGTTTGCCGGGCGGCCAGCTCTAGGAAAAGTCTTGATGGTTCCAAACTTCTTCCAATTAAGAACGATGGGGGCCACTGTGTTCTTCGGGACCTTCAATGCTGCAGACATTTTTTGGTACCCTTCCACAGATCTGTGCCTCGACACAATCCTGTCTCGGAGCTCTACGGACAATTCCTTCGACCTCATGGCTTGGTTTTTGCTCTGACATACACTGTCAACTGTGGGATCTTATATATACAGGTGTGTGCCTTAACAAATCATGTCCAAATCATACATTTGCAAAAATTTCTAAAAACCTGTTTTTGCTTTGTCATTATGGGGTATTGTGTGTAGATTGATGAAGGAAAAAAATATTTTATCAAATTTACAATAAGGCTTTAACGTAACAAATTGTGGAAAAAGTCAAGGGGTCTGGATACCTTCCAAATGCACTGAAGACTACCATACGAATGATGGATTAATAAACTAGCATATGAATCAACTTCTAACTTCAACTTCTAACTTTTAACTCTGTCTTCTGTATATGTATACAGTACCAGTCAAAAGTTTGGATGTTTTTTGCAATTGCACTTGAAGGAACTTTCAAAGTTCTTGGAATCTTCCGAATTGACTGACCTTGTATTAAAGTAATGATGGACTGTCATTTCTCTTTGCTTATTTCAGCTGTTCTTGCCATAATATGGACTTTGACTTTTACCAAATACGGCTATATTCTGTATACCACCCCTACCTTGTCGCAACACAACTGATTGGCTCAAACGCATTAAGAAGGAAATAAATTCCACAAATGAACTTGTAACAAGGCTCACCTGTTAATTGAAATGCATTCCAGGTGACTACCTCATGAAGCTGGTTGAGAGAATGTCAAGAGTGTGCAAAGCTGTCAGCAATGTGGCTACTTTGAATCTCAAATATATTTTAATTTGTTTTACACTTTTTTGGTTACTACGTGATTCCATATATGTTATTTCATAGTTTTGATATCTTCACTATTATTTTACATTGTAGAAAATAGTTTAAAAAAAAGAAAAACACTTGAATGAGTAGGTGTGTCCAAACTTTTGACTGGTACTGTATATAGCACCTTGCTCTTGATTGCTGGATATAAAATAGGCTTGATTGCTGGATATAAAATAGGCTACAGTGTTCACAATGAACTGGAGGGGAAGTTTGAATGGCGAGAGCTTCTCTGGTGTGATGTGATCATATGGGCTGGTGTTAAAAATGCAATAAATGGGAATCCTCTGTTCTCCCCACGCCCAATGTTTATGTTTACAATTAAATGTATTACATCAGAATGCCCAATGATAGAATGTTACCAATCAAATTCATGAATTAAGTTAGGAAAATATACTACCAGTCTAATTTGCATAAACATTGTGATTGGATGATAGCTGTGAGGGTTATCAAATCAGGATCAAATCCTCTGATCTCCTCAGGCTCATTAATGATAGAATGTTCATATTTGAAGATTGCAGAAAGCCAGTCTCTTTTGCAATGACAAGAAGTGGCAAGGAGTGGAATGTTAGCTAAAGAGTCTGGTCCTTAGGCTACACTGTAGTTATGAAAATAAGACATTTAGCCACAGGGGAACAGCTCTCTTGCCTCCTCTTTAAGATAATTGCTTTCTGGGGCTGCTTTCATGGAGGGAGCAGCATGGAGGGAGCAGCATCTCCTGGCATGAGATTGTGCTGAGGATTACCCCCAAAGCTCAACGGAACCATACAAAAACCTCTGGTGGCCACGCCACGCCACGATGGGAGCAGGCAGGAGCCAAGAAATTGATTACCCTCATACCAGCACTAGTCTGCTTGCTTCTGGGGATTTAATCGTAATCTTTCAGAGCAATTTGGTGGGTGCATGGGTGGAAGGGTGTGTGTGGGAGGGTGTGTGAAGGAGGGTGTGTGTGGGAGGAGGTGTGGCCACCCCTCAGAGCCTGGTTCCTCTCTAGGTTTCTTCCTAGGTTCCTGCCTTTCTAGGGAGTTTTTCCTAGCCACCGTGCTTCTACATCTGCATTGCTTGCTGTTTGGGGTTTTAGGCTGGGTTTCAATATAGCACTTTGTGACATACATTTGATTAATTGATGATTGATTTGTGTGTGTTTGTGTATGTGAGCATGTGTCAAGAATCAAAACATTGAATGATCTAACACCCTCCCCTCTCTCTCTCTCTCTCTCTCTCTCTCTCTCTCTCTCTCTCTCTCTCTCAGACTGGCAGACATGCAGCAGATAAAGGAAAATCTGACTGCCCAAGTGAATAGAACTCTAGCCAATGAACTGTCTCTGGAGGAGAAGTCTGCTGATGTCTTGGTTTCCCTAGGTAACCTCACCTCCTCCCTATTGGAGCTGTCCCAGAGGAGGCCCAAATCCACATCAGGAACCAACCAATCAGATCTCAGACCAACACAGGGTTACAACCAATCAGACCCCAGCCTCGCACCAGCTGCCAATCAATCAGAGGTCAGTGGCTACCGGGGTCAGGGGTAATAAGAACTCATTGTACTCTCAAGTCGACGGACTGACTGACTGACTGACTGACTGACTGAATTACTGACTTAATGTCTGAATTAATGAATAACAGCTGTTCGCCCCTTTCCTCAGGATGTTGAGTTAAGCAACAGGACAGCTGAGCTTGCGTTTAATGTCCAGTCTAAAGAGGAGCTGGTCAATAAGATCAGAGAGGAGATGGAGCCTCGCATACAGACCGCTCACAACAACATGGCTGCTGTAAAGGATATTTACAAGGTAGAGGGGGTTTTATCTGCACACTAGACATTTACATGTACCAGGAATATGACCTGGTGAAATGGTGCTGACAGCAATAAACAGTATATACTGACAAAAATAGACAATAGAATGTACACACAATCCACATACAGTTCAATATCCTGTAGAGCAATGGTTCCCAAACTTTTATAGTGCCATACCCCTTCAAACGTTCAACCTCCAGCTGTGTACCCCCTCTAGCACCAGGGTCAGCACACTCTCAAATGTTGTTTTTGGCCATCATTGTAAGCCTGCCACACACACACTATACGATACATTTATTTAACATAAGAATGAGTGTGAGTTTTTGTCACAACCCGGCTCGTGGGAAGTGACAAAGAGCTCTTATAGGACCAGTGCACAAATAATAATATAATAATGATAAATTATTTTGCTCTTCATATAACCATCTTACATTTAAAACCTTATTTGCTCAACGAAAATTGTGAATAACTCACCACAGATTAATGAGAAGGGTCTGCTTGAAAGGATGCACGTAACTCTGCAATGTTGGGTTGTATGGGAGAGAGTCTCAGTCTTAAATAATTTTCCACACATATTCCACACACATATGTCTTTAGTTTTCATGCTAGCGAGGGCCGAGAATCCACTCTCACATAGTTATGTGATTGCAAAGGGCATCAGTGTCTTAACAGCGCGATTTGACAAGGCAGGATACTCTGAGCGTAGCCCAATCCAGAAATCTGGCAGTGGCTTCTGATTAAATTAAATTTTCACAGAACCGCTTGTTGCAATTTCGATGAGGCTCTCTTGTTCAGATATCGGTAAGTGGACTGGAAGCAGGGCATGAAAGGGATAACGAATCCAGTTGTTTGAGTCATCCGTTTCGGGAAAGTACCTGCGTAATTGCGGACCCAACTCATTCAGGTGCTTCGCTATATCACATTTGACATTGTCCGTAAGCTTGAGTTAATTTGCACACAAAAAATCATACAATGATGGAAAGACCTGTGTGTTGTCCTTGTTAATGCAGACAGAGAAGAGCTCCACCTTCTTAATCATAGCCTCAATTTTGTCCCGCACATTGAATATAGTTGCGGAGAGTCCCTGTAATCCTAGATTTAGATTATTCAGGCGAGAAAAAACATCACCCAGTTAGACCAGTCGTGTGAGAAACTCATCATCATGCAAGCGGTCAGACAAGTGAAAATTATGGTCAGTAAAGAAAACTTTAAGCTCGTCTCTCAGTTCAAAAAAACGTGTCAATACTTTGCCCCTTGATAACCAGCGCACTTCTGTATGTTGTAAAAGTGTTACAGGGTCGCTGCCCATATCATTGCATAGTGCAGAAAATACACAAGAGTTCAGGGGCCTTGCTTTAACAAAGTTAACCATTTCAAATGTAATGTCCAAAACGTCTTTCAAGCTGACAGACATTCCCTTGGTAGCAAGAGCCTCTCGGTGGATGCTGCAGTGTACCCAAGTGTCGTCGGGAGTAACTGCTTGCACACGCGTTACCACTCCACTATGTCTCCCTGTCATGGCTTTTGCAGCATCAGTACAGATACCAACACATCTTGACCACCAAAGTCCATTTGATGTCACAAAACTGTCCAGTACTTTAAAAATATAATCTCCTGTTGTCCTGGTTTCCAGTGGTTTGCAGAAGAGTGTGTCTTCCTTAATTGACCCCCCATAAACGTAACGGACATATACCAGGAGCTGTGCCAGGCCCGCCACGTCTGTTGACTCATCTAGCTGTAATGCATAGAATTCACTGGCTTGTATGCGAAGCAGTAATTGTTTCAAAACATCTCCAGCCATGTCACTGATGCGCCGTGAAACAGTGTTGTTTGATGAAGCGATTGTCTGTTTAGTTTTTTTGGCCTTTTCCCCCAGCATTGTCCCAGCCATATCCGCGGCAGCAGGAAGAATTAAGTCCTCCACAATAGTACGGGTCTTGCCTGTCCTAGCCACTCGGTAGCTCACCATATAAGACGCTTCTAGCTCCTTCGTATTAATGGTATCTGTTGCTTTTATACATGTCTAACTACTCGAAAGTCGTCTGAATTCTCACTCAAAAACATATTTAATCAGGACAACAGTTTTCAGCTGTGCTATCATAATTGCAAAATGGTTTTCTAATGATCAATTAGCCTTTTAAAATGATAAACTTGGATTAGCTAACACAACATGCCATTGGAACACAGGAGTGAGGGTTGCTGATAATGGGCCTCTGTACGCCTATGTAGATATTCCATAAAAAATTTGCCGTTTCCACCTACAATAGTCATTTACAACAACAATGTCTACACTGTATTTGTGATCAGTTTGATGTTATTTTAATGGACCAAAAAATGTGCTTTTCTTTTGAAAATTGTTTTATTTCAATTGTTTTATTAGAACTACAGTAGATGGTAGATGCTTCTGCGTCAAATCAGTCAGTGACCCCATAGTCAGGATGCTGTGCTGTCTGATGTGTAACTCTTGAGGTTCTGTGAGGTTCACTCCCTACTCTCTCTCTATCCCTGGTACCTCCCTCTGCAGCTGACAGCTCATGCCCAGGGGTCAAAGGTCCTGGCCCTGTCATCGGTGGTGACAGGGAAAGAAATGGAGTCAGAGGCCATCGCCCTGCGGAGAGAATTGGAAGGTGATGTTTGCAGCATGTTCTATTTCTGTTTCTTTTTCTGTTGTTTTACATTTCAGACTTTTTGCTTAGTTTTCATATTACCATCACTGCAATATCAGCCCACGGAGTTATTCTAATCAAAATATCAAAATGCTTAGAAAAACAAATGTAACACAAATGTAACCATTTGTTTCTCCCTGTTAAGCTCCGCTTGTCATTTTGTGAGGGGAAGAAGAGCAGCTGTGATTGTGGGAAATAATAACAAAGCCTCAAATGCACTCTGAGTTTCACAGCCTCCAGTTCATTTCAACAATATATTCACTGTTAATAAAAATAAATAAAAAGTGTCACGTCATATTTGTTGTTGGAAATCTCATCAGGGTAGTCTGAATAGAAACCCTTACAAATAAAAGCACGTCAAATTTGCAGCTTCAATTGTCAAAATCTCATTTTCACATGTGAAATTGAATTTTCACAAATTAAATAGTTGTTTCACATGTTGAGCCTATGTTTTACATATGAAACCATATTTTCACATGTTGTAGAGTTTCCACATATGAAATTCTGTAAAAAGGTAACTTAGCCTACCTGAGTATAATAATGAAAGTGTTTTTAAAAGAATGATTTCTTATTTCTGAGCAAACCATTTGGAGTGTTACTGCTGCAGGTGCATGCCTCTCTTCTTCATACGTTGGTCAGTGACCATTGGAAGAAATTCATCAAAAAGAACAGAGAAGCCAGCGTTCTGTCTCCTTCTTTATTATATTTAACATGTTAAAAGTAAAGATCTCAGATTTAATCATTTAACTCAAGTTTACTTTTTGTAATTGTTTTGTGCAAAAAAAGTCATCACATTGTCAGAAAGCATTCACAATACACTGGAAACATCCAAAATACATAATCTGTACAGCTAAAAACAACAATGTGATTTCAAAACAAATTGACTTTCAAAACAGTTTAGCAGATGTTTTAACGCGTGCAGCAAAATGCTTATGTTACTGACTCTTAACAATGCAGTAAAATGTCATACAAGTACACAAATAAATCTACACACAATCTACACACAATACCCCATAAAGGCAAAGTGAAAACAGGTTTTTAGAATATTTTGCAAAATAAAAAATAGAAAACAGAAATATCTTATTTACATAAGTATTCAGACCCTTGAAATGTAGCTCAGGTGCATCCTGTTTCCATGAATCATCCCTGAGATGTTTCTAAAACTTGATTGAAGGCCACCTGTGCTAAATTCAATAGAATGGACATGATTTGGAAAGGCACACATCTGTCTATATAAGGTCTCACAGTTGACAGTGCATGTCAGAGCAAAAACCAAGCCATGAGGTCGAAGGAATTGTCCGTAGAGTTCCAAGACAGGATTGTGTCGAGGCACAGATCTGGGGAAGGGTACCAAAAAATGTCTGCAGCATTGAAGGTCCCCAAGAACACAGTGGCCTCCATCATTCTTAAATGGAAGAAGTTTGGAACCACCAAGACTTTTCCAAGAGCTGGCCGCCTGGCCAAACTGAGCAATCGGGGAAAAAGGGCCTCAGTCAGGGTGGTGACTTTTGGCAAACTCCACTTGGAGTTTGCTAAAAGGCACCTAAAGGACTCTCAGATCAAGAGAAACAAAATGCTCTGGTCTGATGAAACCAAGATTATAGTCTTTGGCTTGAACGCCAAGCGTCACGTCTGGAGGAAACCTGGCACCGTCCCTACGGTGAAGCATGGTGGTGGTAACATCATGCTGTGGGGATGAATTTTAGCATCAGGAACTGGGAGACTACTCAGGATCAAGGGAAAGATGAACGGAGCACTCAAGACCTCAGGCTGTGGTGAAGGTTCACCTTCCAACAGGACAATGACCCTAAGCACACAGCCAAGACAACGCAGGAGTGGCTTCGGGACAATTCTCTGAATGTCCTTGAGTGGCCAATCCAGAGCCCGGACTTGAACCCGATCTAACATCTCTGGAGAGACCTGAAAATAGCTGTGCAGCGACGCTCCCCATCCAAACTCATAGAGCTTGAGGGGATATCTAGAGAAGAATGGGAGAAACTCCCAAAATACAGGTGTGCCAAGCTTGTAGCATCATACCCAAAAAGACTTGAGGCTGTAATCGCTGCCATACAGTGGCTTGCGAAGTATTCACCCCCCTTGGCATTTTTCCTATTTTGTTGCCTTACAACCTGGAATTAAAATAGATTTTTGGGGGGGTTGTATCTTTTGATTCACACAACCTGAATTCCAAAATATGTTTTATTGTGAAACAAACAAGAAATAAGCCAAAAATTATTCATGCCACAGATTCTCAATTGGATTGAGGTCTGGGCTTTGACTAGGCCATTCCAAGACATTTAAATGTTTCCCCTTAAACCACTCGACTGTTGCTTTAGCAGTATGCTTAGGGTCATTGTCCTGCTGGAAGGTGAACCTCCTTCCCAATCTCAAATCTCTGGAAGACTGAAACAGGTTTCCCTCAAGAATTTCCCTGTATTTAGCGCCATCCATCATTCCTTCAATTCTGACCAGATTCCCAGTCCCTGCCGATGAAAAACATCCCCACAGCATGATGCTGCCACCACCATGCTTCACTGTGGGGATGGTGTTCTTGGGGTAAAGTTGAGGTGTTGGGTTTGCGCCAGACATTGCATTTTCCTTGATGGCCAAAAAGCAACATTTTTGTCTCATCTGACCAGAGTCCCTTCTTCCATATGCCTTTTGGCGAACAACAAACGCGTTTGCTTATTATCTTCTTTAAGCAATGGCTTTTTTTCTGGCCACTCTACCCTAAGCCCAGCTCTGTGGAGTGTACGGCTTAAAGTGGTCCTATGGACAGATACTCCAATCTCCGCTGCGGAGCTTTGCAGATCCTTCAAGGTTATCGTTGGTCTCTTTGTTGCCTCTCTGATTAATGCCCTCCTTGCCTGGTCCGTGAGTTTTGGTGGGCGGCCCTCTCTTGGCAGGTTTGTTGTGGTGCCATATTCTTTCCATTTTTTAATAATGGATTTAATGGTGCTCCCTGGGATGTTCAAAGTTTCAGATATTTTTTTATATCCCAACCTTGATCTGTACTTCTCCACAACTTTGTCCCTGACCTGTTTGGAGAGCGCCTTGGTCTTCATAGTGCTGCTTGCTTGGTGGTGCCCCTTGCTCAGTGGTGTGGCAGACTCTGGGGCCTTTCAGAACAGGTGTATATATACTGAGATCATGTGACAAATCATGTGACACTTAGATTGCACACAGGTGGACTTTATTTAACTAATTATGTGACTGGTTGCACCAGATATTATTTAAGGGCTTCAAAGGGGTGAATACATATGCACGCACCATTTTTCTTTTTTTTTGTATTTTTATATATATATAATGTTTTTAACAAGTAATTTTTTTCATTTAACTTCACCAATTTGGAATATTTTGTGTATGTCCATTACATGAAATCCAAACAAAAATCCATTTAAATTACAGGTTATAATGAAACAAAATAGGGGGGTGAAAACTTTTGCTAGGCACTGTAGGTGCTTCAACAAAGTACTGAGTAAAGGGTCTGAATACTTATGTAAATGTAATATTTAAGTTTTTTTTTTTTATACACTTGCAAACATTTCTAAAACCTGATTTTGCTTTGTCATTATGGGTTATTGTGTGTAGATTGATGAGGGGAAAAAAAGTTTTTTATCAATTTTAGAATAAGGCTGTAACGTGACAAAATGTGGAAAAAGTCAGCGGGTCTGAATACTTTCCAAATGCACTGTATTAATAAATATGCGTTGTATATAAACAGTGAAACTAAGATGCATTTTACGGTAGTAGAAATATTAGGATGAGCTATGTCGAGAATGCAGTATTGAAATACACAGTACAAAACCCCATAGCAAAATGGCTGGAATTGCAGGAAATTAGCTTCATCATCCCAGACTCACTCCAATTTGCATACTGCCACAACAGGTCCATAGATGACGCAATTTCAATTGCACTCCACACTGCCCTCACCCATCTAGATACAGTTGAAGTCGGAATACACCTTAGCCAAATACATTTAAACTCAGTTTTTCACATTTCCTGACATTTAATCTTAGTAAAAAAATCCATCCCTGTCTTAGGTCAGTTAGGATCACCACTTTATTTTAAGAATGTGAAATGTCAGAATAATAGTAGATAAATCATTCTATTTCAGCTTTTATTTCTTTAATCACATTCTTAGTGGGTCAGAAGTTTACATACACTCAATTAGTATTTGGTAGCATTGCCTTTAAAATTGTTTAACTTGGGTCAAACGTTTCGGGTAGCCTTCCACAACAAGTTGGGTGAATTTTGGCCCATTCCTCCTGACATAGCTGGTGTAACTGAATCAAGTTTGTAGGCCTCCTTGCTCGCACATGCTTTTTCAGTTCTGACCACAAATATTCTATAGGATTGAGGTCAGGGCTTTGTGATGGCCACTCCAATACCTTGACTTTGTTGTCCTTCAGCCATTTTGCCAGAACTTTGGAAGTATGCATGGGGTCATTGTCCATTTGGAAGACCCATTTGCAACCAAGCTTTAACTTCCTGACTGATGTCTTGAGATGTTGCTTCAATATATCCACATAATTTGCTTTCCTCGTGATGCCATCTATTTTGTGAAGTGCACCAATCCCTCCTGCAGCAAAGCACTGCCACAACATGATGCTGCCAACCCCATGCTTCACTGTTGGGATGGTGTTCTTCGGCTTGCAAGCATCCCCCTTTTTCCTCCAAACATAACGATGGTCATTATGGCCAAACAGTTCTATTTTTGTTTCATCAGACAAGAGGACATTTCTCCAAAAAGTACGATATTTGTCCCCATGTGCAGTCGCAAACCGTAGTCTGGCTTTTTTATGGCGGTTTTGGAGCAGTGACTTCTTCCTTGCTGAGCTGCCGTTCATGTTATGTCGATATAGGACTCGTATTACTGTGGATATATATACTTTTGTACCTGTTTCCTCCAACATCTTCACAAGGTCCTTTGCTGTTCTGGGATTGATTTGCACTTTTCGCACCAAGTACGTTCATCTCTAGGAGACAGAACGCGTCTCCTTCCTGAGCGGTATGACAGCTGCGTCGTCGCATGGTGTTTATACTTGCATAGTATTGGTGGTACCTTTGGAAATTGTTCCCAAGGATGAACCAGACTTGTGGAGGTCTACAATTTTGTTTCTGAGGTCTTGGCTGATTTCTTTTGATTTTCCCATGATGTCAAGCAAAGAGGCAGTGAGTTTGAAGGTAGGTCTTGAAGTACATCCACAGGTACACCTCCAATTGACTCAAATTATGTCAATTAGCCTATCAGAAGCTTCTAAAGCCATGACATAATTTTTTTGGATTTTCCAAGCTGTTTAAAGGCACAGTCAACTTAGTGTATGTAAACTTCTGACCCACTGGAATTGAGATACAGTGAATTGTAAGTGAAATAATCTGTCTGTAAATAATTGTTGGAAAAATTACTTGTGTCATGCACAAAGTAGATGTCCTAACCAACTTGCCAAAACTATAGTTTTTTAACAAGAAATTTGTGTAGTGGTTGAAAAACAAATTTTACTGACTCCAACCTAAGTGTATGTAAACTTCCAACTTCAACTGTACATGTAAGAGGAATGCCTATGTGAGAATGCTGTTCATTGACTACAGCCCAGCTTTCAACACCATTGTCCCCTCCAAGCTCGTCACCAAGCTTAGGACGCTGGGACTGAACATGGGTTTTTTGTAAGAGAAGGAATAGAATTGAATGGAACTAGAACTCATATTTTCTCATTACTTTGTTACTTGTACATGGATTGTGAAATAGAATAGGCTAGGATAGAATAAACAACTTTTTGTCAGTTGCTATCACACTTCTTTAAACCATGTCAGTGGCCAACCTGCCTTGCCTCTGTCCATCCCCCACCCTAGACATGCAGAGAGAGTGGCCTCGAAGGCAGGCCCAGACCAAGGCTGCTCTGAAGAAGGAGACGCTGCTGAGGGAGAAGGTTCTGGAAGACATCAATAAGAAGGTGAACCAGACAGAGAGAGTCCTGAGGCCTGCCCTGGATAACGCTACCCTCTCCAACGCTACCGCAGAACAGGCAGAACACACTGCACACGCCCTGTCTAAAGTGAGCATGGGGGGGGCAAATGTGTGTGTTGTTGTGTGTGTGTGTGCGCAATTTAAATTCCATTCACATGTCACATCACACCCCTATGAATCCTGTTTATTTGTCTCCTTTCTTTTTTCTTTGTATTCATTTGTCTGTGTTTTTCTCTGAACCCAGGAGGCCAAGGCCACCCTGACCAAGGTCAAGTACGCGAGGACAGCGTCTGCCCAGCTCAGCTCCTCTGTGGACACAGCCCTGCAGCAGCTGGCTGAGCTGGAGAACCACACTGCCCAGGCACAAGCTCAACTCAACGTAGAGGTAACCACAACACAACCAATAATCAACCACACTGTCCAGGCACAAGCCCAACTCAACTCATATGTAACCACTACACAACCAATAATCAACCACACTGCCCAGGCACAAACCCAACTCAACTCATAGGTAACACAACACAACCAATAATCTGGGACCTGAAAGAATATTTAGTACAATACTATATCCAATCACTTAGGGTTGAATCCTAGCTTGAGATTTGCATGGGCAAATTTTCACACAAATATACAACTGACATTGCTCCATGAATCCTTGAAAGTAAGCATTTGTAAGCATTTCATGGTACCGTTACACCCGCTGTATTCTGTGCAAGTGACAAAAACACTTTGATTTGAAAGTTATCAGGAGTTACACATGCGGATCGGAAGGGGGATTCAGCCCCCACATTGTATGCTATAATGTTGCCATCTATCTATCTCTCTATATGCAGTATCCGTCAAAGACTTGGACACACCTACTCATTCTAGGGTTTTTCTTAATTTTTACTGTTTTTTACATTGTAGAATAATAGTGAAGACATCAAAACAATGAAATAACACATATGGAATCATATAGTGACCCCCAAAAATATTTGAGATTCTTCAAAGTAGCCACCCTTTGCCTTGATGACAGCATTGCACACTCTTGGCATTCTCTCAACCAGCTTCACCTGGAATGCTTTTCCAACAGTCTTGAAGGAGTTCCCATATATGTTGGCCATTGTTGGCTGCTTTTCCTTCACACTGGGGTTCATCTCATCCTAAATCATCTCAATTGGATTGAGGTCGGGTAATTGTGGAGGCTAGGTCATCTGATGCAGCACTCCATCAATCTCCTTCTTGGTCAACTAGCCCTTACGCAGCCTGGAGGTGTGTTGGGTCATTGTCCTGTTGAAAATCAAATGATAGTCCCACTAAGTGCAAACCAGATGGGATGGCGTATCACTGCAGAATGCTGTGGTAGCCATGCTGGTTAAATGTGAATTCTAAACAAATCACTGACAGTGTCACCAGCAAAGTACCCCCACACCATCACACCTCCTCCTCCATGCTTCATGGTGGGAACCACACATGCAGAGATCATCCGTTCACCTACTCTGCGTCTCACAGAGACACGGCGGTTGGAACCAAAAATCTCAAATTTGGACCAGACCAAATGACAGATTTCCACCAGTCTAATGTCCATTGCTCGTGTTTCTTGGCCCAAGCAAGTCTCTTATTCTTATTGGTGTCCTTTAGTAGTGGTTTCTTTGCAGCAATTCGACTATGAAGACCTGAATCATGCAGTCTCTGAACAGTTGATGTTGAGATGTGTCTGTTACTTGAACTCTGTAAAACATTTATTTGGCCTGCAATCTGAGGTGCTGTTAACTCTAATGAACTTATCCTCTGCAGCAGAGGTAACTCTGGGTCTTCCTTTCCTGTGGCGGTTCTCATGAGAGCCAGTTTCATCATGGCGCTTGATGGTTTTTGGAACTGCACTTGAAGAAACATTTAAAGTTCTTAAAATGTTCCATATTGACTGACCTTCATGTCTTAAAGTACTGATAGACTGTCGTTTCTCTTTGCTTATTTGAGCTGTTCTTGCCATAATATGGACTTGGTCTTTTACCAAATAGGGCTGTCTTCTATATACCACCCCTACCTTGTCACAACACAACTGATTGGCTCAAACACATTAAGAAGGAAAGAAATTCCACAAATTAACTTGTAACAAGGCACACCTGTTAATTGAAATGCATTCCAGGTGACTACCTCATGAAGCTGGTTGAGAGAATGCCAAGAGTGTGCAAAGCTGTCATCAAGGCAAAGGGTGGCTACTTTGAAGAATCTCAAATATCAAATATATTTTGATTTGTTGAACACTTTTTTGGTTACTACAGAGCAGTGTAGCCTTTTTAGCATTGTGGCGGGGTACCAGCGTGCTGTGGGGAGCGGTCGGACAGGCATAATCCTGATTGGAGTTCTCAATCCTGATTGGAGTTCTCATCATTCTTTGAAGAATCTCAAATACAAAATATATTTTGATTTGTTAAACACTTTTTTGGTTACTACATGATTCCATATGTGTTATTTCATAGTTTTGATGTCTTCACTATTTTTATACAATGTAGAAATAGTAAAAATAAAGAAAAACCCTGAAATGAGTAGGTGTATCCAAACTTTAAACTGCTCTGTATATTTACAGTACATATGTGTAAGGTTCTGTATTTATTTTCTTAGTCAACCTTGTGTTCTGTTTCGTTGAGTTCTTGAATGTAGCCCTGTTTCTTTGTGTTCTTGAACGTAGCCCTGTCTTTCATTTTTGTTCATTGATATCACCAATGAACCAATGGTGTCATCAGCTCCTTATTTAGTTCAGTACATTCTGTTTGTGCCTTTGTGAGGTATTTTTTGTTTTGACTCTACTAAGCCTTTTCCTAGCTCTTTTGTGAGAACCAGTTATAGCCTTCAGTCCTAGTTTTGATTCACCTGCCTGTTTGCTTACCTGTGTATTACCTGCCTGTGACCACGATTCCTGCCTTCTGCAAAATAAACACCTGCTGTGCTTTGTGCGTGAGTCTACATCTTTTTCTCCCCGAGTATTCATTACAAACTGTCCCTGTCTATTTGTCCCTCTGTGATCTCCAGCCTGTAGAGTCTCTGACCAGTGTGAAGGGGGACATCCAGGCAGCTAAGTTTCAGCTGGAGGCCTATTCACTCACACTCACCCAGCTCATCAGTAACATGGGTAAGTTCAAATCTGACGTTTACTGGGCTGTCCCAAATGACACCCTACTCCCTATATAGTGCACTACTTTTAGCTGGGGCACATGGGGAATAGGGTAGGAATTTGGGCGCGCACTAAATTTCATGCAGTAACAAATCCAACATGTCAGCTCAACCAGAAGCATCTAAGCCTACATGTTACTCCCCTCCTCACCACTGATCACTCACACCTGACTTCCATCAGATCAGTGATGCTATGTCAGAATGGTTGTTAGTAAAGTGGTACAGATGGATTTCTCAGATGAAGGAAGAATGTTGACCCACCTCTCTAGGAATTATATGAATTCAGATATCCTGATTACCAGTAGAATTAATCAAACCAGATATACTGTTACAAATGTTGTTTTTATTAAATGCCTAAACCAGGTGACTAAATGGTTTCCCACAGTTTCCCTCTGTCCCTGTTAATGAGTCAGTTGTAACTGTCGTGATGTGGGCACCATCCTGATGGAGAAATGTCCACTCATTATGCTGGTGGAGTTTGGGCACCATCCTGATGGAGAAACATTCACTCATAACGCTGGCCAACCCCCATCGTTGGGTGGGCACAACAGGGTGGCACATAGACCACACAAGATAAGAGCCTTGCTGATGGCAAGAGTTAAATACTAGGCCTGTTCAACACTCATAGCTTTGAAGTACAAATTCATCCCTCTTTCTGTCTCGCTATACTTTTTCACAATAACTGTACAATGTAGTATCTCAAATAGTGTTTTCTGTCTTTCAGATGGGAGCATGGTGCTGGAGCAGTTTGACCGTATCCTGAGTGAGACAGCGGTGCGGTTGGGTGTTCTGCGTGGCAGCGTGGAGAGCCCTGCCCTGAACATGAAGATCCAGACCCTATGGTCAGCTGCCCGGGACCAGAAGAGCCAACTGACCCACCTGGAACAGGACCTGCAGGAGATAAGGCAGGAGCGAGACAGTTTGAAGGACATCGCCCTGCACCTGCCCCAGACCTGCACCCAGGCCTCGGGGATAGAGGGACACTAGCACGGGGCTCCTGGAGGACACTGAAGTTGTATTCCATTCATTCTACTCCCTCCCTGACGTGCACACACTCGTTCACTCAACCTCAATTATTTAAAATAGGGTCTACCATGTTTCTTACACCAGGAAAATTGGAATTAGACATAAGAATGCTGAGAGGACTCTAGAAGGTCAGATGGTGGGTAGGACTCAGATATTTGAATGCTTTAGGGGGGATGAAGTCTGTCCCAAATGGCACCCTATAGTGAATGACTTTTGACTAGTGCCTGTAGAGCTTTGGTCAAAAGTAGTGCACTATGAAGGGAATGTGGCTCCATTTGGGACACATCCATAGAAGTGTAGGTGGCATCCTCAGTTTGTTATTGGTGTTACTGGACAATACTGTGTTTGTGCATCCCCATCTACTGCAGTGCAGTCACACAGTTCTACCACTTTGTCTCTATACTTTTCAACCTCCACTATATTTTTCTGACCTGGCTGATACCACTTTGATACTACTATCCAGTCATAGGCAGTTTTCCATGCCCTCTTTGAGCTTCTACCATCATGCTCTTTCCTTTAGTTCTACCCCTCAGTCCTTTTTGGCTTTACTTTGCTTTCCATAGCTCGTACAGCTTCCGACTCCACATTACCCCTGTCTCCATAGCAGTGACTTTTCTTTCTCATTTCCTTTCCCCCTGTAATATTTCCAACAACATCTGCAGTGTAATTAATCAGTGAGTAATAACAGTCAGCTATAGCTGCCTGTTCAACAGCCCAGTGTGTCTTGTCAACTTTAAAATAATGCTGATTTTCCACTTTGGGGGTAGGTGTGTCTGAACTGCGGTGCTTCTCCAATGTGACACCTTCATTTACACTTGAGCAATTTTCATCAGCCTTCCGTAATTAACAATTAGTAATTTTGCCCTCCATAGGGTTTAACTGCACACACACCACACCACGCACACATAGTCATTCAGTTTGGGATTCTGCATGTTCCTCTCGCTTTCCCTCAATCTCTTTTCTCTTTCTCTCTGAGCAAATGATCTGTTGTCTGTCAAATGGAAAAGGACAAAAACAACCAACCTGTTGGTTTTCTCCATGTGGGTAACAGTGGCTGGAATACCTACTGAATTATTGAAGGTATAGAAATCTGTCGCTAGAAATGGGACCTTTCTAGTTGAGATGGAATTTTGTCAGACCACAAATAGGATATGATTGGTTTTAGATGATAGCCCGGTAAACAAAGTAGAAAACAAGGCCTGAAAATGTAATGTATTCTCTCTCTGCGTGTGTGCTCGCCCCCAAAATCGTGTGATTTTTGTTGATGGTGCTGTTGATTACTATTGGAGAAACTAGCATAGCTATTGACAAAGCCATAAATAAGACTATAAAGCACACTATAAATATATACTGGATCAAATACTGATGATTAAAAGCAATAATAGAAGTGCATAATATCAATACAAATTGTATTACATTCATAACTTCAGTCTTATGGACTATATTTCTGTTAAATGTTGGATCCTTTGTTTGATATTAAACTGACAAACGTCCCTGCAGTTCTTTCATTTACCACACGGTGGTGACCAAGAGTCACTAGCGTTCCTGGCAAACCAGATGGCATCACTTGCTGGGAGTTAGTTGACCCACTGTGGTGGAATCATACAGGACTCTGGGACCTCTGCACTACTTTATATATCTGTACTGCACAAAGCCCAAACCCCCACACTACTTTATACTGTATATCACACATTCTTCATACTAACACTCACAGGATTGTGACAGTTTCTGATTGCTCAGACCAACCAGAGATTCAGGTCTGTTTATCACTGCCCGAAGGGAAAACACTGGCCAGTCTAGCGTTTAACTACACTGCTCAAAAAAATAAAGGGAACACTAAAATAACACATCCTAGATCTGAATGAATGAAATAATCTTATTAAATACTTTTTTCTTTACATAGTTGAATGTGCTGACAACAAAATCACACAAAAATAATCAATGGAAATCCAATTTATCAACCCATGGAGGTCTGGATTTGGAGTCACACTCAAAATTAAAGTGGAAAACCACACTACAGGCTGATCCAACTTTGATGTAATGTCCTTAAAACAAGTCAAAATGAGGCTCAGTAGTGTGTGTGGCCTCCTCGTGCCTGTATGACCTCCCTACAACGCCTGGGCATGCTCCTGATGAGGTGGCAGATGGTCTCCCTTGGGATCTCCTCCCAGACCTGGACTAAAGCATCCGTCAACTCCTGGACAGTCTGTGGTGGAACGTGGCATTGGTGGATGGAGCGAGACATGATGTCCCAGATGTGCTCAATTGGATTCAGGTCTGGGGAACAGGCATGCCAGTCCAGAGCATCAATGCCTTCCTCTTGCAGGAACTGCTGACACACTCCAGCCACATGAGGTCTAGCATTGTCTTGCATTAGGAGGAACCCAGGGTCAACCGCACCAGCATATGGTCTCACAAGGGGTCTGAGGATCTCATCTTGGTACCTAATGGCAGTCAGGCTACCTCTGG
This sequence comes from Salmo trutta, assembly GCF_901001165.1. Taxonomy (NCBI): domain Eukaryota; kingdom Metazoa; phylum Chordata; class Actinopteri; order Salmoniformes; family Salmonidae; genus Salmo; species Salmo trutta. Next base: position 32,192,817 of record NC_042979.1, read on the forward strand.
CGAGCACATAGAGGGCTGTGCGGCCCCCCAAAGAAATGCCACCCCACACCATGACTGACCCACCACCAAACCGGTCATGATGGAGGATGTTGCAGGCAGCAGAACGTTCTCCACGGCGTCTCCAGACTCTGTCACGTCTGTCACATGTGCTCAGTGTGAACCTGCTTTCATCTGTGAAGAGCACAGGGCGCCAGTGGCGAATTTGCCAATCTTGGTGTTCTCTGGCAAATGCCAAACGTCCTGCACGGTGTTGGGCTGTAAGCACAACCCCCACCTGTGGACGTCGGGCCCTCATACCACCCTCATGGAGTCTGTTTCTGACCGTTTGAGCAGACACATGCACATTTGTGGCCTGCTGGAGGTCATTTTGCAGGGCTCTGGCAGTGCTCCTCCTGCTCCTCCTTGCACAAAGGCAGAGGTAGCGGTCCTGCTGCTGGGTTGTTGCCCTCCTACGGCCTCCTCCACATCTCCTGATATACTGGCCTGTCTCCTGGTAGCGCCTCCATGCTCTGGACACTACGCTGACAGACACAGCAAACCTTCTTGCCACAGCTCGCATTGATGTGCCATCCTGGATGAGCTGCACTACCTGAGCCATTTGTGTGGGCTGTAGACTCCGTGTCATGCTACCACTAGAGTGAAAGCACCGCCAGCATTCAAAAGTGACCAAAACATCAGCCGGGAAGCATAGGAACTGAGAAGTGGTCTGTGGTCACCACCTGCAGAACCACTCCTTTATTGGGGGTGTCTTGCTAATTGCCTATAATTTCCACCTGTTGTCTATTCCATTTGCACAACAGCATGTGACATTTATTGTCAATCAGTGTTGCTTCCTAAGTGGACAGTTTGATTTCACAGAAGTGTGATTGACTTGGAGTTACATTGTGTTGTTTAAGTGTTCCCTTTATTTTTTTGAGCAGTGTATATGAGGGCCCTTCCAGGAACATCTTTAAGGTATGTCCTGTACATAAGTGAATGCTAACACAGGCACCCCAATTTTGATCTTTTTCCCACTAATTGGTCTTTTGACCAATCACATCAGATCTTTTTTGAAAACCAGTTGGGTGGCTAGAGTGACATAATAGTTTATAAGGGGGGTTAGGTAGCGATTTTAAAGGTTTTATAAGTTACAGACATATGTGGTTTGTATTTATAAATCATTAGTAAACTGTTATAACTGAATGGTTCAAATGGTTTCATTGTGGTTCTAGTGCTTACTAAGCGATGAGTAGGCCTATATGACTGCATGGGTTTATACATTTAATAGAACGTCAATCATGATGTTTTGCGTACACAAGTCATATGAAGACTGTGGTCGCGTTCCCCTGCTCAGACCTTGTATGCATCAACCAATGGTTACTTGCCACCTCATCGACTGTGCAGTCGGGCATCAGATTGCTATAACATATTAGCTGATGCTTAAAATGCCTATCCAGGCGTTGTAAGATCTGTCAGGCGTCAGCAATGCCTGGGCAGAGAAATGCATACAAATTTACACAAAGGCTGCGTTTACACAGGCAGCCTAATTCTGATATTTTTCCAGTAATTGGTCTTCTGACCAATCAGATCAACTCTTTTGCCAATAAATGGGGAAAATATCAGGATTGGGCTGCAACACAGCCAGAGTGATGTGACAACCCCGCTATCTGTGAACATGAACAATTTAAGGCTACAGCCCAGTTAGCCCCGAGGTAGCCTGGCATGCTAGACATTACAATGTGGCTGCATTTACACAGGCAGCACAATTCTGTTTTATTTTCTTAACTTATTGGTCTTCTGACCAATCAGATTTGCTCTTTTGCCAATAATTGGACAACGATCAGAATTGGGCTGCCTGTATAACACAGCCTAAATTCTTGTTGAAGAATCAGGTTTGTTTAGGTAAGATACCTAAAGGGCTGGGGGTGAGACTATGGCCTACTAATGCTGACTTTACTGTAAGCTACTTTATTGAGGGAGAATGTACTTGCTAAGACTGTCATATGTGGTTGTCTCACCCAGCTATCTAAATTATAAGCATATAAGAGCATCTGCTAAATGACTAAAATGTAAAATATATGTCACAAACCTAGATATAATAATGTACACACTGATCAGATGGTCAGAGGATTCAGACTAATTAACCGGTTTTTTTCTTCTCCAGATTGTCACAGAGTTCGTGCATGCCTACACAAAACAACACATTCATGTCTGTCAGACAGTCACTGCTTGAGGGTCGTCAGTGTAGTCACTCTACCACACCAAACATATAATTCAAATGCTAGAGTCTAACGATCTGAGAGCCCCTGGCACATATCTAGGGAGGAACAGGGGGTTTTAGATAATGCTGATCTTAATGACCTCCACACAGTCGATGGACACTATAATGTGGTTACTGAGTCCTGACAACCATCTATGCAGGAAATTCGCTTCCCAAATGAAATCAAATAACATTTTGAAAAACATATTAACATTATGACATGGAATAGTTTTTCAGCAAAACAGCAGTCCCACCAATTCAGTTAGATATGTGTTTCAGTATCACTAGGGAAATGTAGCCTTACTAATTTCATAGACAGAGCTCTAGATGCAATGATGGAGAGACAATCCCTGATATGGACTTGAAAGTTTATTTTACCTAGGCAACTCAGTTAAGAACAACTTCTTATTTGCAATGATGGCCTAGGAACAGTGGGTTAACTGCCTCGTTCAGTGGTAGAACACCAGATTCTTACCTTGTCAGCTCAGGGATTCGATCTTGCAACCTTTCAGTTACTAGTCCAATGCTCTAACCACTAGCCTACCTGCCTCCCCAAAGTTAGGCCAGGATTCAAACCGATCAATGGTAGTTCCGCATTACAACACGTTTGACATTGAAATGTAACTCTTCATAAATTCATAGACAGCACTCTAGATGCAAGGACTGACAGTCCAAGACATCTTGTCATGATAGTTATACTAGAAGCTATACTGTAGGCTACATTGTTTACATTCCTGTTGTTTGTAAACAATAATCAAATGTATTCATTAAAACAAACGTAAGCATATTAAGTATTTATTTGTTATATTTTTCAAGAATCAAGGAATACATATCAAGAATGGAAATTACCATTGAACAGACCCGATTTCTTAGAAATTGTTCAAATGCAGTACTAACTTGAAGTGGTGTCCACATACATTTGTATACATAGTGTATATAAAAGCACACCAATACATGTATACAGAGTCAAATAAAGACAATGAAGAGCAATATTATAATTTGTTTGAGGAAAATTGACTTGAAAACTCACACGTCCACAATGAGGCCTAGGTCTACCTTTTTAGGGATTTTGTTTCAAATCTTTTTTAGAGATATTTTTTTTAAGACATTGTGTACCTTGCACTTGCAGTTATTTAATGTACCACACGAGGGTGACCAAGTGTCACTAGCGTTCCTGGCGAACCAGAGAGCATCGCTTGCTGTGAATTGACCAATGCCTGTCTGGAATTGACAGACCCACTGTGCGTGCGTGCCACTGCCCGCGAAGGGAAGAAGAGCGAGGTGCTGTGTGCCGATTTCTCCTTCTCTATCTGTCTCACCATATCGAACTCATTCCACAATGCCTGTAAATCATAAGTTTCAAGGTAATTACAAATATCCGAGTGGGATAAAGGGCTAAAGGGCTAACGCTCATAGTCGACTAGTTTTGTATTATATTAGAACGGAAAGCTAATAGCCACTCTTTTCAATTGATCTTGCAAGAGGGCTAGCTAGTAGTAGCTAGCTACTGTATTAACGTTACTGATTACTAGCCACATGATGAAATTAGGCTAACGAGCTATTTTTCTTGCAGGAGGGAAAGCCTTTGGATTATTAAAAGCTCAACAAAGGGAGAGATGCGAGGAAATAAACAAGGTAAGTCTGGTGATCTTTCTAATGAAGATGTTTTGTGTATTTTGTCAATGTATTGCGATGATATTTTCGACAGAATTAAAATACACTTGGCTTTGAACCTGCTTTGAATTAGACGAGCTTGTTAGTGCATATGTTATAATTAAGCAATAAGGCCGAGGGGATGGGTGTGTTATATGGCCAATATACCAAGGCAAAGGGCTATACCGGTACGACGCAACGCGGAGTGCCTGGATGCAGCCTTTAGCCTTAGCCATGGTATATAGGCCATATACCACAAACCCCTGACCTGCCCTATTGCTATTATAAACTGGTTACCAACGTAATTAGGGTAGTAAAATAAATGTTTTGTCATACCCGTAGTATATGGTTTGATATACCACGGCTGTCAGCCAATCAGCATTCAGGACAGTTTGTAATGTGGTTTTAGCCAGGTAGCTAACGTTAGTAGCTAGCAGCAGTCTTACTAGCCACGTTATGTGAACACTAGTTCCACCCACATGATGATCTGCCTGTACTGACATTTGCATGTGATAAAATCTGTTATTAATTTCGCACATCGTTATCGACCCAGCGACCTGTTATCTTGCAGGCGGTCATAAACCATGCTTGTGGCCGCCCCTGTGTTGTGAGAGTGACGGACACTTGTTGTATGGCATGCCCATCAGTCAGGGAGTTATCCCTCTTGCTAGACCAGATCGATCCTTGTCACCCTAAGTATTGCTTACTATTTATCCAATTCCCTATTCCCAACGTGATTCCTGACTCGGATCAGAAAAGGGCAGGCCCTTTGATGCCCTGTGGCCCATCTCCCTTGGCGTTTAGATGGAAACAGGTGTCTGGGCGGTGGGCTGAATGAGCCCTTTGTGTGGGGGGCGACTGTCTGAAAGAGGGCTTGAACAGGCACATGGCATTGAGTATCAGCCTCAACGGCTGTTCCCATATCTTTTCATGCAACACACTTTTGGCCATGTAGTGGACACCTGAAACCCCACCTCTTTAAGGAATACCTGGGATAGGATAAAGTAATCCTTCTACCCCCCCCCCCCAAAAGATTTAGATGCACTATTGTAAAGTGGTTTTTCCACTGGATATCTTAAGGTGAATGCACCAATATGTAAGTCGCTCTGGATAAGAGCGTCTGCTAAATGACTTAAATGTAATGTAAATGTGTACACCCATTCAAATTAGTGGTTTCGGCTATTCAGCCACAGCCATTACTGATAGGTGTATACAATCAAGCACACATACAAGCAATCTCCATAGACAAACATTGGCTGTAGAATGACCCATACTGAACAGCTCAGTGACTTTCAACGTGGCACCGTCATATGATTCCACCTTTCCAGCAAGTCAGTTAGTCAAATTTCTACCATGCTAGAGCTTTCCCGGTCAGCAGTTGTAAATGAGAACTTGTTCTCAAGTAGCTTACCTGTTATTTTAAAGTGGAAACGTCTAGGGTGGAACAACGGCTCAGACGCGAAGTGGTAGGCGGCACAAGCTCACAGAACAGGACCACCGAGTGCTGAAGCGCATAGCGTGTAAAAATTGTCTGTCCTCAGTTGCAACACTCACTACTGAGTTCCAAACTGCCTCTGGAAGCAAGGTCAGCACAAGAACTGCTCGCCAGGAGCTTCATGAAATGGGTTTCCACACACAAGCCAAAGATTACCATGCGCGATGCCAATGTAACAGTATAGCTTCCATCCCTCTCCTCGCCCCAACCTGGGCTTGAACCAGGGACCCTCTGCGCACATCAACAACAGTCACCCATGAAGCATCGTTACCCATCCCGCCACAAAAGCCGCAGCCCTTGCAGCGCAAGGGGAACAACTACTTAAGGTCTCAGAGCGAGTGACGTCACCGATTGAAACGCTATTAGCGCGCACCACCGCTAACTAGCTAGCCATTTCACATCGGTTACACCAAGCGTTGGCTGGAGTGGTGTAAAGCTTGCCGCCATTGGACTCTGGAGCAGTGGAAACACGCTCTCTGGCGTGATGAATCAGGCTTCACCATCTGTCGTCCGTCAGACTGTATCTGGGTTTGGCGGATGCCAGGAGAACCCTTTACCTGCCCCAATGCATGGTGACAACTGTAATGTTTGGTGGAGGAGGAGGAATAATGGTCTGTGGCTATTTTTCATGGTTTGGGCTAGGCCCCTTAGTACCAGTGAAGGGAGATCTTAACGCTACAGCATACATTGACATTCTAGACGATTCTGTGCTTCCAACTTTGTGGCAACAGTTTGGGGAAGCCCTTTCCTGTTTCAGCATGACAATGCTTAATCGCCCAACATCAGTGCCTGACCTCACTAATGCTCTTGTGGCTGAATGGTCCCCACAGCAATGTTCCAACATCTAGTGGAAAGCCTTCCCAGAAGAGTTATAGCAGCAAAGGGGGACCAACTCCATATTAATACCCGTGATTTTGGAATGAGATGTTCGACGAGCAGGTGTCCACATACTTTTAGCCATGTAGTGAATCTCTTTCTCAACTCTCTCTAAATCTCTTGCTCTCTTTCTCTCAGGCTGGCAGCCTGTCAAGAGCGCTCTGTTCACATGAAAGCAAACCTAGACGTGAGGAGAGAGAATCAGGTCACAAAGAGAGGGCATCACTGATATTGTGGGCCATTTGACAAAATAATAATCCCCATTTCTGCAATAACATCAGTAAAAATGTAGACCCATATGGGCAAACTGATGACATCGGCCATACACACACAAGGATAAATGTTAACCATTGTAAACAGGGCATAAAATGTACTTTTTGGTCCAGCAACCACCAGCAGGTAGATTTAAAAATCTACCAGTCGCTCAGATTTTTTTACCAGTCAAAATGTTGTTTTGATGCTAAAATTACAACAACAAAACACAAACAGTTTCTAAAACCAATGTATTACTAGTATGAAATAACTAATGTCGTATATTGTTTAATTTAACTTTTTTTTAACTTTAAGGACGAGAGGTTACCGTGGTAGCGCGACTCAAATCATGTTTGTACCTGTGAGTCTGACGAGTAGAAGCTTTGTCTTCCCAAGCAGCTGAAAGGCATAGAAAACAACCTAGCGCGTGAACAAAACAATGTAAATAGCCAAGAAACACAAGAACAAAGTATCACTTTAGTAGACCTTTGTTTCAAGGCAATTGTGCATGTGCGTAGCGCTTCTAAAAATGGGAACTGAGCAAAAGAAGAAACGTTCTCTCACTGTCAACTGCGTTTATTTTCAGCCAACTTAACATGTATAAATATTTGTATGAGCATAACAAGATTCAACAACTGAGACATAAACTGAACAAGTTCCACAGACATGTGACTAACAGAAATGGAATAATGTGTCCCTGAACAAAGGGGTGGTCAAATGTAACAGTCAGTATCTGGTGTGGCCACCAGCTGCATTAAGTACTGCAGTGCATCTCCTCCTCACAGACTGCACCAAATTTGCCAGTTCTTGATGTGAGATGTTACCCCACTCTTCCACCAAGGCAGCTGCAAGTTCCCAGACATTTCTGGGGGGAATGGCTCTAGCCCTCACCCTCTGATCCAACAGGTCCCAGACGTACTCAGTGGGATTGAGATCCGGGCTCTTCGCTGGCCATGGCAGAACACTGACATTCCTGTCTTGCAGGAAATCAGGCACAGAACGAGCAGTATGACTGGTGGCATTGTCATGCTGGAGGGTCATGTCAGGATGAGCCTGCAGGAAGGGTACCACATGAGGGAGGAGGATGTCTTCCCTGTAATGCACTGCGTTGAGATTGCCTGCAATGACAACAAGCTCAGTCTGATGATGCTGTGACACACTGCCCCAGACCATGACGGACCCTCAACCTCCAAATCGATCCCGTTCCAGAGTACAGGCCTCGGTGTAACCCCCTTTGACGGTGGGTTTGTGCCCATAGGCAACATTGTTGCCGATGATGTCTGGTGAGGACCTGCCTTACAACAGGCCTACAAGCCCTCAGTCCAGCCTCTCTCGACCAATTGCGGAAAGTCTGAGCACTGATGGAGAGATTGTGCGTTCCTGGTGTAACTCGGGCAGTTGTTGTTGCCATCCTGTACCTGTCCTGCAGGTGTGATGTTCTGATGTACCAATCTTGTGAAGGTGTTGTTACACGTGGTCTGCCACTGCGAGGACGATCAGCTGTCCCTGTCTCCCTGTAGCACTGTCTTAGGCGTCTCACAGTACGGACATTGCAATTTATTGCCCTGGCCACATCTGCAGTCCTCATGCCTCCTTGCAGCATGCCTAAGGCACGTTCACGCAGATGAGCAGGGACCCTGGGCATCTTTCTTTTGGTGTTTTTCAGTCAGTAGAAAGGCCTCTTTAGTGTCCTAAGTTATCACTACTTGTTAATTGTTTATGGATCATTGAACAAGCTATGGAAACAGTGTTTAAACCCTTTACAAAGATCTGTGAAGTTATTTTGATTTTTATGAATCATCTTTGAAAGACAGGGTCCTGAAAAAGGGCCGTTTCTTTTTTTGCTGAGTTTATATTTCACTCAGCCCTTCACGTGCGCACAATCCCCAGCCAGGCAGTGTTGCAGCGCAAAGTGGAATAGGTTATTTAGGATTTGTAGTTCTTTGTGCTATTAATTTACCAGCATTGAAACATAACAGCAGAAATACATTGAAAACAGCTGCTGCATAATTTATTTTACTATAAATATGATCATACTTGACTATTGGTATTCACAAATGTGAGTGAAATGCTCGCACTGTGGCGTGCAGACCACCCGCCAACGTGACTGGTGAAATAGACGTGTTTACCCGCATTTGGCAGGTAGCGGGTGTTCATTTTAGGCTTTGATTGTAAATGAAAGTTGTGTTCGAATACTCCTACTAACCATACTTTTTGTGACATAAATTGAGTATGTAGTATGCTTATTGGTCATAGTATGGATATAGTGTGTCAAAAGTTCCCAGACGATGTACTAAATTCGTCAAATTACGAAGTATACAAGCAGTGGCCACTTATTTCTGTGCTTTTAGGGCCCATAATGCAATGCAATGCTTTAGAAAATGGGCGTGACATCACAACGTTTTCAAATTTGAAGAAAATGGCAGAAAATCTGCAGTCCAAGTCTGACGAGAGAGGCAGTATATTAACTATAATGTTACTAACTATCCAATGTTTATTGACTTGATTATTCTTAGCTAAGTGGTATAGTCGTTGTGTGTTCTCAATGGACATTGTTAATTCTGGCTATCTACTCCGATTTAAGAGCACTCTTGTCTGAATGTGCCAGATCGCAGAATAACTGAATTTACAAACGCTCAACAGCTGTTTAATATATGGCCAGTGTCAGTAAATGTCTGCAAAAAAAGCATAATTAAATGGTTGCCAGCAGAACAGTTCGTCACCAACGCTCTGGATAACATGAAAACGGCCTAACCAGCTCTGCTAGGGGGAGTAAAATGGTCAGAGTGAGGTGTTCTCTCATTTGTGTCTGGAATAGCTAGCGAGTTAGCTTGGTTGCCTGACACCCGTTGTGAGGTCAGAATGCTCGGATCAACCCTACTCCCCGGCCAGAGTGTCCAGTGACACACTCTGAGAGCAAAACGCTCTGACCGTTCATAAATTCAATCTGACAATGCTCTGGCTTTACTAACGCCCAGTAGTACGCACTCTGGCACTCCAGATTGAATTTACGAACAAACCCAAAATCTTAATGTCTAGCTAGTCTTTTATGCTAACAAGCTAGCAATAGGTTGCATAGCAACAACATCAACTTTCGGTAGACAAGCGAAGCGCTAGTATGCTCAACTGAAAGGATACCGTTCGTTTACAGTATTAAAATGAACTAATAGTATGTAGTATATACTCATTAAGTGTGTAGTATACAGTATGTTGGTATGGGTTTTCGAACACAGCTAGTGTTTCTCGTCAATGAATGCAGTGATGTTCAACAGATTACAATAACGCTTTGATTTAGCCACTCCATTTCCATAATAATAATAAATCCTTGTGTCTGACCTCCATGATGAGACCTGCTTTTTATAGGCTGTTAATACCGTAGATTGCTAGTAATACCCTCTAGTGGGGTGGTGCGTGTTGCAGTGATGAGTCAGACCCACTGAATCGTGCCGCTGTCGTTGAGATTGGCTGTAATGCTGATACTCATATTCATCTACTATTTAAATTCCACTCCTCACACTGTGTAGTAACTTTCACTCCTGCTCAATCTGTCTCTGTCTCTCTCTCTTCTCAATTCTCTCTCCCACTCAGACTCTCGCTCTCTCTCCATTAGACATACACTCACTCTAACTTACCAGTTTTAGAAAGACGCTTAAGCAGGGTCCCCACTTCTGTTTTTCAGGGGAAATGGAGGTCAGGTTGAAATACTGTATCACTGAAAACCAGAAACATCAACTCAAAGTGTATTGGTTGCATCCACAGATTTGCAGATCTTGTTGCAGTGAAATGCCTGTGATTCCAGCTATAACAGTGCAGTAATAATACCTAGCAATACCAAAACAATACGCACATAATCCAAAAAGTTGAAAGAAATATCAGAAAGAGCAAAGCCCCCCCCCAATTGCCCTCAAAACAGCGCCTGGCACCTACTACCATATCCCGTTCAAAGGCACTTAAATATTTTGTCTTGCCCATTCACCCTCTGAATGGCACACATACACAATTCATTTCTCAAGGCTTAGAAATCCTTCTTTAACCTGTCTCCACCCGTTCATCGACACTGATTGCAGTGGATTTAACAAGTGACAGTCATAAGGGATCATAGATTCACCTGGTCAGTATGTAATGGAGAAAGCAGATGTTCCTAATGTTTTGCACACTCATCCCAAACCATCTCAATTGGGTTGAGGTCAGGTGATTGTGGAGGCCAGGTCATCTGATGCAGCACTTCATCACACTCCTTCTTGGTCAAATAGCCCTTACACAGCCTGGAGGTGTGTTGGGTCATTGTCCTGTTGAAAACAAATAATAGTCCCACTAAGCGCAAACCAGATGGGATGGCATATCACTGCAGCATGCTGTGGTAGCCATGCTGGTTAAGTGTGCCTTGAATAATCAAAAAATCACAGACAGTGTCACCAGCAAAGCACCCTCACACCTCATACATGCTGGTGGTGGGAACCAAAAATCTCAAATTTGGCTCATCAGACCAAAGGACAGATTTCCACCTGTCTAATGTCCATTGCAGGGATGTGAACTAGTTACCTTTGGCAAAATTCGTGACCTACATGATTCGTGTAGATCCGATGAGAAAAGTTTGGTTCACACTACTGGCTGTAAGCGAGCGAGTGATGCACATTTGGAGCAATACTGGCTTTATCCAAGGGGCAGCCAATCTTTCACATAACAGCAGAATGCAGCATCAGCACGTGCTCTGGAAAGACTACAACATCAGCGCAGTGCTCTGGAAAGACTACAACATCAGCACGTGCTCTGGAAAGACTACAGCATCAGCGCGGTGCTCTGGAAAGACTACAGCATCAGCGCGGTGCTCTGGAAAGACTACAGCATCAGCGCGGTGCTCTGGAAAGACGACAGCATCAGCGCGGTGCTCTGGAAAGACAGCAGAGAGTAGAAAGGCAGTTTGCCATTTACAGCAGTGCGTCCCCTGAACGATAACAGAGGTTGGATTAGAAGCCTGACCATGGAGACGGGGGTGAGAAGGTGATGAAGAGTACTTCATGAGCTGTAACTGAAAAACAACTGGCATTTGGAAAGTTTGAGGTGAGGGAGAAAGTGTGGTGGAAGAAGTATCATTAGTAATGTTATCTTGCTAGCTGGATTGAATTCTCCGTTAGCTAGTCAGAGAAACGTTGAGCAACATTAGCCAGCTTAACTGTTCAAATAATTGAGTTTATGGTGTGAAAATTAGCTGGCTAATGAAGTCAGACAGCTAACTTTAGCTAACGTTACATCAGATGAGCTAACATTAGTAACCTAACCAATTTGCTATAGTATTAACTGGTATAACGTTACAACTCCTTGCCGTTCCTCAAATTATAACGCGTTAGTTGGAAGGGAAATGGGGATACCTAGTCAGTTGTACAACTGAATGCCTTCAACTGAAATGTGTCTTCAGCATTTAACCCAACCCCTCTGAATCAGAGGTGCACGGTGGGCTGCCTTAATTGACATCCATGTCTTCGGCGCCCGTTGCTTACTGGCAATCGCTGTGAAATGTTGAGTACTCAACTAGCTAACGAACTAACCACTATCTGTGAACTAATGTTTTCCCTCTACAATGTGGTTCATTTTCAGAATGAGAGAATTAGGTGAATATGAGGCGTTGCTTGTTAAACAAGTGGATTCAGGGATCAAGTGTAGCTGGGCCTGGCTTAAGCTGGATGCCGCTATAGAGGTGAAAGGAACACCACACACTTTCCCGCTTTCTCACTTTTTCAGTACACTGGATAAAAAGGGGTATGCCAGGTGTGCGCTCTGCCTGAAAGGGATCAATTATGCCAACAAAGGGTCTCATGCTGGCACATTGTAGACAGATGTCCACAGGCAGAAAGTTTACGATGTAATAACCTGCAGTGTAGCCCAAAGATATTGCTTTTGTTGTGTTGAACTTGACAGTACCACCTGTGTATGAGTGGGGGAGATTATTAAATGTTTTCCTCTGCAAACGTTATTTTTGGACAAATGTAGCCTTGTGCACTTGCTCAACGTCTACTATAGTGGCCACTATAATAGAGCAAAAATTGAATGCCTGTTTGTTTCATTCTATTTCTACTTTAAGGTGTTTTTTCCCCCAAGTGCAATATTTTGATGTGTGTGGTCACAAGCTTTCTATTATAAAGGCTGTCATGGCTAACTGCAATATTGTTTTCTCAAGACTTGTCATTTGCAGTAAAGTCTAGGCAACAAATAACATTGGATTGCTTTCTTTACATGTTTTAGCTGTGAGTTAGGTTCACATTAACCACTTTTAATTTTACACACAGCGACTGTGTGTAAATCATGTAGATCATATTCTTTGTTTAATTAGTTAACCTGCATTTCCCCCTAGCAGGGATTTTTTGCATGTTTGTGCAAAACAAAGTCACCTTTTTGGGCCCTCACCGGTTTGCATCCCTGATCCTGATGTTTCTACAACTTGATTGGAGTCCACCTGTGGTAAATTCAATTGATTGGACATTATTTGGATAGGCACACACCAGTCTATATAAGATCCCACAGTTTACAATGCATGTCAGAGCAAAAACCAAGCCATGAGGTCGAGGGAATTATCCGTAGAGCTCCGAGACAGGATTGTGTCGAGGCACAGATCTGGGGAAGGGTACCAAAAAATGTCTGCAACATTGAAGGTCCTCAAGAACACAGTAGCCTCCATCATCAGTTGATCAAGAACCCAATGGTAACTCTAACAGATTTCCTCTGTGGAGATGGGAGAACCTTCCAGAAGGACAATCATCTCTGCAGCACTCTACCAATCAGGCCTTTATGGTAGTGGCCAGACGGAAGCCACTCCTCAGTAAAAGGCACATGACAGCCTGCTTGGAGTTTGCCAAAAGGCACTTAAAGACTCTCAGACCATGTGAAACAAGATTCTCTGGTCTGATGAAACCATCCCTACGGTGAAGCATCTGTAGGGATGATTTTCAGCGGCAGGGAGTGGGAGACTAGTCAGGATCGAGGCAAAGATGAACAGAGCAAAGTACAGAGAGATCCTTGATGAAAACCTGCTCCAGAGTGTTCATGATCTGAGACTGGGGCGAAGGTTCACCTTCCAATAGGGCAACAACCCTAAGCACACAGCCAAGACAACGCAGTAGTGGCTTCGGGACAAGTCTCTGGATGTCCTTGAGTAGCCCAGCCAGAGCACGGACTTGAACCCGATCGAACATCTCTGGGGAGACCTGAAAATAGCTGTGCAGCAATGCTCCTTATCCAACCTCACAGTGCTTGAGACGATATACAGTGAAGAATGTGAGAAACTCCCCAAATACAGGTGTGCCAAGCTTTTAGTGTCATACCCAAGAAGACTCGCGGCTGTAATCGCTGCCAAAGGTGCTTCAACAAAGTACTGAGTAAAGGGTCTGAATAATTAACTTGTTATGGATAGGGGGCAGTATTTTCACGTCCGGATAAAAACGTACCTGATTTAATCTGGTTATTACTCCTGCCCCGAAACTAGAATATGCATATAATTAGTAGCTTTGGATAGAAAACACTCCAAAGTTTCTAAAACTGTTTGAATGGTGTCTGTGAGTATAACAGAACTCAAATGGCAGGCCAAAACCTGAGCAGATTCTGTACAGGAAGTACCCTGTCTGACCATTTCTTGGCCTTCTTTGTCATCTCTATCCAAAACAGAGGATCTCTGCTGTAACGTGACACTTTCTAAGGCTCCCATAGGCTCTCAGAAGGCGCCAGAACATTGAATGATGACTCTGCAGTCTCTGGCTGAAAAACAGTAGCGCATTTGGATAGTGGTCGATCTGAGAACAATGAGACGGGTGCGCGCGTGCACTGAAGAGTCCATTTTACTTTTTCAGTCTTTGAACGAAAACAACGACTCCCGGTCGGAATATTATCGCTATTTTACGAGAAAAATTGCATAAAAATTGATTTTAAACAGCGTTTGACATGCTTCGAAGTACGGTAATGGAATATTTTGAATTTTTTTGTCACAAAACGTGCCGGCGCGTCACCCTTCGTTACCCTTCGGATAGTGTCTTGAACGCACGAACAAAACGCCGCTATTTGGATATAACTATGGATTATTTGGAACCAAACCAACATTTGTTGTTGAAGTAGAAGTCCTGGGAGTGCATTCTGACGAAGAACAGCAAAGGTAATCCAATTTTTCTTATAGTAAATCTGAGTTTGGTGAGTACCAAACTTGGTGGGTGTCAAAATAGCTAGCCTGTGATGGCCGGGCTATCTACTCAGAATATTGCAAAATGTGCTTTCACCGAAAAGCTATTTTAAAATCGTACATCGCGATTGCATAAAGGAGTTCTGTATCTATAATTCTTAAAATAATTGTTTTTTGTGAACGTTTATCGTGAGTAATTTAGTAAATTCACCGGAAGTTTCGGTGGGTATGCTAGTTCTGAACGTCACATGCTAATGTGAAAAGCTGTTTTTTGATATAAATATGAACTTGATTGAACAAAACATGCATGTATTGTATAACATAATGTCCTAGGAGTGTCATCTGATGAAGATCATCAAAGGTTAGTGCTGCATTTAGCTGTGGTTTTGGTTTTTGTGACATTATATGCTAGCTTGAAAAATGGGTGTCTGATTATTTCTGGCTGGGTACTCTCCTGACATAATCTAATGTTTTGCTTTTGTTGTAAAGCCTTTTTGAAATCGGACAGTGTGGTTAGATAAAGGAGAGTATTGTCTTTTTAAAATGGTGTAAAATAGTCATATGTTTGAAAAATTGAAGTTTTCGGATTTTCGAGGAGTTTGTATTTCGCGCCACGCCCTATCATTGGATATTGGAGCGGTGTTCCGCTAGCGGAACGTCTAAGTCATTTTAATATTTACGTTTTTAAATTTTTTTGAACGTTTGCAAACATTTCTAAAAACCTGCTTTTGCTTTGTCGTTATGGGTTATTGTGTGTAGATTGAGGGGAAAAACTATTTAATACATTTTAGAACAAGGCTGTAACCTAACAAAATGTGGAAAGTCAAGGGGTCTGAATACTTTTCGAAGGCACTGTATACAGAACCGCAACATGCAACAATTTCAAAGAGTTACAGTTCATATAAGGAAATCAGTCAATTGAAATTCATTAGGACGTAATCTATGGATTTCACATGACTGGGAATAAAGATCTGCGTATGTTGGTCACATACCTTTAAAAGAAAAAGGTAGGAGTGAGGATCAGAAAACCAGTCAGTATCTGTTTTGACCACCATTTGCCTCATGCAATGTGACACATCTCCTTCGCATAGAGTTGATCAGGCTATTGATTGTGGAATGTTGTCCCACTCCTCTTCAATGGCTGTGCAAAGATGCTGGGTATTTGGGTGAACTGGAACATGCTGTCGTACAAGTTGATCCAGAGAATCCCAAACATGCTGAGTGAGTATGCAGGCCATGGAAGAACTGGGACATTTTCAGCTTCCAGGAATTGTGTACAGGTCCTTGCGACATGGGGCCGTGCATTATCATGCTTAAACGTAAGAGGATAGCGGTGGATGAATTGCACGACAATGGACCTCAGGATCTCATCACGGTATCTCTGTGCATTCAAATTGACGTCGAAAAAATACAATGACAAAATGACTAAACTGCACATTTTAGTGGCCTTTTATTGTCCACAGGACCAGGTGTACCTGTTTTAATGATACTGCTGTTTAATCAGCTTCTTGATATGCCTCACCTGTCAGGTGGCTGCATTATCTTTGCAAAGGAGAAATGCTCACTA
The DNA here is from genome assembly GCF_901001165.1 of Salmo trutta. Lineage (NCBI taxonomy): Eukaryota > Metazoa > Chordata > Actinopteri > Salmoniformes > Salmonidae > Salmo > Salmo trutta. The sequence goes on from NC_042979.1 coordinate 32,209,060, forward strand.
ACAGGTATGTAAACAATTTCTGCACAGAATTTGAGAGAAATAAGCTTTTAGTGCGTATGGACCATTTCTGGGATCTTTTATTTCAACTCATGAAACATGGGACCAACACTTTACATGTTGCATTTATATGTTTGATCTAGAGGTCGACCGATTAATCGGAATGGGTGATTTAACTAGGGCCGATTTCAAGGTTTCATAACAATCGATAATCGGTATTTTTGGCCACCGATTTGCCGAAAATCATTTATTTTTCCCCTTTTTTTCCCCTTATTTTAAATATATTTTTTTACACCCTTATTTAACTAGGCAAGTCAGATTAAGAACACATTCTTATTTTCAATGATGACCTAGGAACGGGGGTTAACTGCCTTGTTCAGGGGGGATTCAGGGATTTGTTTTTGCAACCATTCCATTTACTAGTCCAACGCTCGAACCACCTGCCTTACATTGCACTCCACGAGGAGCCTGCATGGCAGGCTGACTACCTGTTATGTGAGGGCAGCAAGAAGCCAAGGTAAGTTGCTAGCTAGCATTAAACTTATCTTATAAAAAACTATCAATCTTAACATAATCACTAGTTAACTATACATGGTTGATTATATTACTAGTTTATCTAACGTGTCCTGCGTTGCATATAATCGATGCGGTGCCTGTTAATTTCTCATCGAATCACAGCCTACTTCGACAAACGGGTGATGATTTAACAAGCGCATTTGCGAAAAAAGCACCGTCGTTGCACCAATGTACCTAACCATAAACATCAATGCCGTTCTTTAAAATCAATACGTAAGTATATATTTTTAAACCTGCATATTTAGTTAATATTGCCTGCTAACATGAATTTGTGTTCCGTGCAAGCAGTCAGGGTATATACAGCAGTTTGGGCCGCCTGGCTCTTTGCGAACTGTGTGATGTCCATTTATTCCTAACAAAGGCCGTAATTAATTTGCCAGAATTGTACATAATTATGACATAACATTGAAGGTTGTGCAATGTAACAGGAATATTTAGACTTAGGGATGCCACCCGTTAGATAAAATACGGAACGGTTCTGTATTTCACTGAAATATTAAACGTTTCCTTTTCGAAATAATAGTTTCCGGATTCGACCATATTAATGACCAAAGGCTCGTATTTCTGTGTGTTATGTTATAATTAAGTCTATGATTTGATATTTGATAGAGCAGTCTGACTGAGCGATGGTAGGCAGCAGCAGGCTCGTAAGCATTCATTCAAACAGCACCTTCGTGCGTTTTGCCAGCAGCTCTTCGCAAGTCTTCAAGCATTGCACTGTTTATGACTTCAAGCCTATCAACCCCCGAGATTAGGCTGGTGTAACCCATGTGAAATGGATAGCTAGTTAGGGGGTGCGCGCTAATAGCGTTTCAAACGTCACTTGCTCTGAGACTTGGGAGTGGTTGTTCCCCTTGCTCTACATGGGTAGCGCTGCTTTGAGGGTGGCTGTTGTCGATGTGTTCCTGGTTTGAGCCCAGGTAGGAGCGAGGAGAGGGACGGAAGCTATACTGTTACACTGGCAATACTAAAGTGCCTATAAGAACATCCAATAGTCAAAGGTATATGAGATACAAATCGTATAGAGAGAAATAGTCCTATGATCCCTATAATAACTACAACCTAAAACTTCTTACCTGGGAATATTGAAGACTGCACCAGCTTTCATATGTTCTCATGTTCTGAGCAAGGAACTTAAACGTTAGCTTTTTTCCATGGCACATATTGCACTTTTACTTTCTTCTCCAACACTTTGTTTTTGCATTATTTAAACCAAATTGAAAATGTTTCATTATTTATTTGAGGCTAAATTGATAGTATTGATGAATTATATTAAGTTACAATAAGTGTTCATTCAGTATTGTTGTAATTGTCATTATTACAAATAAATAAAAAAATCGGCTGATTTTAATCGGTATTGTTTTTTTTTGTTGATCCTCCAGTAATCGGTATCGATGTTGAAAAATCATAATCGGTCGACCTCTAGTTTGATCTATATGAACAAAATATAAACTCACATGTAAAGTGAAAAACTAATGTGAGACAGATTCCCCATGCCATGTCTCCAGGGTGTGTGTATGTGGTGGTGATGTATGAACAGTATATGTATAGAAAAGGTATGTACAGCAGTAGTTATATAGGTTGAGCCATGACTAGAATACAGTATATACACATAAAGTAGGTTAAACGGTATGTAAACATTAGAGTGACCAATGTTCAATTACTCTATGTAGGACAAATCAGTCTCTAATGTGCAGGGTAGAGTCCCGGGTGGTAGCCAGCTAGTAACAGTGACTAAGGTTTAGGACCTGGTACTGGGCGGAGGCCAGCCAGCGGTTACTGTTTAACAGTTTGATGGCCTGGAGATAGAAGCGGTGTCTATCAGTCTCTCGGTCACAGCTTTGATGCACCTGTACTGTCTCCTCCTCCTAGATGGTAGCTGGTGAACAGGCCATGGCTCAGGTGGCTGAAGTCCTTGATGATCTTCTTGGCCTTCCTGTGACACTGGTTGCTGGAGGGCAGGCAGTGTGCCCCTGATGTTACATTTGGGCTAACCGCACCACCCTCTGGAGAGCCCTGCGGTTGTGGATGGTGCAATTGCCGTACCAGGCGGTGATACAGCCCAACAGGATGCTGTCAATGGTGCATCTGTAGAAGTTTGAGGGTCTTAGGAACCAAGCTGAATTTCTTCAGCCTCTTGACAGCGCACTCTGTGTGAAAGGACCATTTCAGGTTGTCAGTGATGTGCACGCTGAGGAACTTGACGCTTTTGACCCTCTCCACTGCGGCCATGTGGATGGGGGCGTGCTCTCTGCTGTCTCCTGTGGTTCACGATCAGCTCCTTCATTTTGTTGATGTTGTGAGAGAGGTTATTTTCCTGGCACCACTCCGCGAGAGCTTTCCTCCTCCCTGTAGGCTGTCTCGTCATTGTTGGTAACCCGGCCTACCACTGTTGTGTTGTCAGCAAACTTTATGATTGAGTTGGAGACGTGCATGACCACGCAGTCATGGGTGAACAGGGTGTCCAGGAGGGGCCTGACCATGCACCCCTGTGGGGCCCCCGTGTTGAGGATCAGCGTGGCAGAGCTGTTGTTGCCTAACTTCATTGCTTGGGGTCGGCCCCTCAGTAAGTCCAGGACCCAGTTGCACAGGGAGGGGTTCAGCTCTAGGGCCCTGAGCTTGTCACTATGGGGTTGAAGGCTGAGCTGTAGTTGATGAACAGCATTCTTACATCGGTATTTCTCTTGTCCAGGTGGGATAGGACAATGCGATGGCGATTGCGTCGTCCGTGGATCTGTTGGGGCGGTATGCGAATTGTAGTGGGTCTAGGTTGTCGGGTAAGGTTTCTGCTTTTTGACGATTCCACAGAGAGCTCATTATTACCACTCACACATGTACTGTACTAACACACCTTCAGACATTAAAGGTATCTTCATCCCCTGACAACACCTGAACAGTCAGTCAGTCACAATAGCGGTCTACCTTTCTTTACTGATTCCGGTATCAGTCATTCATCCAACTTGTTTATTAATGAGCCCAATAGGAACACACTATGGGTGCTTGCATCCTAAATAGCTCCCTATTCCCTATATAGAGCACTAAATTGGGAATATGGTTCCATTTGGGAAGCAGCCTGTGTCTTTACAGACCCTTTAGACTTGGCATGGGGAATCTGTCTCACACTGCAGATTGCTCCATTAGTTTTTCATTAACTGCCAGAAATGTCCAGAGATGTTCTCGCTTTCCTTCACCCTTGTGGGGTGTTCCATTTTACCAAGACAAAAGATTTCTGAGGAGGACATCTTTGAGGTCGAGATGATTTCATTGTCCTGTGCTGTAGTTAAGCTAATTAGCTCAGATACATTGAAACCTGAAATGTACACTCGTTCACTTCTTCCCACCAATCGAAAAAGCATTGGATTGGTGGAGGAATGGGATATTTGGAGTTCCCACCATATTTCTAATCCCAGTCTTTTCCTTAAAAACCAGTGAAGGGAAGCGCACACTTTGGGCAGAAGAAGAGATAATTGGGAGGTAACCATGATGGTAACATTTTGAATCTGATGCCATGTTAGACCTGATACTCAGCAAGGATCTAAGATCTATTTCTCCCCTCTTCCTCTCTCCTTCTTAGGAATACATGGAAGACCAGAAATACCGGGATGAGGAGGACCTCCTGGAAAAACTGGATTCTTTTAAAAGTAAGGAATTCTGCCAGGAAAGACCTACCCGACCTGGAATATCTGATGTATCGCTGTCCTATTTTAGCTCTTAATCACAGAGGAGTGGGAGTGAGTTGCCTGTGGGGGTGTGTGTACCATATGTCAATGTGTTTGTTTGTGCTGCCATCTCATTACTGTTTAGTGTCATTACGTGTGGGATTGCATGGTGTTCCGTGCCAGGTCTACTTGGACAGGCAAACTAACAGCATGATAATGTAGTCGGTTATTACTGATCTTTGTCTTTTGTCTGTGTTTGTGTGTTCTGTACTGATTTCTAAGTGGGTTGTGAGGCCCGACCTGTCCCCAGCAGTCCAGGCAGCAGGAATGTGGCTACTCCACTCCTCTGGTTGTTGTTGTTGTTATATCCAGGGCTCTGGGGAACATGTGGTTATAGGGAGTAGAATAACAGGACCAGATAAACTACCATACCACAGCATTGAGACCGGGGCTTACCTCAAAGACTCCCAGATTCCTGCCATATTACTGTCTACATTAACTCTGTGTTGGCGTGCGTGCGTTTGTCATCGTTCAAGGGACAGGTATGAGAGTTGTTAGTCAGTGTAGTGTGTGTGTGTGTGGTAAGTCCTAAGATTATAAACATGGGAGACCAGACCTAGATAGAGCCCCAATGCTGTATGTATTTCTCATACTCCACCGTGCAGTGCAGGAAATGGTGTATAAACATGCAGGGTCCCAGGCAGGTCCTGAGAGGATGGCTCTCTCTGCTTCTCTCCATGCTACAATCTCGTTCTAGTCTCTATGGTATCTCACTGACCCCTGACTTCCTCACCTTTGCACCCTCGGTTCCTCCTCCCTGCTGATTGGCCGCTGTGCTTCAAAGCTGGTTTCCTGTCTCAGTTTAGATCTTATGCTTCTAGATCAGAGCTCTCTCAGCCTCTGAGATGTGATTAATAACACAGGAATAATATAGAGCTATCAAAAGCTGTTACAGCAATTTGTAGGTATTGTTATTTTTTGATAGTGAGAATGAACAAGGAGCAAGACAGGAGGCTTTCCATGTAGCATCCTTCTGTCTCAGCTGAGGCTTCAAACCAACCGCTACCCACGCTCCAGGGGTTGATGTCTCTCTCATACAAACATGTCTGTCAAAACAAACTCCTGACCATGGAGAGAAGAAAGGGAGGGAAAGAGGTGAGAGAGAGAAAGGGGTGGGGAAGAAAGCGAGACAATGTGTGATTGTCAGTCCTTGCCCTTAAGCACACAGCCAAGCCCGAAAAGGTGAATAGGAGGGCACAGGGAAAATGGGGAGCGGGAAGTCCTCAGAGAGAGGATAAGCTACTTCACTCACCTTTTGGAACATGAGAACATTGAGGAATATAGGAGAATAGGAAGAAGATACTTGTTTTGTTGAGACTGTTAGTGTGTGGATGGATGATTTACAGAGGGCTTTAGGACGAGGCCCACTCACAGAGCAGTGTTTAGGTGGGAGGCGGGAGGCGGGAACTGGAGGGGCCCTCTCCTCAGAAGTTGCGTACAGGGTCAGCATTGTACCCCTACTACTTACTGATAAAGTATCCGGCTACTTTATGAAGGATATGACCTACACTCACCAGACAGTTTATTAGGTACAACACCCCGTTCCCGAAAATTGATTGCTCCTACAGACAGTGAGTCTCGTGGTCGTGGCTTGCTTTATAAAGCAGGCAGACGGGCATCAAGGTATTCAGTTACTGTTCGATTGAACGTTAGAATGGACAAAATCATCCTTATCGACTTTGGCGCGCCAGATCCAGTATCTCAGAAACAGCCGCCCACCAGGGCTTTTCACCTAGAGGCCTTCACATGCCCAAAAAGTTGGACCCGTTCCAAAATGGACTTGGGGCTTTCCCATCTGGACCTGATTTTTGTGTGTATGTGTGTGTGTGTGAATGATCAGTTCCGAACAGACCCGAGGACAACTCGACCCATTCTGTATTGACCTGGTCGGATGCAAACCCCTTCCGATCTGGGTGAGAAGCAGCAGAAAAGTCCCATTTTTAAGCTACTTTATTAACCAGAGCTGATAAAGCGTGAGGCAAAGGAGGTAGAGCGGTGACCCTCTCTAGCTGGGGCCGTGCTGTCTGTGTAGGCTACTGTGAGGGACACAGGGAACAAGGAGGAGGGAGAGACGGCAACCAACCAAGCTGACTCCCGCTATAGTAGACTAATCGCTGCCGTACCTCGTGTTATTTATCATCCAATATGATTATGTAGTACCTGTCTTGACTGCATTAAACCAGGATACTTCCGAATTTTGGCAATGAGGACCTTTGTCCACTTCCCCAAAGTCAGATTAACTATTGGATACCATTTGTATATCTCTGTCCAGTATGAAGGAAGTTAGTTGTTTTGCGAGCCAATGCTAACTAGCATCAGAGCAATGACTGGAAGTCAATGGTTATCTGCTAGCATGTACCCATAGACTTCCAGTCATTGCGCTAATGCTAGTTATCAATTACAATTAGCCTAGCCGGCTAGCTCAATTAGCCTAGCCGGCTAGCTAGCTAGATGAAAGGGATGCTAAGGGGATTGGCAATGAGGCCCTTTATCCAGTTCCCCAGAGTAAGATGAACTTGTGGATACCATTTGTATGTCTCTGCATGCAGTTTGTAGTTGCTAACTAACGGCGCTAGTTAGCAACTTCCTTCAAACTGCATGCAGAGACATACAAATGGTATCCACAAGTTCATCTTACTCTGGGGAACTAGATAAAGGGCCTCATTGCCAATCCCCTTAGCATCCCTTTAAGCTAGCTAGCTAGCTAGCCGGCTAGGCTAATTGAGGCTGCATGCACTTTCTCATCCTTTTTTACATTTATTCTATGTTTTTGCTTTGTCATGTGGGGTATTGTGTGTAGATTGATGAAAATAATAAAATATTTAATACATTTTCTAGAATAAGGCTGTAATGTGAAAAGGTGAAGGGGTCTGAATACTTTATGAATGCTGTGTGTGTGTATTACTGTATATATTAGGTGTTATATGGTGTGTTTGAGAATGTTGTGGTGTGTGTTGTCTGATGTAGGTGTGTTGTTTGTGTCTCTCTGGAGGGTATGAGGGGGTGTTACATTGATTCACCACGCTCCTTATTTAGTCTGCTGTGTGTTTGTTTTGCAGACAAATATGCAGAGTTTGACCTGAACGACCAGGGAGAGATTGGTAAGTAGTGGAACCAGCAAGCAGCCAGGTGCTCAGCAGTGATACACAACTGCAGTGCTAAAGTCATAATAAAGATAATTTACCTGTGTGTGTGTGATATCACTGAGTAGTAGTTAAGACGAATGTTCCCTCTAAGCTTTGCGCAGTAGCCCAGAGACTGCCCGCATCTCCCGGGATTGCCGTGCAGAAATATCAGCCCACAGAGAGAAACATGAGATTGAACTTCACTCAACTTTCTAGAGTAGTGGTCACCGAGGCCATCAGACTGTTAAACAGCCATCACTAACATAGAGAGGCTGCTGCCAACATACAGACTAAAATCACTAGCCACTTTTAATAAATGGATTTAATAAAGGTATCACTAGTCACTTTAATCATGTTTACGTATCCTATATTACTCATCTCATATGTATATACTGTATTTTATACCATCTATTGCATCTTGCCCAGCGCACCGGGTAGGCAAACACATTTCATGTGTGTGAGGGTACAAACACTGCCTTCCCGGCGGCCCTAGAGAGCAAATCAAGTTCACTATAGACCTACTGCTGGCCAATCGGATGGCTCAGAATACTGTGTCTGCAGTAACGTAGCAGGCATAAAATAAAGCTACAGCAGGCCTCTCGAGTTGCGAAGCGGTCTAAGAGTCGTTGAGGCGTCACTACAGACCCAGGTTCGATCCCAGGCTGTGTCACAACCGGCCGTGACCGTGAGTCCCATAGGGCGGCGCACAATTGACCCAGCGTCGTCCGGGTTAGGGGAGAGTTTGGGGGGGGGGGGGTGCTTTACTAGGCTCATCGCACTCTAGCAACTCCTTGTGGCGGGTTAAGCGGACAGGTGTTAAGTAGCAAGGTTTGGCGGGTCATGTTTCGGAGGACACATGGCTCGACCTTCGCCTCCCCCGAGCCCGTTGGGTTGTTGCAACGATGAGACAAGATTTGCAATTGGATATCACAAAAAAGGTTTAAAAAAATTTAAGAAATAAAGCTAAGTTGATAGTTGATACTTTGAGATTTCAAAAATGTTTAAAACCATTACTAGAGAGACTGTCAACAGATACAGCAAAGAGCTGCTGTTTTTATGACTGAGTTAATCTTTAAGTTCTTACTCAGCACTGTGAACTTTATTCAACACTTATAAGCCATAAAATGCGCCTTCTTCCTATTTCCACACAGCGCTACAAGAAGCAGTGCAGCAGTAAGGAATGAGTAGGAAAGTGTATTTATAGGCCTGCGTTGTTGTTGTTAGCAGCTTGGGTCTCTTTTAATATCGCGATATATTTAACTTTCTCTGTTCATAGGATTAACAACATGAATTTGTGCATGAGGCAGAAATAATGCGGTACGACTCGGTTTTCCCTATCTGCTGGAAGACGGTGTCCCTTTTTGATCAGTGTCAGTGGAGGAAAGGGAGAGCGGAGGGATGTTGAGGCGGACCCTCAGTCTGCTGCTCTCTCCCTCCGCTGAGACTGACCATCAGATGCATGCACCATCTGCCCAGTAAAATAAAAAGCAAATTATTTAAATGTATGCTCACTCAGCTGTGCCTCACAAATAATTCAACAACAGATCTATTACTGGTGTGATCATATAGCCTTCCTCAAATTTTGAAATATAAAAAAAAAAATGTCCCAAACAGCAATGCATTGACAGGGCAATTCAAGCAAAGCCAATATGCAGTGATAATGTATTGGGCCTATAGCTTACTGCACAAACCTCATTGTTACAGTACTGTTTTTAATTGGTTAATGTTACATAATTTTACTTTTTTTTTGTCATGTATCTGAGCGGTAGGTCTCGGCTTGCGTTTTGACTCTGTGATCTTGACAGCGACCACTTCTATAGTTTTCCCTGTTAACACTATCAATGTTTCCCTTTACTGTGGCAATTGTGATCAAATCAACCCAATATTAGCCACTTTCAATGCAACTTACCAAAACAAACAATTTATGAGATTTTGTTGTAGGCAGAACGCATCGGAGTAGGATTCTATTGCATTGACACGTAATACGCAGCCCATACTCTACACAGACTGGTGCGGCATAAACAATCAGAGCTACAGTAGGCCTATATGTAAATAGACCATTGCCATATATGGATCTGTGCCATTTACTTTGAACTGGACTGTGTTTACAGCATGAGCGGTCGTAAATAAATGTGCTTGTTTTGAGATCAAAGCGAGAGCTGCATGTAGCCACATATGCACATGTTGTTCATATCCTTTGCTAGGTAGTGAGTTATTAGCCAGTTAGATCATTTATAGTCAGCAATAGGAGAGTGATTGCTTCCTACAAGAGCACCAAATGTGTGCATTTCTAGGCATCTTTGAAAAGCGAGTCTGGTAAAGAGCTTTTTTTTTGTATTAAAGGGCGGTTTTGTATTTTGAGACTAGCTTTAATAAGTAGCCAATAGGCAGAGGGTAGCATAATTTGTCTGATTTTCTAATAATGGTATGGGAATAACAATGCATTTTATTTTGTAAAGTGGTTTCTTGCATCAAACAACACATTTTCAGTCACCTCCTTGTCTGAAGGACAAGTGGATAAATGTATTAATGTCAAGCCCTGTATTTATTTATTTTTTTTCAAAAGTCTCATGGAATGTTGGCCTACATTGAACACCACACATTGGCTGCTACTGTAGGCTGAATGCTAGAACAGTTATTTCAATGTTAAAATGTTATTGGATGCATTTTCTCCATAGTTTTTATGGTAGGCCGCTCTGGTAGGCCTACATTATGATAAAGTAGCCTACTTGGCCACTGTTAAAACCTGTTGGGGCTACGGGGTAGCAATGAACCCCGAGACGGGATTGCTAGCAAGGCTGGAAATTCAAAACATCAAAAATCAAAATTTCAATTTCTCAAACAATCAACTATTTTACACCATTTAAAAGATAAACATCTCCTTAATCTAACCACATTGTTCGATTTTCAAAGAGGCTTTACGGCAAAAGCATAAAGTTAGATTATGTTAGGACAGTACATAGCCACAAAAGTACAAACATCCATTTTCAATTCAAGGTCAGGCGTCACCAAAAGCAGAAACCAGCTAAAATTATGCACCAACCTTTGACAATCTCCATCAGATGACACTCCTAGGACATTATGTTATACAATACATGCATTTTTTGTTCCATCAAGTTCATATTTATATCCAAAAACAGCATTTTACAGTAGCGGTGAAATTCAGATTTTTTTTCTTCTCTGAAATGCTTCCGGTGAACAACGTTACAATTTACAAAATTACTATTCGAAAACATTGGTAAATTATGATATTGTCATTCAAATAATTATAGTTTAACATTTCGTAAATGCTACTGTATTGCCAGATTTCAAAATAACTTTACTGGGAAATCACAAGTTGCAATAAACCGGGTGCTGTGCTAAGAACAATAGGCTAGGCTATATAGGTTAGCATCATCTTGTAACCATGTAATATCAATAATACTATTGTCAATAATCCCTTAACTTTGATTATCTTCATCCATTGGCACTTCCAGGAATCCCAGGTCCACAACAAATGTGGTTTATTTTGACAAAGGTCATAATTGATGTCCAAATAACTCCAAGTTGTTCCATGTTGTTAGCGCTTCGGTGGCTACTAAAAAGTAGCGCGGGGGGGTGTGAAGTCACGGCGAAAAGTTAAAAAGTTCAAACATGTCAAACGTTGTTTAGCATCAATCTTTAGAGCCATTTTTAACGTGAAACATCAGTAATGTTTCAACCCGACCTCTCCTGTGTCTAGAAAAACGTTTTTGAAAAATGTCTCGCGTCACATGATCGCGCAGGTGCAGGCAATAATGAAAGTGACGACATCCCAGGGAGGTCGACTTCCCTGCATTCTAATTCGATCTCTGTTCATCATAGACGCTTCAAACGACTTTATAAAGATCGCTGACATCTAGTGGAAGCCGTAGGAGTTGCAAAATGAATCCTTTCTCACTGTGGTATCTATTAAACAATGACTCAAAAGAAATAGTACAGCCACAAAATTCTTTTTTTCTCTCAGGTTTTCTCAGGTTTTTGCCTGCCATATGAGTTTTGTTATACTTACAGACACCATTCAAACAGTTTTAGAAATTTCAGAGTGTTTTCTATCCAAATAATGGTAATAATATGGTAATAATATGCATATCCTAGCTTCTGAGTTGGTGTAGGTGGCAGTTAAAAATGGGCACATATTTTTTTCAAATTTCTCAATACTGCCCCCTAGCCCCAACAGGTTGCAACTGTTGTTGCCCCCTAGCCCCTAGCCCCCATATGCAACTGTAACTTAAAGTGGTACAACCTCAGTGTTCACAGTATACGTGCACTGGAAGTTGCACAGACTTTCTACGGCGTTCAAGTAAACGCTCATCAAACCTGAAATTTGCTCAGTGCCGGAAAAGAATGTAAGGGAACATTGGTTAATACCTCAGTGTGTTGTCTGTATTGGATGAACTAGAGGTCTATAAGGGGTTCATTAGTCACCATTGTGTCTCACTAGAAAGGTGATACTGTAGTTGACCTACTGGCCTTGAAAACAGGTGTCAGGCAAGCACATTTGGCTGCTTGCGTATGTGTGTTTGCCAGGTGTGGTGTGTGTGTTCTCGTTTGTGTGTTAACCATTCTCCTGTGTTTTCCTCCAGATATGATGGGTCTGAAGAGGATGATGGAGAAGCTGGGTGTTCCTAAGACCCACCTGGAGATGAAGAAGATGATCTCTGAGGTGACCGAAGGCATCAGCGACAGCATCAACTACAGAGACTTCGTCAAGATGATGCTGGGCAAGCGCTCGGCCGTTCTCAAACTGTGAGTGTTTGTGGTGTGTGTGTGTCTGTTGTGGTGTATTGGGTTGGTGTGTGTGTGTGCGGCACCTGTCGCCGACATATGTGCTTTGTATTGCATGTTTCATTGGCATCTGTTTTTTTTCAGTGTGGGTGTGTGAGTGACCAAATGCATTGTTAACTACAATATGTATGTCTCGGTTGACGTTCTTTGTATTTCGGCGTGTGTCGTCACGATACCAGAACTTTGACTTCAATACCGAAACCACGTTTAGTATCACAATACTCGATACCATCACGATACTCGATACCAAAACGATACCACCAAATAAAAGAAGGCATATTAGCCTAAGTCACACAATGGCACTTAATCCAGAGAGAGAAACTCAGCTACTGCTCTGTTCAATCGTTGGGCATCTTAAGTTCAATATCATTACATTTAAACATTTATGTGCTTTTAGAGAGATCGATGTATGCATTAATGAATCAATTACACAATCAGACAGTCAATTTGACTTTTTACCAATCATTTATTTGAACTTTAAATCTCTCTATTGATAAACTGGGTAAATCAAAATGTAGCCTAGGTCTATTCACAATACACGTGAATGCGTATTATTCAATAGGAGTGTGTGCATGCATTGAGTTATTGAGCTTGATTTAGCTGATTTCATTGGTCAACAGATTACAAACAATCCCTTCCATTTAGGACTTATTTTATTGGCAGCTGCTTGGAGAACATTTTACTGTACTGATCAACAACATTTGCATAGAAGTGTGCTCTCTCTTTTAGCTCCTTAGACTCGTGTGAATTGGCTTTTATGGATAGGGCTAAATTGAAATGTTTCTTACGGAATAATATGCCTTGAGCAAGGCACTTAAACCTAATTGCTCCTCTAAGTCGCTCTGGATAAGAGTGTCTGCTAAATTACTAAAATGTGAAATGAAGCTGGGTATGCATAACCATGGTAGGAATTTAAAGGGAACTGTTTGGATATTATGGGAAAAGTATTAGACTAAAGGTGAGGACACAACAGTTCACCTAACACAAGACTGAATCCAAACATTACACTGTTGATTTTATGTGCATTATCATTTACTGTACTTTTCGCCACATTTTCTGATAACGTAATCTGAAAATATCTGAATGCATTCAGTAACATGATAAGATTCTTGGAAATGTGGGGTAGGTGCAACATAAGACAAACTTACATGGGTTTGAGTGTGAGGTCTAACTGGTGTTTCGAAGTGACACATCTCTCCAAAGTGTGCACAGTTCCTAAGTCATTTCAATGCACTTTTATGACTCAAAGTTTTCAACTATAAGTGTTTTTTTTTTTTGTTCAGCTTTCCTAGCTGTGCCGTTGAAGAACTAAAGCAAGCACATGTGGTTGTTTTGTTTGGAACACAGCCCTGCATGTCTACCTTTACACAATTACTTCTGTTTACGCAATACAAAAACGGGCCATTTTATATATCGCAATCTGGGTCAGGTGGGCATAATTTGAAACGCTTGTTCTATTGCCAACATGACTAGCTGAATTATTGAATACAATCTTAGTGTTAGGCTTTCACAAGGCAGAGAGACAGATTTGTAATTTTGGTGCGCAAAGAATGGAGTCATGAGTGCATTCAGATGCGTGGTCTGTGTCAAATTTTCTTCACAATACAACAAATGGGCTTATTCTTTTCAGGACAACCCAAGGTATAACGCCATGTCATCTTCTAACTGTACATTCAACGTATTTATCGTAAACGTTGACACTGAATATTACATTCGTTTAATGATATGGAAATGTGAAGTGCACATTTGGACTCATGGGTCTTTGGCTTCCTTGTATGACATCAAAATGGTATTTATTATAATCCTCAATGTCTTTCAAAATACATTGAGCGTTTGTAATTTACAGCATTTACCTCACTCGAACAACAAAACATTTGCAGAAGTCAGGGATTTTTCTGCCATTATAATCCATTAATATATTATGATAACATGTTTTCTACATTTTTGGGATGGAAAAACACATAAGTATAAACTTAAATGACTAAAACAGATATAAAGTATGTAAAAAAAGAGAATGGATCTATATTTTTTATAATATAATCGTAGAGGACTAACAATCACCAAAATAAAAGCTAGACAGTCAGGGAGAATTTAACATTGAAAAAAAACAATGGATTTAGCAGAATTCATTTTATGTTCGAGCAAAAGAACACAGCATTATCCATGACAGAATATGTAGAATTGCAAGAAATTAGCTTTAAAACTGCAAAATTGTCTCTCCGCTCTATGGAGAAATTTGTATAATTGTAAGAAATTGGCTTTAAAATTCTAAAATGTAGCTGCGCCGACAGCCAAACGCACTCATTGCCATGCCATCTGCCACGTCCACCACCTAAGCCCCTTTTTGATCTTGAAATAATACTTTGAAGTTGCCCAATTAGCTGGAGGGTTGGGGGGGGCCAGTACAATATTATTATTTTTTTTAAATGCATGAAATGTATGCATTCACTACTGTAAGTCGCTCTGGATAAGAGCGTCTGCTAAATGACTAAAATGTAAAAAATGGGGCAACTTCTTGTCACGCGCATTGCTAAATTTCAGAACCGCTGTCAGTCAAAACCCATGCAGAGCTGTGAAGCAGAGACCCTGAGCTCTGACATGTACAGTGCATTCGGAAAGTATTCAGACCCCTTCACTTTTTCCACATTTTGTTACGTTACAGCCTTATTCTAAAATTGATTTTAAAAAAACAATCACAATACCCCAAAATCACAATACCCCAAAATGACAAAGTAAAAACTGTTTGAGATCTTTGCAAATATCACATTTACATAAGTATTCAGACCCTTTACTCAGTACTTTGTTGAAGCACCTTTGGCAGCAATTACAGCCTTGAGTCTTCTTGGGTATGACGCTACAAGCTTGGCACACCGGTATTTGGGAGTTTCTCCCATTCTTCTCTGCAGATCCTCTCACGCACTGTCAGGTTGGATGGGGAGCTTCGATGCCCAGCTATTTTCAGGTCTCTCCAGAGATGTTTGATCAGGTTCAAGTCCGGGCTCTGGCTGGGCCACTCAAGGACATTCAGAGACTTGTCCCGAAGCCACTCCTGCTTTGTCTTGGCTGTGTGCTTAGGGTCGTTGTCCTGTTGGAAGGTGAACCTTCGCCCCAGTCTGAGGTCCTGAGCGCTCTGGAGCAGGTTTTCATTAAGGATCTCTCTGAACTTTGCTCCGTTCATCTTTCCCTCGACTAGTCTCCCAGTCTCTACTGCTGAAAAACATTCCCACAGCATGATGCTGCCACCCATGCTTCACCGTAGGGATGGTATTGGCCAGGTGATAAGAGGTGCCTACTTTCCCCCAGACGTGACGCTTGGCATTCAGGCCAAAGAGTTGAATCTTGGTTTCGTCAGACCAGAGTATCTTGTTTCACATGGTCTGAGAGTCCTTTAGGCAAACTCCAAACGGGTGTCATGTGCCTTTTACTGAGCATTGGCTTCCATCTGGCCACTCTACCATAAAGGCCTGATTTGGTGGAGTGCTACAGAGATGGTTGTTCTTCTGGAAGGTTCTCCCATCTCCACAGAGGAACTCTGGAGCTCTGTCAGAGTGATCATCGGCTTCATGGTCACCTCCCTGACCAAGACTCTTCTTCCCCGACTGCTCAGTGGCTGGGCGGCCAGCTCTAGGAAGAGTCTTGGTGATTTAAACTTTTCCATAGACCGGTGTGTGCCTTTCCAAATCATGTCCAATCAATTGAATTTACCACAGGTGGAGGAGAGGGTGACGAAGAAGTTGATTCGTTTTTGGTAGCCTACAGTCAAAGCTGGAAGCTACTGTTGTCTTGCATTGTAAATGTGGTCTAGAATGTATGAACTTTGTTTTGCAAATAGTCATGCATGCCGTGTTGCATTATTCAAGTGTGTTAACGTCTGTGCAGCATGAGTGGGGAGATAACAATGCAGCCCTGACAGCTCTAGCAATGAATGAGGAAGTAGAGCAGGCACTTTGTGTTATAAAGGGGCTGCTCTGATAGACAGCCTTGATCCTCTCAATCACGTGAGACACATTTTGACAGAAGTGCAGAACTTAACAAAAATTCTAGTACCGAACCAGCGTTAAATCGCCATGGTAGCAAAACACCTTCTGGTGTCCATGGTGGGAAACAAATAATGACGAGTACATTCCAAAACTTAACCTTGTAAAAGTCACTTTTCACGTAAGGGCAACACTGTTAAAACCTGTTTGGGACAGGGGGCAGTAGTTTCACGTTCGGATGAAAAGCGTGCCCAGAGTAAACTGCCTGCTACTCGGGCCCAGAGTCAAATATTTGCATATTATTAGTATATTTGGATAGAAAACACTCTGACGTTTCTAAAACTGTTTGAATGATGTCTGTGTGTATAACAGAACTCATATGGCAGGCATAAACCTGAGAAGAATCCAACCAGGAAGTGGGAAATCTAAGGTTTGTAGTTTTTCAAGTGATTGCCTATCCAAACTACAGTGTCTGTGGGGTCATTTTGCACTTCCTAAGGCTTCCACTAGATGTCAACAGTCTTTAGAACCTTGTTTCATGCTTCTACTGTGAATGGGGAGAGAATAAGAGCTGACTCAACAAGCGGATTAGGCTGAGGCCAATGAGTTGTTTACTGCGCAGTCACGCAGGCGCACCCACGCAGGCACACCGTTCCTTCTTTTTCCTCTGTAATGAATACGCTATTGTCCGGTTGAAATATTATCAAAGATTTATGTTAAAAAGACCCTAAGGATTGATTGTAAACATCGTTTGACATGTTTCTACGAACGGTAATGGAACTTTTTGACTTTTCGTCTAGGGTTTTGTGCTCGCGTATTGTGCCTTCGGACTAGTGATCTAAACGCGCGAACAAAAATTATGGACTTTATCGAACAAAACAAACATTTCTTGTGGGAGTCCTGGGAGTGCATTCCGACGAAGATCAGCAAAGGTAAGTGAAGATTTATAATACTATTTCTGAGTTTTGTTGACTCCAGAACTTGGCGGGTAACTGTATAGCATGCTTTGATGGCTGAGCTCTGTACTCAGAATATTGAAAAATGTGCTTTCGCCGTAAAGCTATTTTGAAATCTGACACAGCGGTTGCATTAAGGAGAAGTGTATCTATAATTCTTTGAATAACTGTTGTAAATTTTATCAACGTTTATGATGAGTATTTCTGTAAATTGATGTGCTCATTCACCGGAAGTTTTGGGAGGCAAAATATTGTCTGAACATCACGCGCCAATGTAAAATGGGGTTTTTGGATATAAATATCAACTTTATCGAGCAAAACATACATGTATTGTGTAACATTGAGTCCTGGGAGTGTCATCTGATGATAGTCAAAGGTTAGTGATTTAATTTTAGCTGTATTTCTGGTTTTTGTGACGCTTCTCCTTGCTTGGAAAATGGCTGTGTGGTTTTTCTTGTCAAGGTGATGTCCTAACATAATCGAATGCTATGCTTTCACCGTAAAGCTTTTTTGAAATCGGACAATGTGGTTGGATTAACGAGAAGTTTATCTTTAAAATGGTGTAAAATAGTTTGACTGTTTGAGATTTGAATTATGAGACTTTTGTTGTTTTGTATTTCGCGCCCTGCTATTCCATTGGCTGTTGGCGAGGGGTCCCGCTGGCGGAACGTCTGTCCTCAACAGGTTTAAGGGGAAAATCTGAGAGGAAAAGCTGAGGGGAAAAGCTGAGTCGAGATGAATGGACCTTGGAAAGCCAGACAAGTGTTTTTGGGCAGGGTTACTTCATGTGTAAGCCCTTCTCAAACTCAAACAGGACAACATCCTGGGGTGGATTTGGGCAGAGATCTAAGGGGATGGTCAGTGTGTGTTTGCTATTGTGTGTCAGCTCTAACTGGAGTAAGATGGCCAGGCAGACCCTTAACCAGGCAAATCTCTAAAATAATCTAAAATGCACTAATCGTCATCAGGAGGAAACAAAACTGTTCTCCACTGCCCTTACACTCTCTTTGTTTCTCTCGCTCGCGCTCTCTCCTCCATCCTTCCGCAGTAGGAGTGAGGACCCTGTCCTAATTTAACTAGATGGTGTAATTATCCATGTTCACCTCTGATGAACCTCTTGCCGGAAGGGAGGGGTGAGGACGGTTCAGAAAGTTATAGCCTAATAAGTTAGCCTATTTATTCTGACTGATATATTAGACATGTTTGAGTGATTATTATATAGAGGGCAAGTCACTGAATTCCATACTGTTGCCTTATTCAAGGGGACTAACCAGATGTTGGCCTTGAATCTCGCTCTCTCTCTCTCATGCGATGTGCAGTTGTCCGCCTTCCTCTCCATTAAGAGTGAATTAGATAGGGCCTCATTCACTGCCCTAAGAGAGAAAAAAGACAAATGTTGCTAAACTTTATTCTCTGAGTGATTTGAGAAAAGCACCCCACCCTTTTCAAAAACCTTTCTCCCGCTCCAGCCTTTAATGCATGCATCTGATTGGACGTTGTCCAAGTTAGCCACAGCGATCTCCAACATCTCGTTTTATTATATTATGTAGTTTCTCCTGGGACGGAGAGTGAGAGTTGGAGAGAGGGATCGGAAAGCTGAGAGAGTGAGTGAGGGATTTGCGGGCAGAAAACAGGAGCTATTATATGGTTAGTAAACTGTTATTCACAGAATTTTTTCCCCAGGCCTATTTTCCAAGTCCAGTCCTATTGTTTCTTGGATTGGCCGTTTGAGTGTCAGAGTAAACTAAACACACATTTGGCTTCACACGCACACGTACGCACAGACACACAGCATATTATTTATATCCTGTACTTATTTACATTAACATATGTTTCTCACATTTTGGTTTACATTCCAAGTGTATTTAGACACCCAGGTGAGAAATGGCACAAGCGGTGAAATCCCTGTCCGGCCTAACCCGGACGACGCTGGGCCAATTGTGCGCCGCCCCATGGGTGGTCGCGGCCGACTGTGACAGAGCCTGGACTCGAACCAAGCTCTCTAGTGGCACAGCGATGCAGTGCCGTAGACCACGGCACCACTCGGCATGTAAAACGTTTACATGCTTTGCAAGAAGAATGATTTCCCTAATAATCCTGTTTACATGGACACATCTGAAATCAAGCTAATGATGGGACTTTTGATAAATGCAGAAAATCACCAATCAAAATAAACGTTCTACCACAGTGACCATGTTATTTTTGCGAATACTATTTAATTCGGAGTTCGGACTTATTTTCGGTTTTTCTGAACACACTTCACTGGCACTAAAGAGGGAGGCTCGCTTAGCTGGTGCTGGCACATGCGCAGCTCTAATACACCGCTGGAAACGCTGTTTAAGGTATACACGTGTCCTAATAATTTGAATGATTGCTCAGAAAACCAGGTGTTTTAATTGACGTATGCTTACTTTGATTTTTAACTACACACCAATTAAGATAAGCAGAGTAAGGTGTTTACAAGACTATTGCATAATCTGCCTATTGCCATAATCAGTTTAATATCAAATTTTTGCGCTTGTAAGTATACTCATTGATAGAGGAAGATACAGACAAGACCGGTGAAACATTCCTCTTCACAGCACCAGAGGACAATGATGTATCTATTCTGTTTACTTCTAACTTGAAGAACGAGGGATTATCTGAAGAGTATTGATAGAGAGATTTGTCCATATCAGTTAACTAGTGATTATTAGCATAGCATTGTGTAGTTAGCATAGTTATTATGGATAAAAGGTTAGATCTACAGAGGTTGACCATGGAGTAAGTAGTTGATCGGTAACTGTGTATGGTTCTGTGTAGTGAATCCTAGTTCAGGTCAGTGTGATAGGCTTTCCAGGGTTAGTGTGTGAACCACCACACAGTGAGATGAGGAATCCCTCTCTTTCCTCATGGAGCCCAGCCAGCCAATTAGATAATCCCGGCTATATTAGTGGAACCGGTGTGGCTGTGCCTGACAACTGAGGCTGCATTGTCAGAAGGGAATTTAGAGGCATAGTGGGTGTTCGTGAGAGGGTCGGCCTGAGCAAGGCTTTGCAGAATGACTTATCTACAATACAAATCATCTTACATCCCAAATCACTACTCATTACATTATTTAAGATGAGCAATCCCCTCAAACACACTGATCCAGTAGCCACCGTCAGGCAGATACAGCTGGAGGTAGCTGATTGAGCCATCCACTGAAACACTGGGTAACGTAGTCAGGAACAGAATGGGTTGTGGTTGCCAGGGAGCCGTGCACCAGCATTCAGGTTGCCGTGGCAGCGGTTTGGTCTCCATAGGGATCAGCGCTCATTATGAGCTTATAGGAGCTTTGCTGAGGTTAACCAAAAAAGGAATGTAAAGATGCCTGCTCGCCCAGAATAGAACCTGTCAGCGCTCTCTCTCTCTCTCTCTCTCTCTCTCTCTCTCTCTCTCCCTCTCTTGTTTTCTGTGTGCATCTCTCCCTTGCTTTCTCCCTTCCTCCCTGGCTCCCTCCTTCATTCTCTCAAGGCCTTTCATGGTCTCCATCTTTTTTTTCAGCTTTCATTCGTTGTATTTGGACTCCTGCCTCTCATATTCCTCTCTTATCTCACTATTATTTCTCTTTCCGTTTTGTGCCTCACCCCCTCTATCCCAATCTCAGTTTGTCCCTCTCTCTCTCTACTCTCTCTATTTAGATCAGTGTGTCAGATGGGTGACATAAGCCCCTTATTAAACTCTGCAGGGTGTCCTGTTCTGATCGCCTTCTCTGACCTGGCCGCTCGTTAGGGACTGTGTTGTTAGTGACTGGGGGTGTCCAAATACCCATACTCGTGTACTACATACTTAAACTGAATACTAATTTCTGTGTTTGAGCTATCACTCGTCTTTTCCGACTCAGGTGTTTGACAACAGCTGATAATCAGATAAATTGAAGCGCTGTACCAAAATGAACGAATGGCGGGAGTCAACGCAATCGTGCATTAGATGACCCATTCGGAGTACAAATGTAGAAATTTCACATACTATAAAACATATGCTTTTAGTACACTAGTATGGGTGTTTGGCCATGGCCACTATCTTCGTTAGTGTGGGACACTGGTTGGACACTGCAAGGCAACCATCTTAAATCCTGCTCAGCTCCCAGCTCCCATGCACCGTGAAGTGAATAGAGGCAGTCTAGGCAGGGTTGCCAACCACGTTCCCCAAACCCCATCCCTTGGTGCATGGCCCAAATCCTGCTATAGCCTATATTCATACACAGGCATATGTTCACTTGCTCTCTCTCTCACTCACTCGTGCGCACACACACACACACACACACTTTCCCAACAACACATTTCCAGTAACTCTTCAAGCTAACTGTAAACCTAGAGCTAAAAGTGCTTAGTGTGTTTGTCTGGGCATGTATGTTTCATGCTTGTGAGTGTGTGCTGCTTAAAAACACTCTACTCTATGTTCTACAGCTGGACACCCCCATTGACAATGTTGTGCAATGTACTTTTAGAAAAGCGCCTACTATTCCCTTAGCTCTGGGAGACTTTGAGTTTGTTTTGCAGTCCGCCACTGACCTCTCTCTCTCTCTTTCTGTCTGTCCCCCATCTCTTTCTTTCTCTTTTTCTTTCTCTTTCTTTCTGCAGGGTGATGATTTTCGAGGACAAGGCTAACGGGGCCATCTGTAAGCCTGATGGGCCTCCACCCAAACGGGACATAGCCAGCCTGCCATAGACCTAGGACATCCAGAGCCTCTAGACTATATCACCATTCTAGGACCCTACCAGGGACGTGTACATAGCCTTATCAACTCCCCACCTCAGGATGTGCACGCGTCCCAGAAGGGGGGGGGGGGGGGGGTTCTCCTCCTCTGTTCAAAACATGTGGGGAGAAAAAAGAGAGAAGGAAAAATATATATATATATGCTGTGAAGACATGGCAGATTAGCTTTTTTAAGACCATTACATAACGTACATGTATATATCTATTTTGATGATGACGACGATGAGAAAATAAGTATTTTTAATTAGTGTGAACACTCATAACCCCTTGGCGATAACCGTGTAATTTGAGTCGTTTTGTGAATATGAGCAATGTGTTGTTTGCTGGGATCAAACTAACAGAGGTGACAATTTTGTGATATCCTCAGTATGTATGTGCAAGTGTAATGTGTTGATGCAAAGATTGTGTGTCAACAACTCATCCATTATGAGTGGTCTGCGTGTCTGGATACTAGTGAATTTATCAGTGGTCCTGTTTTATCATGATTTCAATGTAGTATTAATCGTTTTACAGATGTAATCAATTCGGTATAGTTTTAGTCAGTGATGCAGTGGAGGGTAAACGCTATTTAAACAACTTTTGCAAACCTAACCCTAAATTAAAGGAGTAGGAAGCGTACATTTTTTCACTGTGACCGGCAATCAGTTTACACACCTAATTTTTTTTACTGGTTGTGTTTAGAGGGTTTGTAAGGGAAACAGATTGAACAGTTATTAGGGAAACTAACCCAAGTCATTCAGATATTATTTTACACCTCTCTCATTTTACTCCTCCCCACCAAATGATCTAGTTCCTCTTTTTAGATTTGATATTTTTAATCATGTGAAAGTACCATGCTGGTTATGAAGCACAAGGAATAAAAAGAACACCGTTTTTGGAAAACCTTTTCTACACAGTTGTCAATCATCCCACATGATGGATTGTTGCCATGCTGCAGACTCCGCTTGGTCATTGTCTCACTATATGTCAGGTGTGACAGATTATGGGTTACTGTATTTGGGATTAGGATGGGGTCGGTGGGGCGATGGATTGAGTCAGTGTGACTAGATCCGGTGTTGTAGATTGACACTGGCTTCCTCAACCTAAAGGAGCAGGATGGATGGGGTCGGTGGAGTCGAGTTTAGTAGCACTTCACGTGGATTTATGGAAGATTAGTTTTAAGGCACAGGCACACACTGAAGATTCTCAGCATGTTAGTATAAATTATGATGAAAACACGTTCTTTCCAAGTGCCTAAAGTAATGTTGAGAGAAGAGGAGAGGAAGTTAGAGTTACGCTCTATTTTCCCTCCTGACCTGTATTTGGGAAAATAGTTTTAAAGGTGTTTATTCATGTGTATGTTAGGGTTAGGTGTTCCTTTTTTGGTAATGTTCCCCTAGGTCTATGCTGTCTCAGGTACTGCTTTGAATGACTGGATCTCCGAATACATATACAGTACATCTATGAAGTGATGTTAGATATGCAGTTCAATCATGCCAGTTTCCCAAATGTCCCGTCTGACTATCCTAGTCTTCATAGTGGTACTCTTCTCATTTCTATCTCGTCTGTAAAATGTTATGAACCTGTCCATTTCAAATTGTGTTATCCCCGTCTTGCCATGTTTTACTATAATCTTGTTATTTTCTCGTCTTTCATCTCGTCTCATTCTTCGTCTTTCATTCCCCCCCATCAGTCCGGGTTAATTTGTTTGTCCCATAAATTCTCCAGTTTCTGTGCCTCACTGTTGCTCTTCTATTCTTTATTTTTTTTCTCACGCTTAACATGGAATATAATAGTAGTAGTTTAATGTGTTCGCTTTACATGTTTTTGAATATGTCAGTTATGTACTTTTATTCCCAGTGTGTTGGGTGGTGGAGGTCTTTTCAGTGTTCTTTTCTTATGACCACCAATATGATGCACTTTTTTCTTTTTCTTTTTGCCAAAACCAAAGCAATTAAAGTTATTTGTTACACTGGCGTATATGTTCTTGGGTAGTTTGTTGTATGAATAATTCCACCATTGTACGAAATATTTCATCAAACACTGAAACCAGCTTTCCAGTTTTTCCTGTACTGTTTGTAGATTGAAGGGTATAGAGGTTTGATGCTGTAACTTTTAGGAATAGACAGGATTCCCTTATGTTAGTGTGTTTAATTCACATAACCAAATCCATGTCCATTAAGTTTATTTTAAGATAACATGTTTTAATGCATTTTTATTTAGTTGCTTCATTGACTATTAACCATAGCCTTAGTTTTAATCCTATTTATAGTTACTGTAGCCCCAGAGTATTACTGTTACAGTAATTTACGTAGAGAAATAATAACAGGCACTGTAAAACGGTTCCATCAGTGCTTGACTTGGGCCGGAGCTGTCCGGAGCGCCATACCTGCACTACATATTTTTGGGGAATTGTGTACCGGCTCCTCTATGAAAACAAAGCAGCCTATAGCCGGCCCAGATTCACCCACTGACGCAACGTTTATTTGCAACTAGTCTGTAAATCTGCGTGACTGTAGTTTGTTCAAGATTGTGCAGATTTAAAATTGAAAAAATATCTTTTTTTTTAATTTCACCTTTATTTAACCAGGTAGGCAAGTTGAGAACAAGTTCTCATTTACAACTGCGACCTGGCCAAGATAAAGCAAAGCAGTTCGAGACACACAACAACACAGAGTTACACATGGAGTAAAACAAACAGTCAATAATACAGTAGTAAAATAAGTCTATATACAATGTGAGCAACAAGTGACATAAGGGAGGTAAAGGCAATAAATAGGCCATGGTGGCGAAGTAAATACAATATAGCAAGGTAAACACTGGAATGGTAGAGTTGCAGTGGATGAATGTGCAAAGTAGAAATACTGGGGTGCAAAGGAGCAAAATAAATACAGTAGGGGAAGAAAATGTCAAATTAGGGTTTGTAAAGTAATGGAAATTAGTTGCATAATTGTTTTATATATTTGTTTTATTTTTTAGGGGGTGGATCAGCTTCAATATTGCAGATTGTTGCTTCCATCAGTGTAATTATCTGCATCATTTCCAATGGGGGTGTGTTTGGATATATATGCATGCATGCACTACCATTCAAAAGTTTGGGGTCACTTAGAAATGTCCTTGTTTTTTAAAGAAAAGCACCTTTTTGTTTGTCCATTAAAAGAACATCAAGTTGATCAGAAATACAGTGTAGACGTTGTAATTGACTATTGTAGCTTGAAACTGTAGATTTTTTTATTTTTTTTATGGACTAACTACAGCGTTGTACGAAATCTTCAGTTTCTTGGCAATTTCTTGCATGGAATAGCTTTAACTTCTCAGAACAAGAAACAGACTGACAAGTTTCAGAAGAAAGTCTTTGTTTCTGGCCATTTTGAGCCTGTAATCGAACCCACAAATGCTGATGCTCCAGATACTCAACTAGTCTAAAGAAGGCCATTTTTATTGCTTCTTTAATCAGGACAACAGTTTTCAGTTGTGCTAACATAATTGCAAAAAGTTTTTCTAATGATCAATTAGCCTTTTAAAATGATCAACTTGGATTAGCTAACAGAACGTGCCATTGAAACACAGGAGTGATGGTTGCTGATAATGGGCCTCTGTACGCCTACGTAGATATTCCATAAGAAATCTGCCATTTCCAGCTACAATAGTCATTTACAACATTTACAATGTCTGCATTATATTTCTGATCAATTTGATGTTATTTTAATGGACAAAAAACAAGGACATTTCTAAGAGACCCCAAACCTTTGAAAGGTAGTGTACATACATCTGTCATATATACCTTTTTTTATATATACCTTTATTATTCCCTGCAAACCCTACCACCCTTCCCCCAATTGGAGTAGACTAATAAACAATAACACTTAGGTTTCTACTTCCAGCTTCTAAACTTATACATACAATACACATTTTAGACACAATCCATTTTACAATAGTTATATTTTGTTTGTTTTTAGTCCTGGCCTTCCTCTATTTCTAATGTCAGAAATAATTTTTGTTAATGTAATTCATGAAGGCACACTTAAGTAATCACTTAATCGACATATCAGCCATTATCCGAATGACCCTTCAGTGCGTGTCTGTGTCTGCCAGTGCGAGTAGACCATTGTCCAAGGAAAGAGCGTGAAACATTACAGCAGCAGATATAAATAAATAACAGACAACAAACTAACTAGGCAGCCAATTCAAAACAACGTGTAGCAGTTATCTCGCAATTTAACCATAGTTAACTAAGCATTAATGTCATTGTCCCCTTTAAATCGGCACCTTTGGAAAGCTGGGATTCCCCTCTAAACCGTAGCAATGTAATTGGGACAACAAACATATTTTAATAATATCTTAATTGACAAAACTTGCTGTGCATAGATCTCCCCTGAAATATTCAAATTTTAGGCTTATACAGTGGGGCAAAAAAGTATTTAGTCAGCCACCAATTGTGCAAGTTCTCCCACTTAAAAAGATGAGAGAGGCCTGTAATTTTCATCATAGGTACACGCCAACTATGACAGACAAAATGAGAAAAAAATATCCAGAAAATCACATTGTAGGATTTTTAATGAATTTATTTGCAAATTATGGTGGAAAATAATTTGGTCAATAACAAAAGTTTATCTCAATACTTTGTTATATACCCTTTGTTGGCAATGACACAGGTCAAACGTTTTCTGTAAGTCTTCACACACTGTTGCTGGTATTTTGGCCCATTCCTCCATGCAGATCTCCTCTAGAGCAGTGATGTGTACACAGAGGAACTTGAAGCTTTCCACCTCCTCGACTGCGGTCTCGTCTGCTTTCCTTAAGTCCACGATCAGCTCCTTTGTTTTGTCGACATTGAGTGAGAGGTTATTTTCCTGGCACCACACATCCAGGGCCCTCACCTCCTCCCTGTAGGCTGTCTCGTCATTGTTGCAAATCAGGCCTATAACTGTTGTGTCGTCATGGGTGAACAGGGAATACAGGAGGGGGCTGAGCACGCACCCTTGTGGGGCCCCTATAGCGTAATGTCATTTGTGAATTTCGGTGAACAAAGTCTAATGGACTGACTTGGAAAAAGACAGCTCCTGCACTTCTTTCATCCCAACTCAAGCACTGTGTTCCACACATATGTATCCATGTGTATTTCTGAAAACACAAAAACAGCTCAAAGTTGTCATTATAGTAGGCCCATTGCAAGCAAATCTCATCTCGACACGGGGACCTCACTTTCCTGTTCACCTTCCACATATGTTCGCAAATGCATGGCTATTGACTTCTACTGTTCACTGGTTTGTAAACACACGGCACCCAGAAGCCATACTGCTTGCTTTTGGGGAATTATGTTAATCTTTTGGAGCAATTTGGATACAGAGGGAATACACTAACAAGCCCAGCACACTAATGAGGGAATCTGATGGGACAAAAAGCACCGTAAGCACTTGTGTAATTAAAATAATAATCAGTGCTCCATGTAAACACCTGCCACTGCTGCTCTACTACGCCATAGGCTGCCTTTAGCCCTGGTGCTCTTGTTAAGTGCTTTGCTTTGTCACTGTTCCCTGTCTATGATATTAAATGGGGAAAGTCAATAAAGTAGTATCTGTATCTATTCTCCAAAAGGCACATCTCCAACAGCTACATCGTATAGCTGCCTCCTATAGGCCTGTGTGATAGTGTCCTGATAAACATAGACTTACAGATGTGTACTGTCTATTGCTACTGCTGCAATTTTCTCAGAGCTTGCGTCCGTCTAAAGCAGTGTTTCATCACAGGTTTTCCCCGACTGACACAGTCTAGACAGACTAGAGAAACACTTCAAATGCTTTAAAACATCAATGCTGTCTGTCTCTCTGGTTGCAGCCTGGTCTAGTCTGATTCCCTGTGGCAGGTACCACGCTGTGTGGTGGAAATGCAATATCCAGGGCTCCCAACAACCCCCCTCCCTCAACCTCTATCTTTGCTCTCTTTCTATTAATTCTTTCCATAGTTCCAGGCTTTCAACAACCCCCCTCCCTCAACCTCTATCTTTGCTCTCTTTCTATTAATTCTTTCCATAGTTCCAGGCTTTCAACAACCCCCCTCCCTCAACCTCTATCTTTGCTCTCTTTCTATTAATTCTTTCCATAGTTCCAGGCTTTCAACAACCCCCCTCCCTCAACCCCTTTCTCTTGTCTTGCTTTCTTTCTATGATCAATTCCTTCCTCGTCAACCTCTCTCTCTTTTCTTTCTCTATTCTTTCGTTTCTCTCTCTGTCTCTATCTCTAATCCAGGGTCAGTCCTACTGAGCTTCAAAGCACAACATTATTATGCATGATTGAGAGAGCAAGAGATTAAAGGTCATCCTCTCCTCCTCCGTACAGTGAAAAGACTGTGTCAATCATACATTTCTGGCTTTAATTTCTCACTGTTGCACACTCCTCTGCTCTCTCATTTTATCTTTATCCATCCATCCATCATTCAACTATTTATAATGTGAAACCACTGCGTGGCACCCTACTCCCAAAGGGTTCTGTCAAAAGTAGTGCACTATGTAGGGAATAGAGTGCCATTTGGGATGAAGTCCCTGTTTGGAAAGGAAATTATGCATGAAGCAATCACTATTAGTAGTCCTGCCTGAGGCTTATCTGTGTCTGGCTGTGACCTTTATTCTATGCTAAATAGTTCCACTCTCAGGCCTCCCTCTCCTCTCTGGAAATACACTGACATCTACTGGAGACACACAGCAATGGTTGAACAAATACTGTTTCACGTTTCTAATCAACTCAAACAGTGAGTTTGACTGTCATCTGGTGGCTGCAAAGTAGACATGTGCATGAGTCAGACTCATACCATATACAGTCATTGGTCAGACTGATTATTGATCAGTGATCATCACTTAGATGATCAGAGGGGGAATATGTTTTAAGGTTTTATTCAACAACATTTTTACAATAGTCTACATTGCAGGGGCCAGGGCCCTTTAGCCCAGATTACTTGTTTATGCACACACACACATACATACACAGTGGTGGGGGAAAGTACCCAAGTGTCATACTTCATTTAAAGTCAAGATACCTTAATAGAAAAGGATCAGAGGCAGTAGGGATGACCAGGGATGTTCTCTTGATAAGTGTGTGAATTTGGCAATTTCCTCTCCTGCTAAGCATTCAAAGTGTAAGGAATACTTTGGGTGTCAGGGAAATGTAAAAAGTAAAATATTTTCTTTAGGAATGTAATGAAGTATAAGTAAACGTTGTGAAAAATATAAATAGTAAATTACAGATCCCCCCCCAAAAATGACTTAAGTAGTACTTTAAATTATTTTTACTTACAGTGCATTCGGAAAGTATTCAGACCCCTTCCCTTTTCCACATTTTGTTACGTTACAGCCTTATACTAAAATTGATTCAATTATGTGTTTTACTCATCAAGCTACACACAATACCCCATAATGACAATGCGAAAACAGGTTTGTATTTTTTTTGTGCAAATTTATTACAAATAAAAAACAGATAGCTTATTTACATAAGTATTCAGACCCATTGCTATGAGACTGGAAATTCAGCTCAGGTGCATCCTGGAAACAGATCTGGGGAATGGTACCAAAAGAATTCTGCAGCATTGAAGGTCCCCAAGAACACAGTGGCCTCCATCATTCTTAAATGGAAGAAGTTTGGAACCACAAAGACTCTCCCTAGAGCTGGCCGCCAGGCCAAACTGAGCAATCAAGGGAGAAGGGCCTTGGTCAGGGAGGTGAACTCACCAAGAACCTCCTCTGACAGATTTCCTCTGTGGAGATGGGAGAACCTACCAAAAGGACAACCATCTCTGCAGCACTCGACCAGTCAGGTCTTTATGGTAGAGTGGCCAGATGGAAGCCACTCCTCAGTAAAAGGCACATGACAGCCCTCTTGGAGTTTGTTAAAAAGGCACCTAAAGGACTCTGACCATGAGAAACAATATTATCTGGTCTGATGAAACCAAGATTGAACTCTTTGGCCTGAATGCCAAGCTTCACATTTGTAGGAAACCTGGCACCATCCCGACGGGCATATTTCAGTTTTTATTTTCTATACATTTGCAAAAATGTCTAAAAACCTGTTTTTGCTTTGTCATTATTGGGTATTTTGTGTAGATTGATGAAAAACAAATACAATGTGATCAATTTTAGAAGAAGGCTGTAACGAAACAAAATGTGGAGAAAGTCAAGGAGTCTGAATACTTTCTGAATGCACTGTAAGTACTTTACACCACTGCACATACACACAGTTTGACAGCAATTTGTCTAGACTTTTATTTTGAAAATCCACTTCAACTAGTCCCTATGATGACACGGAAGAGTATTTTTTTCCACGACCCTTCGCAATCGCAGTTGTCTAGTTACCACAGTCACAAAGTCTGATTTGGTTATAACGTAAAAAGGTATGAAAACAGAAATGTGCGTTTTGGTCTTAATTTCAGGTTAGGGTTTGGCATAGTAGTGTGGTTAAGGTTAAGTTTAAATCAGATGTTTAGAAGGTACATTGTAGAAATAGGCGGGTTTTAGTCATTTGTGGCTGTGGTATCTAGTGTGGATCCAGTCGCAGTTGCTTGCTCGCTTCTGCTAGTCTGCTCGCAGCAGCATAAGCACAGCATCAAGGCTTGGTCACTGCGGGAAAGATGGCGACGGATAAACAGAAACATGAAGGCAGAGTAAAAATTGGACACTATATTCTCGGAGACACACTTGGGGTGGGGACGTTCGGGAAAGTTAAAGGTAAGGGTCTTGACTTTTCAAGTTTCGACCAGATACCCGCGAGACGATGGGATTTCTCGCACTTGTTGGCCGCTAAACTTAGCGAGCTAGGCTAGCTCGCTAAGGTTAGCTTGTTTGATTTTAGAGCCTGGCTGAGTAGCTAGCCGGTGTACATTTTAATCTATCAAAAGATAGAACGTGACAAAGCACCAACTAGTAAGCTTGCTAGCCAGCTATTTATGTGGTCGAATGACAGAACTTAAACTAACCAAGTTTACTTGATAGTTGGCCAACTAGCATAGTCTCCGCTCAAATTGCTAACCTATGCTAAGTTAAATTAGTGGTTTCTCAGTCAGTAAGCCTGCTTCAGCTGACTAGTTAAATCAAATCAAACTGACCAGCTAACGTTAGTCGTTATCCCCCAGGCTCAACATTCATGGAAGTGTCTTTGATGGAAGCCATACAAACTGAACTATATTGGACCTGGCTGAATTATTAATGAGGACATATAACGTCGTTACACATACCCTTCCACCCCTCAACACCACATCCTAGTACTGTAGTAGTGTTGACATTAGCCAGAATTTATCCTCAACCGGGTGGAACGTTGTCCCTGGGTAAAAAAAAAAAAAATCATTGTCCCTGGGTTCCACACAATCTACACCATGTCAAAATCATTTTCTAATATCATATCACCTAAAATGATTAACGTTGACTAACGTTATGTCTAAACTTTAAGTAGAGGACCAAACTGACTTGTATAGCCTTGCTGCAAGGCCATAATCTGTTAGGCCTGTTTCAAACTAGAAAAAGGTACATTTCCTTGGTATTTGAAAACACAACTTTTATTATCAAGCCACCACCAACTAGGCTTATAGATAGACTGTTAATATCTTTACTACTTTCTCCCAGTGGTCAGAATAGAACACACTGCACATTGGGCCATTTACTACATGGTTGTATTCTAGGTGACTACCTGCTGGTTAATGCATCACCAGCATAACAGTTTAATCAATAGCAGCTATTTGTGCATGCCCCCTTCCCTCACTCGTTCTCATTCCCCTCTGTACAGTCCTGTCTAATATATTTTCACTTGTTCTTCTGACCAGTTTTTAGGTAGGCCTTTATTTGCTTACATTTGGCAATGAACCATTATGTAGGCTACACAGTAACTTACATCTGTAAACTGATATAAACACAGGCCTATAAATCATGCGGAATAAGACGTTTCCTTCTACTGTTAACCACAGTGATTGCATTGCAAGTGTCATTCTGCTGTTAACCACAGTGTTGCATTGCATGTGTCATTGTGTAGCAGTTTGGGGCTGATAAGAAACCTGACATAAAAACATTCTTATTACAGTATTTCCCAACTCTTCCTCCCTATCGCTCTCTCCCATGGCCCCTTTCTCTCTCTCTCTCCCATGGCCCCTTTCTCTCTCTCTCTCTCTCCCATGGCCCCTTTCTCTCTCTCTTTCTCCCATGGCCCCTTTCTCTCTCTCTCTCTCTCCTCTCTCTCTCTCTCTCTCCCATGCCCCTTTCTCTCTCTCCATGGCCCCTTCCTTCTCCTCTCCTCGCTTCTCTCTCTCATCTCTCCCATGGCCCCCTTTCTCTCTCTCTCTCTCC